>NW_023596461.1:15114302-15259766 GCF_011947565.3 Pollicipes pollicipes | reverse complement strand
TTTGTCATGCCACCCAATTTCCCCCCCCCCCTCTCCTCTCTCTCTCTCTCTCTCTCTCTCTCCTCCTCTCCTCTCTCTCTCTCTCTCTCCTCTCTCTCTCTCCTCTCTCCTCTCTCTCTCTCTCCTCTCTCTCTCTCTCTCTCTCTCCTCTCTCTCTCTCCTCTCCACTCTCTCTCTCTCTCTCTCTCTCTCCTCTCTCTCCTCCCTCTCTCTCTCTCTCTCTCTCTCTCTCTCCTCTCGCTCCTCCTCCATCCGCTCGCTCCTCTCTCTCCCCCTCTTGGCCACAATTTGTAACAATAAGAACACCCAACCCAAACGCTCATCTACGCCATCTACACGTCATTCCACCCATGTCAAGATGTCTGCTGCCGCTAGGAATGCAAACAAACCGCCCCTAGCTTTTAGGGTCCAACTACAACAGCAGTCGTTTTCCGCCTTAACGACTATCCGGGCTTCAGGTTTAAACTCGATCTACGTCTGGATTCACGGAGCTAGAATCGGTTTTGAACTAGGGTGGGAGTGAAAAATTCCGTCGCGAAAAGACCGTGCGGGAGCGAAAAAATCAATTCACAAAAGATCTAGCTGATGAGCTCGTGACTGATGCTTTATCAAACAAAGACATCTATTTCAAGTTGGCATTGACGTAATATCAGAAACTTGACAAAACTCTTTTGTGTTCACATTTCAGGCAATTAAAGTGAAACAGAATACAATAAAGCATAGTTACCCATGACAATGCAATGAGCATAACAATTATTAACACCAATAATTTGATGCTGCACTTTGCACGTCGCCCCCACAACACTTTTAACAAAAACAAAGCAAACGAATTCAACAACAAAATAACAACAAAAAATTCACAAACAAGAAGCACTCAAACAAAAAAAACATTGGACTCTACACATCAGCCTATCACCAAGTCAAACACAATACACATGCCTCTGGCTTTGTTAAGATGGGGTCAGGGAAACAAACATTTTGACATTGTTTCTTCCAAAACACCGATGCTTATTTCCATGAAAGTTGCCTAACTATGCCTAACCTAAGGGACCTTACTTCATCTCATCCTGTCAAACCTGTTTGTATCGCAGCAGCAGTTGTGATTTACTGATCCTTGCACCATTCATATTGCCACTTGCCATGCACTACCCAGCTTAACCTAACTTAGAGTAGCCCAAATGTTGAACATCATCTTAGCTCACCTGTTTGTTGACAGCTAGCATTTGTAATAAAACCTGATAAAGCAAATTTTTGCTGGTTTCAGCTTGCATTTTTTATTGTTCATTTGTGTATGCTTGTTGATATCAGACAATGTTGACAACACACAAATCAAAACACTCTAAATTACTTTAAACGACTTATTTTGATTGCCGTGGCAAACCCATGTCTAGAGCAATAATGGGTATGCTCCACAAAACAATCTCTTCTCAAAAAGTGACAAACCTGTTTGTATCGCAGCAGCAGTTGTGAGTTACTGATCCTTGCACCATTCATATTGCCACTTGCCATGCACTTAACCAGCTTAACCTAACTTAGAGTAGCCCAAATGTTGAACATCATCTTAGCTCACCTGTTTGTTGACAGCAGCATTTGTAATAAAAACCTGATAAAGCAAATTTTTGGCTGGTTTCAGCTTGCATTTTTATTGTTCATTTGTGTATGCTTGTTGATATCAGACAATGTTGACAACACACAAATCAAAACACTCTAAATTACTTTAAACGACTTATTTTGATTGCCGTGGCAAACCCATGTCTAGAGCAATAATGGGTATGCTCCACAAAACAATCTCTTCTCAAAAAGTGACATAACTTTTAGATGACCATACCAGTATTGCTGCTTGCCTTTTCATATGCAGCAAAGGCATCTATTTAGGCTTGTTTATTCATATTTGATGACAAAGTCTGAGATGTTGGCTTCAGATTTTAAATGGACTGGTCTGACGATTTGTTACATACTAATATTTAACTCATATTGTAATTGCTATGCAGCTTAGAGCATCCCTGTGTTAAAAAATAGAATACATTTATACAGTACAGTCATTTTCCAGTCAGCAATCCATGACAGCTATAGAAATCATCTGGTTAAAGCAGCCATGAGGGACCACTTCAATAAATTTGGGGCAAATCACTAAGAATATGGAACAAAATAAGCCCATTACATCCCTTGTGGCATCATAATTTGTCTAATGACAAAACTCGATGGACTAAAACAGAAAATGGCTAACTCTGGTCACCAATGGTGTGTTGAAAGCAGGTAAGGTAAGGTAAGGTAAGCAATTACTTGTCCCACAGAAGACTTACTGGCTTCTTCCTGTTCCCCCACAACAAAAAGTTGGTACCTTTTGCATGATCTGCTGGCAGACAGAGTCAGTTCCCTCACCCTCAACTATAAATATAAATAATGTCCACCAACCTACGAGATTAAAATGCGACACAAGTAAGAGGTGCGCATGATAAACATCTCCAGAGGACAGAATTTCGCCATCAAACACTTCCGCATTAGCTGCGTCAGGTCTGTCCCAAAGCTCTGTATGGCAGCATTAGGATGGCCTTGTCAGGTAGCCTGGTGAGTTAGACACTCGAAAGGCTTAGATTCATCATTATTGAGCACCGCCATAAGCCAAGAAAAACGGTCAACCGAGGGTTTAACAGCGCAAAAATGGCGGTAAAAATATGTTCTGTGCTTCAAATTGTCTCCTTCATTTACTGTGGATTGTTCACCTCTTGGGTACATATCAAACATGTTTGGGCGGCTGGCGAATTAATTTAATATATGTACGAAATACCTACAAGTTTGCAGTTGGAGCATCTTGCAGAGAAATTGGTCAACATTTTAAGCAACAAATGGTACCTCTAAAGGCAATCGAAAAGAAGGAAGAATAAAGTGGTATCACACTCGTATGATACCAAGAAAAACAAAAGTAGTTAAATAAACATAAAGACTAATACATTTTTGACACAATTTTGTAACCAGCTGATTTGACTTAAAGTCTGTTGACATCAGTGCTCAAGTGGTAATATTCATCTCGTGAATTTCATTTAGGAAGCGCTTCCTGAATTTTTCACTACTACATTTCGGGAGTGATGCAATTTAGTGGTCAAGTTTCTTCGGGAAAAATGAAATACGTAGGGTAAAATTCTCTACCAGGCCTTGCTGGTGCTTGCACCAGGCTCTGCTTTCGTGGTGTGGTGGTGAGACCAAAAAAATAGGGATGCGTGAAAACCTTGCATTTGGCACAATGCTGCCAACTGTGATGCATTTTGTAAACAAACCAAACTTAATGCGTGCAAGCGGCTTGAGTCGCTGGGCTTCTTGGGCTTGGAGGTACCTGGCGCCCTTGCTCTGTGCATACATAGACATGATTCAGATGTAGGTGAGGCAGGACATAGCCATAGGTGTTCAGGTTCTGTGGAGCCTCGTTTATGCGTGGTGGTTTCAAGTGAGCTCGGTTTTGGATGACATCGGAAAACCTCAGAAAGGGAAATAGGGGTTTGGCATGTGCAATTAGACAATGTCAGGCAGGAGTGAAAAATTCACATAAAATGGGGGGAAAAGGAGTGAAAAATTCTTCCTCATAGGGTGTTACTTTACACCCAAAGTCGGCAATTCTAGGACACTGTCTGGATTTTCTTCTCTTGAACGCCAAAAAACTGATGAGGGATCTCAATACCCGGGACGCTTGATACACGATATAGTTTGAATCGGTAGCAGGCAGCACTGAGTGATGAAGTCCAATATGCAGGCATTCTAGAGACCGTGTTTCCTTCGGACACCCCGTGTGCCTCCCCCCCCCCCCCCTTCGGGCCATCCCAGCCATCCTCCACGAGTAGTGCAGTTTCTTATTCAGCTTGTGAAGGCGTTTCACCCCCTCCCCCCCCCCTCCCTCCTCCTTAGAGAAGAAAATGCGCCAGTTCGTGGGAGAAACACGTTTGTTGGCCTATATTGGGATAATTTGAATCCTTTTCACTGACGAGCCCCACCCGGAATAATTTTGGGCAATCGCGCCGTCCATGCTCTCCCATATTCCGTACACGTACCCCAAGACTGGCGCGACACGCGTAGCCTGATGGGCGCCTTTCGCCGTACCCCCAGCACTTCGTAATCCGATCTTAACTAGCTCTCTGCGCTGCCAGGGACAGAAAGGGAAACATATTGGGTTCCGCGTTGGGCTCATGTAGAGGCAAAGATGTTTGCGCAAATGCTGGCGAAAGGTACTAGGAACGGGCTGGGAGAATGATGCGATGGGATCCCGGAAAGTTGGGATCACGGAAAGATGGGATCACATAACTGTCTGAAAAAACAGCAGCTCTTACGTGTCATTATCTCGCGCGCAGCAAAACAACCCCATTTGACATAAGCTGAAGGATTTCTCGCCGTTTGGAGAACGAAGTGGTATGTTTTCCACTAACTTGACGTAAGTCAACTGTTACCGACGGTAGCCGCTCCATTAACCTATATACATAAGCTCAACACGTCGCTCGTTGATTTGAGTGCGCCTGAGGTGCGATATTTTGACATGTACTAGCCTTTTGAGCAGCATTTCCCCATGTTTCCGCGCCAGAGGTATGAGAAAGTTTTAGTGAGCACACGAATGTCAACAGCACCGTTTTGAGGAAATCGATTCCGTCTACGCTATTCAGAAGAGTTTGATTGTCTACGGGAATATTTTACATGGATCTTCTGCTATTGTTTCGATAAAGGCATGTTGTCGAAACATCAACCCAGTTAAATATGTGTTCTCCTCGTTTTTCTCAGAGAAATATGGCTATTACTACTGTCTTATCTGTGTGAATCAAGTTCCTCGCTAATGCACTGAACAACTTACGGCATCTTCTACATTTCAATGGCGGGAAGGAGTCCATGGTAAGAGTTCTATCTGACCGCACTTTAATTTTTAAGGTCGATCCAGTACCCAGCCCTGCCATAGTCATGCATTTCATCGGGAACGAGGTTCGGCGTTGGAGGGCGCGTTAATATCCAGGCCGTTTGACGTCCGCAGTCATGCCTTTCAGACGTATAAAATGCACAGGGCAACTTTATGCAGCTTTACAGGGAACCTTCTTGCATGACGCCATCAGTTCACTGATACATGCAGACGGGAACCCATTTGTAACATTGCACGTCAACAGTGTCGGGTATAAGATTGCACCTGCTTTGATAGCAACAAAGGTGCGCCCTTTTAATCAGATGACCTTTCAGTGGCGAAACGGGCCCTGCGCAGGTCAACGGACTACGAGTACCCAGAGGGGCATACGGAAATAGAAGGCTCGGAGCGCCTAGAATGGCTCTGGCTGGAACGAAGGGCTCCTGAGAAGACAGAGAGGCACTTCCTTACCCAGGGGAGTCTTCAGTGGCCAGAGTCACTGAAGAGCCACAGCTTGTATGACTCTCAGTGGCCACACAGATCCCTAAGCTGCTTATCTAAACAGCATCCCACTGGTCACTCAGATCGCTGAGTGACCAGTGGGATACTAAGCAGATGAGCGAACTTCGCAGGTTACTTAGAGCTCTGAGTCCAGAGGACCCTCAATCAGTTGGAGGGGTCACGAGCAGCCAGAAGAGCTATTTGGTGTCAGAAAGGGCCTCTTGATGGCCAAAACGTCAAATGTCCAGGATTGTGAGGATATTCTATATGATTTGGTGACCAAACGAATCGCTGAGCGGCCAGCGTCCCAACAACAACTAAACGGGCACTTAGAACCACGGGTGACCAGAAAGACTCACGAGCGATCAAGGGTTTCTCTGCGCGACCACGGGGATGGGACGACCACCAAAGTCTCTGAGCGGCCAGAGGGGATCTCACCCACCCGAAGCTTCTCAGAAACCCCGGCTAAAACGGCCTGTCAGCAGCCACAAGGTCTTGAGTACACGGAGGGCCGGGAGAGATCCATGCCACCCCTGAACGGTTGTTGTCATTGTCGCTCTACAGGGCATTCAGCTGCTGAGACTTTATGGCGTCTTTTTCCTCTCACCCTGGCAGGAAGGGCGAACACTACGGGAAACAGCCACCGCACTGCTGGCTGGTAACGAGATAAAGTGACGACGACCGTGTGTCAAAATTCGACCATTCAAATGCTGGTCATCTAGCCGTGATGTCCGGATCCGCGGGCAACGGGACGCTGGTGACAACACGCGCAGTGTGAGTCCGCAGGATGTCGCTCCCATCCTATCCGAACCATGGACGGCTGTGCGATCCGAGACTGTCCCTTGACCCCTCCCAACGGACGACCGTGGCCCACAACAACCCCTCCCTCCTATATCACTGGGGAAGAGGGAGGGCGCTGGTCATGCGGTCGTCCCGGCCTGGCACTGCGTCTTGGGCGAGAGGCGGGGGCGTGTAATCCCATGATGAAGGTTGGGAGGCGCTATAACAAACAGTTTCGGCGCTGGATATGCGGGGGTGTAGACTTATGAGGACGGAGAACAAAAGTCCGAAAAGAAGGCTGATATGTGACCATGTATGAATGGCTTTAAATGCACGCCATGGGCTACGCTTTACTTGTCCAGCGTTGAAGCGAAGCTTGAGGGGGTTGCGTGCATGGAAACAGGGCATTCGTGCACGGCATCGGCCGACGTGGTGACCGAGGATGGTAACGTGCACCTTGGTGCCGTGACTCGTTCGCTACTCTACGCCAAAGTTATCTTGACTGAACCGTTGGAGGCGGCCATAAGGGTCCAGGTCGTCTCATTGAGGCCCTCACCGGTGCTGCGCCGCGGCCGGGCGCGACGTGCGGGCCGCGTTCGCATATTCATGAACGTTTTCTTTAGCTAGAACATCAGTCTTTTTGTCAGCCCTTTGCTTTGTTTGAAATTTCAATCGAACCCATCCAGCGCGCGGGCGCAGATTTTCCTCACGAATATACTACTCGCCCTTTCCGTTTTTTCTTCACTCTCCCTCTCTCTCTCTCTCTCCTCTCTCTCTCTCTCTCTCTCTCTCTCTCCTCCCTCTCTCTCTCTCTCTATCTCTCTCTCTCTCTCTCTCTCTCTCTCTCTCTCTCTCTCTCTCTCTCTCTCTCTCTCTCTCTCTCTCTCTCTCTCTCTCTCTCTCTCTCTCTCTCTCTCTCTCTCTCTCTCTCTCTGTCTCCTCTCTCTCTCTCTCTCTCTCTCTCTCTCTCTCTCCTCTCTCTCTCTCTCTCTCTCTCCTCTCTCTCTCTCTCTCTCTCTCTCTCTCTCTCTCTCTCTTCTCTTCATCCCCTTCTGCCTGGTCCCAAGTCGTAAAAATCCCCCCCCCCCCAAATGGGCAGTATTCTAATCGCTGTTCGTCACGCTCCCTTTTCAAGAGGACCCGAGCCACAAAGGGATCATAACGGCCACGAAGCTGCTGCGCTGGGCACGCCCGAGCAGTACGGCCGACAGGGTGACTGGTCGAGAGGAGCCGGACGATTGCAGTCCTGTTCTTTTGCAGAGGAAGTGTGTGTTGGGTAGCGCGAACCAAAGGCAATATGTCGTTCTGTGTGTGGGGAAGGGGGGGGGACCTACGAAACAGTCAACGCGTCTCGTGTTCTTCCCTTGACCTCAAGCGTGACAGCATGACAAGGTGTAGGTCCTTTGACCTGGCCAGGACCGGGTCGGACCGCCTGGAATGCAGGGTTGTGCACAGCGGTAGCTGGGTCTATCTGCTTGTTTAAGACGACTCAGGAGAGATTGAGACACAGTCCGCTTTCATCTGACGTGATATCCCCAGGCCTGTAAGCCCTTGGTGGCGGGATGTTCGATGCGTATAGAGATATTGCCATCGACGTTTATAGGAAGTGTGACATGGGACTAAATTGCTTGACAGGCCGGTCAGGCCGAGTCCACAGAATGCGCCGTCCGAAGAGGCCGTAACGCGTCAACACAGGTCATGCCGGGCGCTTGCTGTCTGCCCATGAGTCCCACCGTCTGACCAGGTGCGCCGTCTACCTCCAGGCTACCGAGGGACCCGCCGTGGGGCGGTGCCTCGCAAAGCTCACCCCGGCAGGCGGGAGGCGAGGGCGTAGATGCGCCGGGAGCGACGTCTCCGCACTGGACGGAGCGCGCCGAAGTCGTGTGCGCGGCAGTGGGAAGCTGCGAACCATTGGTGTGGTTGCAGGAGCGTTAGTCTGCCCCACCGTGGACGAGATGCGAGGGAGCGTCAACTGAATAGGGAGCTGTCACCCCTGGAGGTCAGGCGAGGGAGCGAGTCGTCGCCCAGCTGTGGCCGGCCCAATAGTCGTGGCGATGCCAAACTGATAACAAATTGACGTAATATGTTTCAAATATGAATGAACGTGGTCTATTGGACAAATGACGCGCATATAAAACAAAGTTGAATTTGGCCCAACGATAACTCGTGCAGACGTGACAATTATAATGCCACAGGGCAGGAAAGCGGGAGCACCCGTATGCGAGCCAAGAACGAGAGGGGTGATGTGGGAGCCAGCGGATGTGTGTGCCAGCCAGCGGATACGACGGGGAGCTAAATGCATGAAGTCTGTGTGAATAAGTGATGGACGGGGAGATGTGGGTGGGGGGGGGGGGGAGGGGGAAGCACCCAAGGTTGATATCCAGCGGGCCCTTGCCAATGTAATTCGCCGGCTGCGTCGGATCTCTGCTAATTTGAGCGTACCATGGAATTCCGTGCAGCTATTTTTGCAATGCATCTAGTTCCGCTTTCCCCCGTCTGAATACTATCAATAGCCAAACGGTGGAGGTGGGCTACCGTGGTTAAGGCGCACGACCTGTACGTGGAGGCAGCCGTTCATGGCGCCTGACCGGACCCACCAACTCACCAATACGGTGCTCATCCGCGTCATCCTAGCTCTGTCGGTCACATCAGTGTGCGTTGATATCGGATGTGACGGAGTTTATACATGCTGAATCGCGCACTTAACATCATTCAGTTAGTATGCTGATCAAAAGGCTCTTCTTATCAATTTTGATTTCATGAGGAGGCGTGATAGCGGCAGCCGGCGACGCAGAATACTAGCTGAACAGCACCCGTGCAAGCAACACAATACCTGCCCTTTTTTCCTCACAGACGTGTTCTTGCGACCAGATGAATGCCACGTCTAGATTCCTTTCAATGTTTGCTGCTGTCTAGTATGGTACACTGAGTGTTGGCCGTTAAAAACAGTACATCGGATGACATGGTGGGTGATTAGAAGTGAAATCATTTGTCCCCCATCTGCCACCGAGTCAAGCTGCCAAAACAAATTTTAGGTTACTTTTTCGCTGAGTTGAGATGAAACCTAGAAGAGATACAACAGTGTTGTAGGGTATGGCAAATGATCTTACTGTCAACAGGGTCTTTAAAAGTCCAGGTAGATTAAAACGTAAGTGGTTAGAGGGTCAAAGGACTTGATGTCGGCAAAGGGTCTTACTGCGCTGTCGCCAGTTCTCAGCGGAGACTGCGCAACAACGGAAGGCTGTGAGACGTTAACATATTTTTCAAGCCAGAAGAAGCTATGCCGAACTCCCCGCGCAGAAAACACCCTTGCACGACCCTGGAAGGGCAAACGGCTGCATTCAGCTGCGCTCTGGCAGGGCCAGTTTGTCGACACATCCTGCCTGACCGGAGGTTGCAGGTCAAAGTCCATGTGGCCTAGCACCTCGAGCACTGCACGCGCTCTGCTTTACGTTCGCACGCCACTGTGTTATGACTCTGTTGAACTCTGTTCTCTCGAGGCTGAATGTCGGCACACTCACGTTCCCAGAACATGGTATCTTAATTAAACCGGGGACGTGTCATGTTAAAATGAATGGGACGGCTTGGAACGTACGTCTTAGAGCTAGACTGATTGGCCTTTTGGTCACTGCGACTCCGCGGCAATTTAACCTAAAAAAGGGCATTTGGGAACAAGTACGCACCAGAACAAATACATACATGGGATGTCTAATTTCTTTAGTCAGCCATCACAACATAGGCGTAAAGTATTTGTCATGCAACAAAGGTGACAAGGTATCCACGGCTTTCGGTAGCGTTGCAGAGGAGTATCTGGTTGCATGTTGATTTTTCTCGTAGTTTTTTTGCGCGTTTTTATAATGCGACATATCCATGCACCTCGTCGTCAGGACATCGCTTGGTGGCAGCGTAATGATGATGATCTAAGTTTGGGAGCCCGACGCCTCCCTCCCGGCCGTAGTATACTTTACAGACCGACTTGTAAAATACTCATCTTTGGTAAACAACGCAAAATCTTACAGCGAAGCCACAAATGACGGTGTTTTTATTGATACGCTTGGTGCGAACGATGTCTTATGTGTATCGAGTGAATACCATATGATTATCGTGTAATAGGTTTATCCAAGCAGCCTCTCTCCCCCCCCCCCCCCCCCCCCCCCACCCCCGGAGGAAAAAACTTCTCATATTGCTCTGCCCAGGAGAGGCCCCTGCGGCAGGCGCACCAAGGGCGGGCTTTCGATCAAAGCTGCTGTAGTGCGCGAGACAGAACACGATCAGAAAGCGACAGCTGCAGCGGCGAATGCAGGCTACTATAGATGCACTGCAGCACACGGGCGGCGAAGCATGCTAGATGGGTTGGATTAGGCTAATTTACGTCCATCTTCGCGCCATCAACACCTCGGCAGCTGCACGCGCTCTGGTGTTTTGTCCAGGCATGCGGAGAGATATTCCACCGTACGACTGCCGCATTGTGCCGTGTTCCGCATCGGATTGCCAGCATTGTTTTGTCGTTTCAGTTTCCGGAGTGCCATTTCAGTGACGGCCATCTGGTACCAGCCAATGGCTGATGGCTTTTTGAGTGGCCTGATCTATACCAGTTGCCGGGCAGATTATGAAATGGCTCAAGATGGCGGATAATGTCATCAGCCGGGAGCACGTCCTTATAAGACGTCATCGTGCGTAAGTATATACTTTTAGCAGAATTTGCTGACGTATGATACTACAGGGAACACATTTACCATGACAGGTATAGACCTCGTTTCAACAAACAGACCAGATCTAGGTATGATTTCCCAAGCCTGATGACAAGTGGCGTTTTCGCCACCGTTTTGAGTGTGAATCTGAATTTCCGAACCTATATTGGATGAATCAGAACCTTGCCGCCATTCCTGGCGCAGGCACAAATGTTGTCGTCCCCAGCCTATCCAAACCTTGGCTGTCACCCAACAACCTGACAGAAATTCAACGAGATGTTTAAGCGTGTCTAAACGAGAACATATCAGCAGGTATCGGTTTCCACATTTGCACTGTCTACAGCTGCAAAGAAAAAGGTAGAGCAATTAAAGCGAGCTGGTTATCCGCCGTAGCTCCTCCACGTGGTGAAGGTGCGATGGCGGTACCATGTCTGTCTACCCATTGTGAATTGTGCCAGGGTGGAGGGCAAACCCGTTTAGCCTTTAGCAACACAAGGTAGCGGCACCATGTCTGTCTACCCACTGTGAATTGTGCCGGGGTGGAGGGCAAAGCCGTTTAGCCTTTAGCAACACAAGATAGCAGGCACCTATTCTAAGGCAAATTGGCACAACATATAACAATTATACTAAAATCTCGAAGTCAAGCAAAAACCGGATGACACGTGACGTGGTGTCGCGATTAAACCTCTAATAAATCCACGCGTTTTCAGCCGACAGTCCGTACCACCGGCCTTGCCGACTTTGGTAGTCCCGTGGCGCGATTAGCTTGCAGGCAGCGTGCATAACTCACATGCCATTTGCAAGAGGACGGACAGCAGCCGCCCAAAGTCAACTTCCTGTGTTAGTCCGAGCATGGCTTTAGGAGATAGTGGCTTGTAAATATACATGCCGACGTTCAGATATTCCTTCAACAGCACTGTGCTTATTTTGTTACAATATTATTTATATATTATTGGTGTTTTTGGTTACAATACGTTGTTCATATATTTTTGTTCGAAGCAACTGATGAATCTTGCGAAAAACCCATGCCCGGTTTGTCAACGCTAGGGACGGCTTCAGCTGTTTCGCCGCGTTCCCCAGCGTGGCTATTCAGACAACGCTCCGCACAAGTTCGCGCGTTGGCACGAACCCGTGCCGATTCCGTTACCGACGGGCCACAGCGGAGATAATACACAAGGCGATGTGGTGCTTTACATGATATGCCAGCTGAACAGCATGTCATGTTAGGCTATTACTTATGCCTCTCCAATAAGGACCAGTTAAAGAAGTCATGGACCAAATTGCGTTGCTCAATTTTGCAGAGCTTTTCAGGCACTCACGTAAGGATCGTTTAAGTCGGATTATGACACCACACACTCCAAAGAGAAAATGTGAGAACAGCTGAGTCCAAAATATGGACCACCGTCACCCTGAACTTGTACCCATGTCATAGCACTGTGCAAGACGCTTGTAACACCTGTTTAGTACGACTCCAAATGCTTATCGGACAAAAGCCCTCGACATTAGTCGATGCGCTAACAGTGGGCACTATTGACTACGAGTAGGCCGTAGTTGGGCGTGAGTCATTCACTACGGGAAAGTGGTAAAATTAATAAAGACAATGTCTCGCATGGTAGCCTTGTCAGGCATGAACTAGCATATGTTTGCTTTAGTGATAATTACAAGCCTCTCCCCAACACCTTGTTCATGGATCACGTCTCACCCCTGACCATAGGTGCTGCCTTGAAACGTACAGCATGCACACTATACATTCTAATGAATGCTCATTACCCTCGTCTAATCAGTATCTCATGGCAAACTGAATGCCTGTTTATTGAGCATGAAAACACATCTTGCCAAAAGCAGGATCCTTTCTTACTTAGCTTCCATGACCGCTAGTTAGGATCTGAATGTTAAAGAAAATCCAGATTTCAATGGGCCGCGGGAATTAGGTCATAGCCCTTGCCGGAAGTGTAGCACATGGCCTCAAACTCCCTCTATCGTTTGATGACACGCCAGCCGGTCCCGACGAATGTCACTGTCAGGCCGCCGCCCACGCAGAGCGACTTAAATCGTACGGGTCGTGTTTCTGACTGTGATGACGTGACAGCTCGTGGCGCGTGTAGGTGCTGCGGTAAATGGACGTCCAGCACACATGAGCTGGTACTCACGCCATCCTTCCCCGCTTCGTTTGCCTCCGCCTTCTTCTTGCAATAGGGATGCTTGAAACGGCACGAAATGCTAGTTAGAAGCAGCGCTAGCTAAACTTGGACTCGCAGCGAGCTATGCAGTGCTGGCACATTAAGTTCTACACGCGGCGAACGGACGCAAAACATTTGTGTTCTAAGAGCTCAGCACGTTTTTTCCCGTTGTCCCCCATCATCAAAAACATCAACGACAAAACACAGACTTCTCTCCGTAGAGCCGGACGTTCTTTGACAATTGAACGCGTTACGCGATCAGACAGGAAATAACAGCCTTCTCGCGCGCTCAGACTGCATTGGCTCCCCGCTGAGCAAAACACTGCCTCCAACAGGAGCCATCAGCGGAGAGAGAGGCTGCCGCGAGCGGGGCCGAGCCACGTATATCGGCCGCCGCACGGCCGCACCGCCGCGCCAGCTCGCACCCACCAACGTGTAGATGTAGTCGAAGTTGTGGTCCATGTTGTGTTTGGACCTCCGCCGCAGCAGGCGAGGCATGCGGAGCGAGGGACGCGCCCGGCGCAGGCTGCGGGGCAGCCGGAGCCGGCGGCTGGGCCCGGCGCGCTCGGCCGGCGCCGCCTGCTCGGGCGACAGCAGCCGGTGCGAGGAGGCCGGCCGCTCGTCCGGCGTCAGCTCGTCCTCGCTGCACACTTGGACGCCGAGGCTGGGCAGCGCCAGCAGCGCGCCGGCGGCGGCGGCGGCGCGGCCGCAAGGCGGCGGAGAGCCGTCCAGGCCGCGCAGGTCCAGCACCACCTCCAGCGGCCCCTGCCCCGGCGGCCGACACGGCGGCGGCGACGGTGCGCACTGCAGCGGGTGCTCCTGGACGGGCACCAGACCCGAGAGGTGCTCATCACCTTCCTTGCCAGCCATGGGGTCGCAGAGCAGAATCGGCGGGGTCGGCACCGGGCCTGACAGGCGCTCTTCGCCCTCCTTGCCAGCCATGGTGTCGCCGAGCAGCATCGGCGGGGTCGGCGCCCGGAGGCAGGCGGTGTTGGCGCGCGGTGAGCTCGGCGTCACGGCAGGGGGCCGTGCGGCCGGGCGGCCCGGAGACTCGGCCTCACGAGGCACTGCGCCCGACTACGCCCGTCGGAGATCACCTCGAGGGCGGCGGCCCGCACGGGCAAGGCACCGCAGCGTCAGCGGACGCTGGAGTCATGAGTGAGACTGGAACCTCGGGTCGCCGACCACGGGTCAAACTTTTGGCGACAAGAAGACCAGACGCAAGTGCCACTGTGACGCCGCCGGCATCACTCCAAATACGCTAACAGCCCAGCGACTCTTCACCCAACCACTTGATAAATCATTCACGTCACCAGCTCGACATTTGTCCGGAGCTGTCAGGACCGGCTCCGACCAACCGATCAGCAGGTCCGCATCTCGTCGGTCCTGCCGCGTGCTTGCACCGAACCTCCCCACCTCCCAGAACACTGCGCTCCCGACCACCTTATGCCAGGTCACGTCAGGTCGAGTCAGGTCGGGTCCGCGGGCCCCACTGGCGCCGCCGCCGCCGTCGAATTCGGCGCCCGGCAGCGGCGGGGTGCGCCGAGCCATTGATTTCCCCCCGCTGCGCTGGTCGGCGGCGGCGCCGGGGGGCTCCCCCCGCCGTGTCGGCTGTCCGGCGGCCCGGCCAGCTCCAGCGGTGGGTGGCGCTGGTACAAGGTCGGGGCTTCTCTCGCCATGCTGACCTCCCTCGCCGGGCTGACCTCACCCGGCCTCCGCTGGGCTGACCTCCGGCCGTCTCTGAAAGCCCCAGCGGTTGGTGCCGGTGCAGGGCCAGGGACTCCCCCGCCGAACAGATCGCCGGCCGTCCCGGTCAGCCCAGCGGAGGGGGTGGTGCTGATGGGGGACAGGGTGCTTCCCCCGTTGTGCCGGCTGTCCGGTGGCCCGGCCCGGCCAGCTCCAGCGAATGGGGTGGTGTTGGTGTGGGACAGGGTACTTCCCTCGCTGTGCCGGCTGTCCGGCGGCCAGGCCAGCTCCAGCGGTGGGCGGTGTCGGTGCGGGGCCGGCACCTGTCCCCAGACACGCCTGGAACGCCAGGGGCTGTGCCACGCACAGATGACACCCCAGAGAGTGTCTGGAACGACGCTCCGAACAGACGGGGCGCCATCAGTCAGGCTTCAGACACACAGAGTGCCATCAGCCAGGCTCCAGGCACGCAGAGCGCCATTAGTCAGGCTTCAGACACACAGAGCGCCATCAGCCAGGCTTTAGACACACAGAGCGCCATCAGTCAGGCTCCAGGAACACAGAGAACCATCAGTCAGGCTTCAGACACACAGAGTGCAATCAGCCAGGCTCCAGGCACACAGAGCGCCATCAGTCAGGATCCAGGCACACAGAACGCCATCAGCCAGGCTTCAGACACATAGAGCGCCATCAGCCAGGCTCCAGGCATACAGACCGTCATCAGCCAGGTTCCCGGCACACTGAGCGCCAGCAGACAGGCTCCGGGCTTACAGAGCGCCATTAGTGGGGCTCCAGGCACACAGGGCGCCATCAGCCAGGCTCCGGGCTTACAGAGCGCCATTAGTGAGGCTCCAGGCACACAGAGCGCCATTAGTGAGCTCCAGGCACACAGACAGAGCGCCTGGAGTAGGAACAGCACAGCCTGCCAGCATCTCCGGACGCAGCGACAGGTATGCAGAGCGGGCTGAATCCGGCCGGGTCTGATTGCAAATTGCGTTTTATTGCCGTTAATTCGACATATGTCAGCAATTCTTCGGGACGTAGTGAACATAGACCACAGCCAGCTGTTTAGCAGCCTTCATCAGGCACCATACAACCGCACAATGCCGGCCCCTTTACAGTAATAATAACGGTCGTAGGATAATGCGGTAGCGCATGTCAGATAGGTCCCTTGATCCGCCAGTGCAGACGCCGAAACCAGTCTTCCACTTATCTCTTCAAGTTGAGTTCAGAGTATGCGTACGCTCTCTGGCATATTCACAAAACACGCTAGACATAGAGCGTCTTTAAAGTCAATGTCAATTTTAATGACATGTAATAGCCTAGCTTATGTCCAGGCACTCAACCAGCGACCACGTGGTCAGCAAAAGCACTTAATAGTTTCCGGAGTAGCCTACGAGCTGTTCGAGGTAGAACCAAAGTTTTTGGTAGCTGTCCTGTGACCAGTTTGATGCGGATAACCATGATTTCGAGCTTGGGAGGAAATGGAGACTTAACGTCGATACTGAACGTAATTTTCCGTGCTTCAAAGGCAGCAATTCGAATTTCCTTCCTGGTTTTGTACTGTTTTGATGCAATAAATCAAGTGGTTCCACTGTGCATTAGGGCCAGTCATACGACACAAAGGCACGTATGACCAAAAATAATTTGGGGTCATGTGAAGATCTAAGCCCACGTAATTTGTGCTGTCTTTTTACCGCATTACTTTTCAAACCTGGCATATTCATTGAGCTAAGGACTACTGATTAGACCGAACAAAATTTCTGCAAGTGATTCCACCTTCCTTCCAGTCGACCTCATTTTAACTTGACCTTGATGACCCGTGACAGGTGTTGACATTGCGGAAGTTTAGGGCAAAGAAGCTGCGGCGAATTTTCGGGTGGGATCGCACGACATTTTACGTGACGATTGACTGGGCCTCCCTTAGAACTCTATCAACTTAGCTCTTTCTAGAATAACAAATAATTTAATATTTGTTTGATAGACTGGCTATATTGCTTTTGTGATAAACAGAACGAGAACCTATAAAGCCCTATTTCGAAAAGAATGACTTATTCACGGCATTCCTGGCCGCGGGAATTCCGTTGGATCAGGCTTTGACGCATGAGACCAGCACCACCGGCCGAAACCAGCCTCGCCGCCAGCATTGCGACGAATCCACCAGGACGCTCAGTATGCTTGGCTCGCTGCCAGCACACTTATGGTGGCCGCCATACTTGGAGTGAAATGGTGCTGTTTATAGCTTTGACGGGACTTTTATGCTTGAGATTTAATTCAGACCGAGTCCCCCCCCCCCCCGTCTATGTTTGGAATGGACAATGTCTCCAAATTCTAGTTTTAATAGACACAGCGATAACTAGTTTCGTACGGTCATTGCAGGGGATGTTGTGACAGCTGTTTAACGTGGAACCCTCCCGACAAGCCAGAGCAGGATATTGGGGACAAAAAAGACAATGAGACAGCTCGCAAGACACAGTCAGAGAGATTTAGCTGCGTAGGTAGAAGAATGAAACTTGTTTACACATTCATGCAACGCATCAATGTATGCCAGACAAAGCATCGTCGATGCGATTTTCAGAGTTCCAGACGCAGGTAAGCTTGGGCAATGTATCCGTTGATGTGTGCTTCCACGGGTGTTTAGTTCACATATTCCATTGCGATGCGCTCTTGAGAAACCTCAACGAAGAACGTAAGGCGGCATGGGCCATCGCTGTGACAACGATGGCTGGAGATTCTTCTCCACCGAGCCTGCCATCCAAAGAACGAATGAAGCACCTAAATGGAACAAACATGCGTATGTTGTTGGTTAAAACCGACGTTAAACCGATAACCTTCACTTGTCTTCGGCTTTACTCATGTCGCTCCATTCGTCAATAACGCAATGCAATCGGGTTTTCCGTCTGAAACTCTGAATCGTCTAGGCATCTGCAGCCTCCAAAGAGAAGAGAAAAAACGAAGGACGATGGGGCGCACAGCACGGGTGTGCCTACGTCACCGTCATGAGCCAGTTCAGCGTGCGGTAGCATTCGTGTACAATTCAGTGATCAAGGAAAACATTAATATTCATAACGGCCCGAACAGGAAGCAAATGTACAAAACTGAAAACGAACCAAATCGAAACAGGTCTACATGGGCTAGGATGGGACTAGATGCAAGGGTAGGCTGGATCAAGCAGAATTAAAAAAACCGGATGAAGCTGGGAATGACGTCCTAGATGACACAAAACATAAATGAAGGAGATGTCATTCGGAGACGGAACAGCGCTTGTGCAATATAAGGCGCATAACTATTCAAGTAAAACATCTTAATCCCTTTCATGAAAAATGCATCATTCAAAACTTGTCGCGAATGGTTGCATGGGCTCAACCGCATTCAGTCAATCTCGCTGTTAATTAATATTATCCATTGAGTCGTATTCGGGTAGAGCATTTAGTCGTGGTTGGCTAGAGCCCCATTTAATTAGCTGAAGCTGTTTGCTAACAGGAACAAACCCTGCCGGGGCGCGGGCAAGTCCGCACGGCACATATTTCGCCATTTTGAGGTCATGTCGCGCTGGAAAGGGACCACGCGCTTCGCGGCGAGCGTTTAGCGAACGGGAAGCGGACAAAACGAGCGCGGAGTGCGGTGCAGACCCATGTCCGACCAAGCAGCCGGGTCTCCACCGGCGTGAAACGAGCCGACCGCTGGCGAGCGGGCGCCGCGGCCGGCCGGCGGCGCCAGAGCCCTGTTAGCTCGATGGAAATGTCCGCTCTTTAACTGGCTGGAGCAAGCGTGCTCAGCCCCGGCGCTGACGGCTCCGCGGAGAGACCGCGCTCCGTCCGCGCCGTTTAACATGGGCGGCCGTTGGAGCCGCGCTGCGCCGAGCACAAATTAAGTCAGTGCTTCCCTGCGACGGGTAAAAGTTCAGATTGTCCCCAGCCGACGAGTGCCGCAGCCGCCCAAGTCACACAAACACGCACCTTGATTGCATCTCAGGCCTCAGGGTCGTCGAAATGTCCCGAAACGTGTGAAGGTCAAGGTTTTTGTGGCAATGCCCTCCACGCATTGCTATTAAGTAAATAACAAATGGTGCGGGCGGTGGGTGTCCACGACCTCTTCGCTGTTCCTGCACTGACGACGACCGTCGGAGTCGCCCGATGAGCTGATGACACGTGATGTAGCGGCGAGGTTCCGAGCGAGTAGACCAGACCACTTCCGCTGAGGGTGTGGGAGGTCGGAGGACAGATCAGACACGGCGCAGGCCCACGGACGTCAGCCACTGAGCCTTGGCTGTTTGTGGCGGCCCAGCGCGCGGTGAGGTCGTCTTCGTCCGCAGGCCGCAACGACGGGAGTGTCATCTCGAGGGACGGAGCCGGTGGACACCCGAGGCATTATCGACGGCATCCGGGCAGGAGGAGGAGCTCTCCGTGCACTGCCTGCCACCGACGGCTAGACGGGCCTCGGCAGAGCGCTTACGGACGGAGGTGTAGGGCTGTGGATGTGACCCGCAACAGGCGGCTTTGGCTGCCTCGGGACGGTTAAAAAAACTGGATTATGACGGAAGCAATATCGCTCATAGCGACATAATCAAGGAAAGAAATGTGCACGAATCAACTATCGTCATTGATCGGGAATCACATTGGATGGATAAAAGCCCACCAACCAGGAAATGATAAGTGCCAGGTGAAAGCGGCATTGTCTAGACTGAGTGCCAGACGAGCTGGTGACCTCGAGCCGGTGAGGTTTCGCAGACGACCTGAGTTTCTGTTCAGCGTGGCTCCTGATTTCTGAACACCTTGGGTGGAGGACCAAGCCAGAACATAGTCATGATTACACGTGAGGTCATTTTATCATATGAATTGCTTCCGTTATCTTCAAATGTGAAATGTTACCTTTAAGGCGGTAGAGAGCTCAGTGAAACTCACAATACTGCTTTGTTGTTACTTTCTGCCACGGGCCGTACATGGTGATAAAAATATGCATCTATTAGGAGGCCGCCTACCCGGAACTCCTGTCTGCGCCCATGCACATGGCACATGAAGGGCGCTTCGTAAAGAAACATGGAAGAGAGATCCCGCTTTGTTTAACGTAGGGGGATGATGAAGGGAGTGGAAGCAGTATGTAAGGGTAGTAAAATGCAAAAACAGCAGCATCGAGCGTGAATACCTATTACACAAATTTTTGCTTTGTTTTGTTTGTGGTGTAGGAAACACAATTGAAGACGTGTGTGCGGAGCGGGAACGGTTATAGCAAAACCTGTAACTAAGTTGGATTTCTCTGTAGAAAGTATGAAACTTAAAACGCTACTAGAAATGCAGTTTTCGCCATAGTAGCGTGACACTTTTTGACTTGCGCACAAAGACGCGTAAAAAATACATGGTGCACGTGCTCTTTGTGTTTACTTTTAATGCGCTGCTGGTTATTACCATTTAAGTAGCAGCTGAAATAAACGCATCTTTTTAAATGGCTGCAACCATTGGGCGCGGTAGGGGACATGTCTCTCACCCCGTTTTCACGAGTGAGATTTGGCCTCCTCCAACGCTGTCCAAAGAATGCAGAATGTCTTAAGAATGTCTTACGTTTTCCCCAGCAAGTGTAATTTTCAGGTTGTCTGAACCCTTCCATCCCGATGCTCTTCGGAATTTCAGAGACTACGTTACACACACCCATGCTTTTCACAAATACTCAAGGGACTTGCAAAATTCCAGGAAAGTTTGCAAACTTCCAAGAATGTTAACCAATTTCCTGGCGACCCAGAAAGATTGCAAACTCCATGGTTTATTTGAGACTGTAAAAATCCTTGGTAGTTTCAAAACTTCCGGACTTTCCAAGAATAATTTTTACCCGCCCGTACTCGCGAAAATGACAGGCAACTAGCGACACGCAGCCACAAAATAAACAAATATGAATTCTGCAGTTAGATGAAGCAGTATAATAAAGGCGAGCGTTCTAGTTTGGCATTCACCTCCACTGTCCAATATAGAACCCTTATTACTGAAATATTCAGTTTCATTCCTAAAGCGGCTGACTGCCGCAACTGCAGTTACCCACCACAGACGTTGCTATGAAAACTTACAAAGCGCAACTGATGTGCTTTAGATTTCAGGCACTTCCCTTTGACAGAGTGGCGGTAGCTGTGTGGAGCAATTTTGCCGCAACCCAGCACGATTCCACTGATCAGTATCATCATGACACATGGTGCCACGGCACGGCCAGCCGTTCCTGTTCCATGTCAGGCTGCAAAAGATCACGTGTAATGCTATGCAAACTGGCTTGCATGTTAAGCAGCCCAAATTCGGAAGGACATGGAGACCGGGTTCAGTTAGGTCTGGGGTCGTTGCGTCACCCGCCGCCACTGCTGTCTCGGCCAGCCGCCGGCCACTATTCATGTGCCATCCTCCGCGTCCATAACGGCGATCCGTGACGTCGTATCCTGGCTGCCTTTCCGTCCTCCAGGAGCTTGGATCGACCCGATGCGACCCAGCCGTGGGTGGCCTTGGCGGACTGACTCGCCCTCTCTCCGCGCGCGCTGCTGCGTCCACTCCCCGCGCGCTGGCTCCCCCCCCCCCCCCCTCTCCCCCCCCCCATCCGCCAACCCCTTCTGCCTTGGCCTCCATTATCTTCCTCCCTCAGTCCCTCGCTCCGAGCGTCACGTTTCCCAGTTTTCATGAGGGATGGCGAACAATGCCAGCACTGGGCTCGCCTCAATGCCCGAAGCTGCCTCGCGATACCGAGACAGAGATGCGAACGACGACATTCGCCACGGCTTACACGGCGGCGGGAGGCACAGACACATCATGCATCACCCTCACGCCAACATTTACGAACGTTCATGCATCAGCCTCACGCCAACATTGACGCACGTGCACGCATACCCCTCACGCCAACATTGACAGCGCACGTCAGTAGAACAGCCGGCGATATCAGCGGACTGATGGCTCCAGGGCCGGTCACGCGTTGACAGAAACCATAACAAAACATGTATGCTTCCAGCTTCGTTTTTCAAGGAAGACTTTCTTCTGCATGTGCTTCTGTTTGTCGTATAGCTGGTCGTAACGTGGGTTCACTGGGGTTCCCTAGTGCTGGACTTATCACTGGAGGGTGTTCAGGGGTGAGGTATCACCTGTAGCCTCGCCCACAGGATCGTTCAGAAATAACCTCCGTAAAAACAGTTGATTAGAGAGTCTTTACGTTGCGTCGCCGCCTGATCTAATTTTGCACATCTAATAAAAGCCAGCGCGGAATATTTGCTCACCCAGGGAATGGTAGCGTCATCGACGCAGCTGCATCACGTGTTGCGCCTAACGTGCGGCGGTCACTTACACACGCAAGCATGCAAGAATTGCCCTCATCCTTTTTTCTGCACGCGACGATCGCGCTTGGCTACAACACGGACCAACGAGCCCACGCGGCTTCAAGTACCGTCGGCTGCGGGCGCTGAACAGCGTGCGCCGGCCCTGAGAATGGCGGCTGGACTCCAACAGCAGCGCGGTCGGCGCTGAGAATGGTGGCTGGACTCTGACAATGGTGCGCGGCGGCCCTGATAATGGCAGCTGGATCCCGACATCAGCGCGGCCGGCCCTGAAATGGTGGCTGGACTCCGACAATAGTGCGCGCCGGCCCCGATAATGGTAGCTGGATTCCGACAACAGTGCGGCAGGGTCTGAGAATGGTGGCTGGACTCCGACAAGTATGACTGGCTCAGAATGGTAGCTGGACTCCGACAAGTATGACTGGCTTTGAGAATGGTGGCTGGACTCCGACAAGAGTACGGCCGGGTCTGAGAATGGTGGCTGGACTCCGACGAGAGTACGGCCGGGTCTGAAGATTGCGGCTGGATTCCGACAACAGCACGGCCGGCGGGCTTGCAGTTTGCTTCTGAGCTTGCCAGCTCAACGCGGTCATCTATCACACGTCGCCCGGGCCGGCTCACGTGCTATTGATCCCGACTCCTAGCCCCGAGGATTTATCACGCCCACGGACGCATGACAATTAAACCTGAGATGGATTGAGCTGGCAACAGGACGAAAAACGCGCGGCGCCTCAACCCGCAACCAAACGGATAGGTCAGACCGGGTGAAAGCGTCTGTCGCCGTCACTTATCACTGTGTTATCAAGGTCACCAGTCACCGGTCACTGAGTCACCACACACACCAGTCACTGGCCACTGAGTCGTTACACACACCAGTCACTGGTCACTGAGACATCACGTACATCAGTTACCGGTCACTGAGTGGTCATGTACACCAGTCACTGATCGCTGAGTCATCACGCACACCAGTCACTGGTTAGTGAGTTATCATGCGCACCAGGCGCTAGTCACTGAGTCATCACGTACACCAGTCACTGGTCACTACGTGACCACGTACACCAGACAATGGTCACTAAGTGATCACGTACACCAGTCACTGGTCACTGAGTCGTAACGTACACACGTCATCCGTGGCTAGTCACCGGCACCCGACAGAGGGATGCGCGCAGCGTGCCCCGCTGCCCGGTTCTTTGCATATCCGCTTAACAGGGTAATCGAATGTGCTCATGCATTACGAGTGGTGTGCTGGTGTCAGCTGGTCGTGCCAGTCAACTGGTCTTCTGCTTGTGTAGGTGTGGTCTTCTGCTTGTGTGTGAAATGTGTGGAGCGTTGTGTGGAACGCGAAAATAGGGGCAGCCACTTCTTTACTCGTGGGACCCATCACACGGGCATAATCCATAATTTTAGACCGTTCCTCAAGCGAGGTTCACACAGCGCGCGCTCCCAAACACCTGCCCGGAGCTCTTGATTTACATCTCAACAGCTTACGCTGCTTATATGAATGCTTTTAAATGACCTTGATATTGAAAGGGCGATAAATCGTGATATTGCATAAGCTGCTGGATTCATTACAATTCAGAGCATACGATGTGTATTTTGCTTCTCATAAGAATGCAGACGAAACACGAGTCAATATTACCTTTAAGGATGGAAGGAAAGTAAATAAAACTAATCGTCTGTGTCCATAGTATCCCTGAGTTAAGAAAACTTTCCAAAGGTAACCAAGAAGTTTATCCCACCCTAAAACAACTGCGGCAAAAAAAAAACGTGAAAACGACTACTTAAGACTGGCAAAACGACTGGCAAACACAAAACGCGGGCTATGAATCAAAATGAGGTGTCACAACCCCCTAGTATTTAACTCTACCGAAAACTGTTGCGAGTGGGTCAATTCCCGAAACAGTTGGGACATTTTATTTGTTATCACCCGGCCTGCCCGTCACGCTCCTGGCAAGTGTAAATGTTCGCACTGAGCGATATTGCGGCTATTCGTGTATTCGCAAACATGGGCCTATTCCTTCACTATTGTGATGAACTGGACAGCAGGGTTTCACAGAGTAGGGTATGGCATGTAAGAGGGTTGATAAGGATCAAGGGTACAAGATACTGTATAAGTAATTAAGACAGGGAGTAGGCATTTTGAGAGCCTAGGTAATAACAGTTTGGAGCGTCTCAGCCGCCAGGCCCCCGTCAACAAAATACAGGGGAGCTGAATGAAAGGATAAGATAGTAAAAACTACAGAATACCATTCACAAATAACGCAGTGAGTGGTGAGAAGCAGCTTGGTTCGGCTCACAGCACTCCCTTTAACCAAACGAGAACCCTGGAGGTTCTTTCAAGGGCATTGGTAATGCTACCCAGCCTCTGCGCCGCAAAACTGAATTCCGAAGCACTGCAATTGTTGAGAAGTGGCAGGTAAGGGGTCACGATGAGTGTTGCACCCAGGCAGATGACAAGGCATCTGTTCTCGGCCACGTCTGGCTTTCGTTATAGCCATTCAAATGTCGGGCATTACCACTGACACAATTTTAAAAATGATTTTAAGTACTTGGCTGATAATCATCCATACTGACGCACTTTACATCATACATATTTAGCTAACGTGCTCATTGCCATACAAATTTAACATCATTCCTGAAAACTATCTCAATTTGACAGATGAAAATATGAATAACAGTAAAGGAAGCTGAATAGTGGCCGAGATTCTTCCGAAGAAATCGGCAGACGCACTGGGGTAGTTGGCTAAACGCAGTAGTTCACGCAACAACGAACACAAGTCATATACTAATCGGTTTGCGTGTAAGCTTCATCCCCAGCGTCAGGTTTCGCAACAAAAGCAGACAACTGCCAATAGACACCAATACAAAGTAGTGGTTTATAAACTGCCTAGCCAGTTCATGCTACTCCGATCTACAGGGACGCCAGGAACTGACCGAGAAGCGCCTAGTGGTGCGTTTTCAAAAACCGTTTCCAGCCGCATCTCCCTGTGGTATAAACCCTTAGCGGAAATCGGCGCTGTTTAAGTCATGCTTACAATCGCACTTACACGCTACGAGCGTAACGTTACACCAACCTCTTTGCCACGCTTCCGTTACGATCCGTCACCCCCTCCATGGGTACAGTGATTTATCGGCGAACCCTAATCTAACTCAATCATGTGATGGAAACCGACGAAGCCTACCCCCCGGTGACATTTATCATCTTAACTTTGCGAATTAAGGTGGCTTCACTGACACCATTAGCTGTTGCTGTCAGGTATGGGCGCCTGGTCTGCCTTCTTTCAAAAGTGGCGCCCTAGGAATTCGGGTACATATTTTGATCTATCTATGTGATAAAAAGAGGTAAAATGTTACTACAAACTAACATCAGGTATGATGTTATGTAAGCATGCAATATGATATATATTTCCCGGCGCGCTGACCGCTCACACCATCCATCTTAATGGTTGCCTGGTTTAATGCGCGCGTTCCAAAGCTCATTTTATGTAGCGATGACGCGTTGAAATCTTAGTCTCCAGATTTTCACTGACGTTGGATTGCTGTTACTTATTCCACAATTCTAAGAGAGCTGTAAATTCTAGATCACCCTGATCTCGCCACTGCCACTTGCCAATACTGTTGCCATTTATATATGTGATGAGACTCTTTAGTGACTCCAAACACGCGCCCCGAGAAGCCAATGGGGGTTCTGTTTTGCCGTAGCAGTAAGCTTCGCTGAAAACTCACTGCATTTCGAGGGCAATTTTATTGCACCCGTCGCGAATTATTTTGCATTCGATGTCTCTCTGGTGCCTATTTTGAATTTAATGATAATCGGAACCACCTTGTACATCTTCTATGGACTACGTAAAGATTAGACAGGTCACTGACCTAAAATGACCCAGTTCAATATTTTGTTTTAGAAACATACCGCCCGACGTAATCCTTAACGCTTGTTCAGATGCAAAAATTAAATTAGACTTGAAAGATTTTGGTAATCATTACCACGTAAAATTTAAACGTCACTGACCTCAGATGAGCATCAGTGACCCTTTTGCTTAAAACAGATATCTAGGTTCACAATGGTTGCATGAGAGGGTTGGGAAGCACTTTGGACACCAATCTGGAGTTTAAACGCGTATGACTTTCTTTGACCAAGAGGCCATGACCTAGGAGCCTCAAATTTCGACACAAGTGAGTTTGCGTACAGGCCAACGCACTCTGTGAATTTGGTGTCGCCTGTCGTCTTATCTTCTGGGATATCAGGATGCGTCAAAATGGCCCCACCCGAACGAGGGGTATTTAACAGGCCACCCGGCGCATGCCAACCTGCGCCCGGCCGGGGGGGGGGGGGGGGCGAGACAAACGTAGCCGGCCGCGGGAAGTTGAATTTCCCCGCTGGGATCTCCAACTCCCATGCGCAGTGTGAGGAAAATAAAGATACCGTTGTGAATGTCCCGTGAAACCATGAACAATGCACGCAAAATTTAGAGACTTCAGTCAAATTGATGGTCACTAGAGGTCACGACAGGTAAAAAACGGGCGTTCCAATAGATGCAGTTGTAGCCTTTTTAACACATCAAGACAGATATTAAGGGCGCTGAAATAAGTGTTAATACCCTGGGAAGTCCGATCATTTCTGTAGTCTCACAAGAGCCAGGTCAGATCAGGTCATCGTTCAAATTTGGCCTACTAGTAGCCAACAGGAACTATACGCTTGTTTTTTTTCACAATGTGCTTCTGACTAAGTTTATTTTATTCGGTTTAGCTGTAGGACGAAACTTCCAGACACAGAAAACATCATTTTACACTGACCTTGAGGTTATCCGATGTCAACTAAGGTCAAGCGTATAAGCCATCCAATTGAAATGGTCTAAATGCTAACTGGGTCTATATGACCTGTAGAATGTTTTTTGTGGTCAGAAATAGTGTATTGTACATCTACAGGTGACATACATCTAGGTCACTGGTCCTGGTTCATTACAACTTGAAAGGGGCACGAAGGACGTCAAACTGATAACAAACATTTAGTAAAAATTTGTGTGGTGCTGCAAGCGTTCGTTTTTTCAGCTGTGCTCAAAGAACTTTAGGGGCGTAAGTCAGCTTCCCCCCTTCCTCCGGCTGGGCGCGGATCAAACTTTGCCTCATGACAACTGCAAGCATGGCTTTAGGTTGGGTGCGAAGTGCAACGCAAGTAAATATTCCTAGGTACTTGCTCCATTGCTTCCCATAACAATATTTTGTAATTTTGGTGTGTTTAGACTCATGCTAAAAAATGAAAGAACATTAGTTGATAACTGATTACGCAATGCTGAAAGCAAACAGTGTCCTCATTGAAGACGTTTTTAAATATCCAGCGTGTTTTGGTGCTTGGTGTTATTTGCAACATTCCATCAGCATAGTGTCATGCTAGGGCAGGCAGGTAAAATATAAATAAAATATAAGCAGCACACACACTTAAAATAAGTTATCAAAAAGTTTTGTCCGTTGTTGTATTGGCATACACAACTATAACAATATTTTGACATGCCCCAACAGAGTATGTCTGGTTTTTAGTTTACTTGAGTTAGCATACCGGTTCGGGCCTGGGCCCCATGCCACGCAAAGGACTGAGTCCCGGGTGGACCGAGGCTAGGCGTCCACGGGCTCTGGTCGGATTGGGTCCGTGTCGGGTGAGTCCGCGTCCAGCACTGCTGACAACCTTCCCTTCCGTCTTCGCACCTTCTAGACGCGACATTTCGAGCGTGAATCATGCCCTTAGCCCCTCTCGACGGCGATTCGACACCATTCACCACGCCCAACCCGGATCCTCCCCCCCCCCCTCCCATTAATGCCGCGCTGTAAAAATCCCCTTCCAGACGGTGGCCAGAAATCAAATTGCGGAGGACTGCGACAGCGCTGTGCTGCCATCAGTCGATGTTTCAGCTGTCAGTGTGTGGCATCGAGCACGGCAGGGAGCATCAATAAACCACCACCGGACCGCCAACACCGAACTTAAGTGTTTCAATCGCCATGTTGCATCACCAGGAACCTGCAAGCGGCGGCCCTCCGGCGGCTCCCTCGCAATGCAGACCGAGGCGTCGCATGGCCCGTGATTTCCCAGGCGACGTCTAGAAGTGGGGTCAGCCATGACTCACAAGCCGGACCCGGGACAGACAGAGCCAGCGATCGGGCGTCCTAGAGCTGAATGCGAAGCGCGTATTATGCTTATTAGAGATGTTGCGCTCCCGTAAAGCTTTCACGAGAGGGTTCAACCGCCACTCGATTTCGAGAATCTAGTGAGGTCGAGGTTTGACCTGACAGCTTCCAGGTTTATATCCTCAGTACGCGCACTTGGTATGGTGCCAAGAGGCGCTGAGCGTACCTATCTTCCAGTTCGGCGAACCGACCACACGCCCAGCTGTACTGCAGATCCGAGACTCTTCACTCTCCCCATCCAAATGTCAAAATTAATGTGCTTTAATGACAGCCATAAATATAATTGGATTCGACATTCGTAAAAGATTAGTGAATTGTTGATTTATCTAGTGCCACCAAATCTGGTCTCAAAACTGCAGGTTGGCGCCGAGCCCAGTTGCTCAGCATGACACCAGCTATTCCAGCACAATGTCACGATTTAAAAACACAGGGTGAAATGTTTTACAAAATATTTTCCAACTCAGGCAGTCACTTCTGCTGTGAAAGCCGTTAAAACCTTCATCTGCAGGCCACGTCGCTGTGGTTTAAGCGCGGCCACGGTCCGCGTGGTTCCCGAACCGTTCGGGTGTACTCTACCGGCCACGGAGCGCATCCCACAAACGTCACGAGCGCATCGATTGCCGCTCGGTCCATGGAGCCGGCGGCGGCTCGGCCCGCGCCGCCGCCGCTCTCGCTCCAGCCTCGCATTGTCAACTTCGGCCATCGGCGTCTAACAAATGGCCGCCCCATGCCGACCGGCGCTGAGACGGCACTGCCGGAACCGAGCCCCGGCCCCAGCCCGGCTCCCGTGCCCCGTCCGCCGTCGCCGGCATTACAGCACGCCTGTCTGGCCGCCCGCGCCGCCACCAAACGGCGCAGCGGATCCGCTGCAGGGCCGCCGAGGACTCAGCTGAGCGGCTACGCAGTACACAAACCTGCCTTCATAACTTTTCGGATTGAAGAGAACTGCTGCCTGTGTACAGTCGAGTCTAAAATATACTCGAGGCTCTCAGCTCGCGACCAAGTATCTCATCTCAACAATTGGAAGGCGGGCATCGCTGGGTGTCAGCAGCGCTGAGTTCCCGACATTTCAACACAGGGTCGACACCGCTCTGGTTCTGCCAGTGTCTGATTCCTGCTGAGTCAGCACCCGATGCAATCGCGGTAGATGTTTTATACCAGTCGTAGCTATACGTTTGTACCGCCTGACTCGGTTCACTTCCGTTACCCACATGGCTTAACTGTCTGATCGGGCAAAATATGGTGCAATCCCGTTTTTCGCCGCCTGATTTTTCCGATGTCAGGGGAGTACCGGCGTCGCTGTTCACCCGCAAGGAGGGATGTGTGATCTCACCGGTGTCACCATTCACCTGCAAGGGTTGATATGAGATCTCACCGGCGTTATCATTCACCTGCAAGCGGTGAAGTAAGATCTTACCGGCGTGACCATTCAACTGCAAGGGTTGACGTGTGATCTTACCGGGGTCACCATTTACCAGAAAGGGATGACATGCGATCTCACCGGCGTCACCATTCACCTGCAAGGGGCAACGTGAGATCTTACCCAAAGGCTATCACACAACCTTCTGAGGCCTTCGTCAGGGGTAATCCTGCCCTTACAGTTAACACGCTCGGTGGTGGCATTCTCTCACTGTTAAGTCTACGGACATTTCTTCGGGCGCAAAATGTTATACCGGCCTCTAACTACTCTTACATCGCCCTTCACTCTCGCCCTTGGCCACCAACCACTCTTTTCGGTCGCTGGTGTCGCGATTTTGTGAAATACATTGACCTATGCTTTATTCTTACCCAGTGTTCCGTTGACCTTGTATGACCCTGACGAAAGTCATGATCATTGATTGTGTGCATAATGTAAACACTTCTCGCCATTATACCTTCTAGGCGAGACGTCACAGTGCATAATGTCGACAGTGTTTCGCGGAATTGCGGCCTTCCACATTAATGGTACGGCTTGCGAACCTTCGATAACGGTGTAACATTGCGGGTGGTGGGAGATACATTAGTTGTAAAGCGGTTCTGAACAGGTCGTCTTCACAGCCCATTGTGATCTGCTGAGATTTCCGGATCTACCTTGGAAAAACCAGACACCCCGCGACTACAGCCTGTGCTGACGAAGGCTCATGTTGATGGTGCTAATTAGGGTTTTAGGGCGCGCCGGAGTCGGAGGTCATTTTGCGCCAGTGTTGCCCATGTCCACCAACGAAGGCTGTGTGTATGGGGTGACGTCATATGGTACTTTGATACTTTGCTGCGTATTGCCAATATGCGTTAAAATAATCATATCTGCAATCTGTACCATTATAATGTCGGTCCTGCTTTCGCCATCATATCGTAACCGAACAAACCCGAAGACCGTAGTACAGAGACGTAGCGGCGGCACAGGCAGTTACAGACGTAAAACCGCCACATCCATCTGGCTGCAAGGAGCGCATGGGCCTTCACCACCGTGCCCAAAGCCGAAAATTTGGATCTTATACGAATTTGCTCAACGTCTCCTTCAGGTCTATGATCAGATGACACAACTGGGTGAATGTGTAAATAATCGCAGACATATTATGAAGTATCTTTCATCGCACTGTTCATCTTAGGACGTTATTTCAACACGTTCGTGCAATTTTCGCCAGCACAAACTGCGCCACATACATCGCATCAGAGTTGTTTTCAGCATGTCACACAGCCCCATGAATCGGGCGATTGCATTGCTTGACACGTTCTCAGCTGGCGTATTTATGGGTGTATCAGCTCAGCCAACTGGCGGCGACTTCGGGAAGCCGCTTTCCATGATTCACACATGCATGTTGCAAGGAAATAACCAGTATAGAATTGAATACGTCTAACCGACCCGAATTTGCTAAATGTGATGCCGGGTTTCTTGAGTACAAAACGGTCCACATCTACCCCGGCGTACGCCGCCGACTCAACCCGAACTTACGAAAAGGGGCGGGGGACGACGGCCCAGACGGCCGTCGATACCATTCCGGCGGCCTGGCCGGAGGCCTGGCCCGTGACGGCCATCGCCCGCACTAAAGCCAGAGCCTGCGCCGAAAATAGATGAGGCTTGACGCCGCCGGTCCGGTTGGGCGGACGAAACTGGTGCTGCGATGCGACGGACGCCACGTCCAGCGTCAAAACCTGCTGCCATGGGCTGCTATTCTACGGAACACCGAGCCCCGTGACCGCAGCGAAATATCGGGCTGGAGCACACCTCCATGTGACGTCATAACTCCGGCCTCCTAGTGCGTCCATCCACCCGCTCCGCCAGGGAGTTCTGTTCAGTGGCGTGCCAAACGACTATATCTCTTCCTAAGGGCGTCCTCGGCCTTCGAGGCTGCGGCTCCTGACTCATTAAGGCACGCCATTGGGGGAGGAGAAGCTCTGTCAACACCGCCCAACACCGCGAACGTTAGTCTGGACACGCTTAAAAGCAAACTTTAAACACGCATGCATCTTTATTCTACAGCGGCGGCCCCGCCCGGATTTCACATCGAACGATTCTCGAGCGGCGGGCCGTTTCTCTCGTTCGTGACGTGGCCTCTCAGAGGTGATTCACGGCTCAGACCGGCGTCATTTGTTCAGATGGGATCGTTGCTTTTCCGCTGCGTCGCGGCTGTCGAGCTCCGGGCCCTGTCGGCCCTGGGACGAGATCTGGGGAGGGGGAGCGGGGGCGGGAGTTAGCTGTGCCGATGTACATGCAATGCTGCATGCTCTGAACGGCTCTCTCCGCACCGGTATTCCCCGCACCCACCGCCCATATCCTCACACATTTCCCGGTCGAATGTCTAAGAGAACAAGCAAAACGCGTCACAAGGGCAAACTGAAACATATGACGCACAAGGAAGGAAAATATGGAGCCAAGGGTCAAACGTCGATAGTGTGCCGGGTGTGTGGATAATATGGCTGGTGTGACAAGGCCAGCGTGGATAGCATGCTGGCAAGAATATTGCGTGCTTGCTGTTTGTTTTGTAACGATGACTCGAGCACAAACTTTCTGGCACCCCGGTGTTAGCAAAGGATTTTTGCTTCGCGTCCATGTTCATGTCACGAGATCCAAACTCGCCCGCCCGTTGCGTTAATTATTCGCCATGCTCCACCGTCATATTAACTCTGAAGTATTGTAACTGCAGGTGCAGATCCACAAACTGTGGGATTCGAGTCATTGCGGATGGCGAATTCGGGTGTGAATTCAAGATTCGAGCAGATTTGAATTAATTCGGATTTTAGGATCGAAGCTTCAGACTAATGCAGTGTAATCAAAAGGAGCATGTGTGACTCAAGCTGATGCGTAGTCAACATATACGTGCTTGCATTTAGTTACCCGAAGAAAATACTAACATGGAATTAATGAATGCTTTAAATTGCAAATTAAAATGGTCGCCGTTTGATTCGAGCCCTCAAGTTAAGGACTGCATGGTTTGCAAAATCCGAGTCTGCTCGATTCCGTTTGCACACAACTCCGTTTCTGCGACCTAAACCCCTCAGCCGTAGTAGACTATATCTCTTCCCATCGACGTCCTCTGCCTTCAAACAGCAGCACTTAATGCGGGCGAACGAACGACAGCAGCACTTACTGAGAAGGAACGAACGACAGCAGCTCTTACAGCGTCGATGAATTATCCGACGCCTTTCATGCTCTCCAGCACAAAGTTCACCCTGACGGAGGTCTCAGTCTAAAGTTGCTACCGAAAGCCCACCATCGCCAGCCTGGCACCTCGCACACACATCAGAGCTGAGCTCTGCGGACCCGCCAGGCGCCCTGCTGAGACCGGCGCAGCAGGCCTGCCCGCCGGGTCCGACGCCGGCCGTGCCGCACAGGCCGCGGCCTAACGGCCTGTGACCAGCAGCAATGACGGACCTCGCTGCTGCAACGGCCCGAACAGCGCCGATTACGTCGCGCCGTCTGCGTATGACGTCATCACCAGGCAGGCGCCGCAGCTCTGCATAGCTCAACCTTGGCTTCTGATGAGATTCGAGTCGGCGGCGGTCAAACAACGAATAAAAGCAAATTGACTGTGAATAATGGCTGGCTTGTAACGTGCATACGAGACGGGCTCACTCACAGGGTTAGTTTCGAGTGTCGCTCCGTTTGCTGACTCGCGCTAAATAGCTGCCACGCAAACGTGTCTCCCTGTCACGTCACAACCATTTTTCTTTTTATTTCATTTATTTTATTGAAGGCGCACCTACGCGGTGGTTGTGCTGCGCCTGGTCGTGCCAGAAATAAAAATAGCACACGGGGAGATACATACACACGCCTAGGTAAAAGCAGTTTCAGTTAACGAATCATCGATTTATAGCAATCAAGGAAGCCCTGCTCGAGGGGCAGGACGCCCACCGCGGGCAGCCGGTCCCACGCAGCGGCGGAGTCGTACGGGACGGAAGCTGCCGCACTGAGAGCCGGTCAGTCGGACGCGCGGCAGATCTAGCGAGCCGACGACACCCGAAACAGCCCGAGGTCGACGATGGGAAGACTCGGTGCGCGTCATGAATAGAGCATGCGGTGCGCTGGGGGATTGGGGACGTGCAGTACAGTGCCCTGTTCACATGCTTGCAGTCCCGCTGGTGCACGTGACCCGCGATGCTACGCCAGCCGGGTGTTTCCAAAGCGGGAGAAATGTGATAGCTGCGGCGCACTCCACTCCCAGCCTGGCTGCGAAGCTCATCACTCTCTGTACTCTATCCAGGTGACATTTAGCCACTCCATCCCAGTTGAACAGGCAACGGAGGACACGGAAACATTGTTATTCATTTGTACGTGAATTGGATATTTGATATATAAACTATATATATATATATATATATATATATATATATATATATATATTAACAATTCAGAACCCCAGGAGTGAAGTGGGTGTCGAATTTTGAATGGGGATACGACCATTGCAGTACAGCGCCAAACGTGGGAGCAGGCGTGGAGTTATCAGGTGAGGCGGTGGTTGAGGGGTACACCGAGCACCTTCACTGAAGTTGACGGGTGAATGTCTTGCCAGAAATGGTAATGTGGAAGATGCCGGTCTTTTTGCGGCAGGGTTTGGTGTCAATCAGCATGGAGCCTGCCTGTTTGGGGTTAGTCTTACCACGAGAGTTCCACATTTGTATGGGGTTTTGAACTGCAAAAAAAGCATCTTGAAAATCATTTGAAGCAGTCCACAGCTCTGCCCTTAGCAAGACTTAACCCTTCTAGTTCCTACGCTAAGCGCCCACGAAGATATACAGACTTCTTCGGGGCGGCTACTTCAAGGCCATGCAGGCATCCATGATGGCATAATAACGTCATTCAAATCATGTCATTCCATTGGCCATGCGGCGATCAAGGCCATCAAATATAATTGGTGAGTTTATCATGTCTGACGTTGGTGAGCACGATTTCCACATATAACTGCCATTCATTGGCTCTCTATGGATGCTGTGCAGGGTACGATGACGTAATCAGATAATGACGTATTGTGGAGCACATCTACTAAACAGAGAATTTGTGTTGTCCAAAGTAGCCTTTGCAACTTGAAAGTATACTAACAGTTATCCGTGAGCTCATTTCATCATGGCTAATGCTTACTTCAATATCTTCAAAAACATTACAAGAAACATTGAAACATTCTCTTTAAGGCTGTTAGATTGAGACCAATTTTGAAGATACTAAATGAAGCCCTCGACACGAGCTTTCAGGCTGGACAGGCGGGCAACACTGAGGGTGGCAGAGTCAAGAAGTTGGGTGTCGTTGGCGTAGGATAGTAGGCGGCCGTGGAGAAGGAAGCTGAAAAAGTTGTTGACGAGGATAAGGAACGGGATTGGGCCGAAGGGATTCTTGGTGCACCCCGTGGAATGGATGGAGTGACCGACACTAACCACTAACTTCAGTTAGTGGTTAGTCAGTTAGAGGCAGGTGGTTAGTGGAGATCACTAACTACCTGCCTCCGACCGTGCAGGTAATCCCGAAATCATTCCGAAGACACCTGCGCCATTCCAGATTGTTCGGAAGGACGCATTGATCAACGCTGCCGTGGGCCTTGCTAACGTCAGTAGTCATTATCTACACGACATGGCCGTCGTCGACGACCCTTGCCAGCAACTCCACAGCGTCGATCAGGGCGTCCTTTGTTGAGTGACGTGGTGGTAAGCATATTACGATGGTGTCAGTGCATCGTTGTCAAGAAGGTAAGAGGTGAGCTGCGAGTAGACGACCTTCTCTGTAGCTTTCGGCAGTACAGAGAGGATGAAAATGAGCCGACCGTTATTCAGGTCAGATCGATCGCACAAATTGAGCCCCGGGGTAACGCGCACGATCTCCCAGGCGAACGGTAAAGTATGCGATGTAATAGAAAAGTTAATCATGTGTGAAAGATGAGCGCCGATTACAGTGAGGCACTTTTCATTGCAAAGAGATGTACACCGTCGACACCGACAGCTCCCGGCACGCTCATCTCCCCCGTGGCTGCACAGAGCTCCGGTGGGAGTGGGCAAGTACATGGACAACACCGAGGCTCAGACACGGTGCGGACGCGGTCCAGCCGGGGTCGCACCCGCACCGCCAGACACCGCCGCCGCCTCCGCCACGCTGCGGGGCCAACGGCAGCGAAGTGGGCGTTGAGCGCGTCCGCCCGGGTGACCACGTCGTGAAGTCGGCGCCCATGATGATGTGTGGTGACCTCGGCTGCGGTCCGAGCTGCTTGAGGCGGCTCCAGAAGTCACGTCACCTTGTCGCAGAGCGGCTCCCAATCGGCCAATAGCAGACTCAGGTTGCACGCGTTCCAGTCGACGTGCTTCCACAGTCTTGCGGTGATGGTGATTGGCTGTCGGCACTCTCTGGGGACAGGGGCGCCGAGTAGCACCGGTTGGTGGTCCGTCGCAGCCTCGGGAAGAACCTCGGCTGAGCCCGGAGACAGGTCACGTTGGTGACGATCCGGTCTGGCAGTGTCGGCGTCGAGTGCAGGTGGGTGGGCTCGGCGGCCAGCTGTCCCAGATTCATGTCGCTCAAGAGGATCTAGAAACCGCGTACACGAGGGCCGTCCGGGATGAGGAGATTTAACGTTGTTGTCTCCCAGTGCGAATGCCGATGCTCCTGTGTCGCGGGGCCTGCATGTGGTCTAAAATGCTCTCGAGTCATCGGAGCGTTGGTCCTTCCGGCGGTCGGAAAATGGCACCGATCACCACGGTGTGGTGGTCGGGGCCGCTCATCGAGAGCACAGGGATTCCAGCAAAGGATCAGCACCACCTGAGTCGGAATGTTGCCAGTCGGGCGAGACCGCGATCAAAGCGTAGCATGCTGGAACCCGAGTTTGGTTGTTTGGTTGCTGGGATTAGAGGCTCGTTCGACCAGAAATGATCATTTCAAGCCTGTGGGATGAAGGAAAATGGTTAACGGTGGGGCAGGCGTGCATGCGCCTGGGGGGGGGGAGGAGGGGGGGGGGGCAACCGCCCAGCGTTAACCTGTGCATGGGTGCTGGGTACCTGGTCGGGGTCCCCCTTCACACAGGGCTCTCGGCCCACTCGTGGCTGACACATGCAGCCTGCCCCGGACAAGCGGGGTGTCGCGACGATGCAGGGATGAAACAAGATAGATGATAAAAGAGTCGGATGAAACCCGAGAATGAATATCAGTAGCCTGTCGAGTACCTCGGGCTTGAGCCAGAGTTCAGACACTCACAGGATCTCCACGTGGTGTTTCTGCATGAGCTGCAGTTGTATTTGTTCAGGCTGGGTGTCAGCGACCGGGCATTGATAAGTCCAATATTGTAATCGTGACGAACCGCGGGCTCAGCTGCAGCTCCGCAATCCCGACGCGTCTGGTCGGGATTGCGGAGCCGCACGGTTATTCTTGCACGGTTTGCCTACCGAGTACACTGGCGTCTGTGGCCAGTGCACACTATCAGCAGTGCGAGCAGGCGACACCGGTGGGCCCCGCACACGACCCGAGTCGGCCGGCAGGTGTGGGCACCGGCCGGCCGACTTCGCCGACGCGGATCAGATAGGACAGGTGCGCTGATAGGCTGTGCCACATGGTCTCGGTCGCCCCTCGAGCCGCGTCCCCATCCAGCCGGTCACGCACGGTCAGCAGGTGTAAACGGTCGTAGGCATGCGCCACGGAACCGGTGACTGGCGATCCCTTTTTCCGGATGCAGCAGACCGGGGGTGCCCGGGTCCGCAGGTACGACACGTCAACGAACGTGGCCGGTGCGACGAAGGAGGCGCGCGGCTTGCACCGAACGATGTCCAGAAAACCAGACTATGAGGGAGGCGATCACATCATGGCATAAGCCCCTAGGACACCGGAGCCACTGAGTGTCATGGTAGCACTGTGTGCGATGTCACCGAGCTCGGGAAGCATGACACATTACATAAAAACAGCGGAGCTCATACGAATGGTGCGCATCGTCGCTGCTACGACGGCGCCACCTACCTGAGGCGCTGTCTGAGCATCCACCATCATGCTGCAACACTGGCATTGCTGGTTGAACGGAATTGTGTTTGATTCTACATTGGCGGAGTTGATTTCGGTTTCGACGCGACGTATTGGGGTGCTTTCAATGCCGACTCCGAGAAGTCAAATACGACCTCAAGCCAACTTTGACCTCGGCTCACAGACAATGCGCTCAGTTTCGGAAAAGACCGGGTAAAGGCTTTTATGAGGCACATACACTAAGACAACATAAGCCCCCCTCCCAAACCCTTCTTTTATCTTTAGGGGGTCCTACACACTGGGTTTTAGGTTTTTTCTATCAGGTTCAGGTTCAGGTCAGGTTCTATTTATTTGAATGGACGGCACCGTGCTTATGTTGGGGGCCCCATCTGTTAACCTGCTGGGGTGCACTCGAATCGTCGGGGCGCTCCACACTGCGTCTTTGGTACTTCCTATTTGAATGGAGAGCCCTTCGCACTTGTGAATAGATGGGGGTTCCATCTATTCACCATCTTGGGCACAATGGATTGTTTGCGGGTCCTGCATATTGGGTCTTAGCATATGAATAAGGACCCTACGCTCCTGTCGGGGGCCCATCTGATAGTCCGCTCAGGTACACTGGATGTTTCGTTGGCCCTCCGCGTTGGGTCTTGGACATTTCCCATTTGGATGGAAGACCCTTTGCTCCTGTTGGGGGACCTATGTATTACCTTTCTCAAGTGCACTCAATCGTTTGGGCCCTCCACACCGCTTTCCTATGTATTTATTAATCAAATGGAAGGCCCTACGCTCTTGTCGAGGGCCCCATCCATTCACCTGGTCGGGCACGCTCGAACATTCCTGGGTGCGACATATCATGCCTTAGATACTTTGTATTTCAATGGATGGCCCTATGTTCACATTGGGGCCCCATCCATTACACTGCTCTTGCCAGTGGAAGATCTAGGGGGGGGGGGGGGGCACAAAATCATGCTCCTTGCGCCCCAAAGGGAGCCATAGCCCCCCCCCCCCCGAAGAGTTCCATGACCGGCTAACTGACGCAGGCTTCTAGCATACAAAAAATAGATGCCTTTGGGCCTTCAGACGACCAAGAACAGTCACAAGCTTAAGTGAATAATAGCCCGTGAGCAAACAGCTAATTGTTTGCCGATTAAGGGGGGTAGTGACCGGGAAACATTTTGAGGCTCATTGCGCTGTTCAGAGGCGTAATGCTGCTGTCGGGGCCCTATATCTCCAATTGCCAGGCCAATCCGATCGCCGAGGAGGCTTCCATATTTTCTTTTACGTCTGCATTTTCTCGTGGGGTGCTACGCTGCTGTAGGGGCACCATCTCCTAAAATACCTGGGCACTCTTTATCGATCAGTGGCCTTTCACGAATTCTTCCCATTCGCCCAAAAGGCTGCATACGGTTTTCAGGGACCCCATATACTGAGGTACACTCAGCTGCTCATGGGCCATTCATATTAATCCCGGGTTCTTTCCATGTGCTCGGAAGGTTTTTCGTTGGCTATTGAATTTGTGATACCTGTTATGCTTGTGTATCACTTTCTTAATACATTTTATATGGCGGGATATTTTGTACTCCTTCATAACAAACAAAGACAAAACTCTGCATTAATCATTAGTCATCAGCTGATCCCATCGACCAGCCGGCTAGCTGTCAATAACCTAGGGATCTAATTCGTGCTTGATTTGAATGGTATTAAGCAGCCAACTTCAGCTTATTTCGCCATGTTTTCCCGAACAAAAACTTTGCCTCAAAATGACAGGATTCACCATGATCTGGAGAAAATGAGTAAGACCCAGGTATGTGCTTCTGCAGCACACCTACTTTTCTAGGGCTGTGTACAGTGAGACGGTTCCCGTATAATACCATACTAAGAATCTTAACATTTGATGACTGGAGTGCAGGAAGTTGTTTAGGAGGGGGGGGGGGGAGTAGCCTCTAGGGTGCTTCACAATGTTGCGTTTGCTCCCTCTCCCCTCGACGAAATCCCGAATCCGCCCCTGCATATTATAGGGTACAAAGAAAAGTTGTGCATACTATTCCCAACAAGTGTATTTGCCACACGAGCATACCGAAATATGATAAGCAGTCAAACCAAACTGAAATGAAACAAATTATGACTGGCAAAGAAAGTTTGTGAATGTGGATATTGCAGCAATAGACCACGAATCATGGGAATACAGTAATACGACACCCAAAGAGTGAGTGAAAAACAGAGAAATGCATACAAGTTTCCATCTCGGAGCGAAAAAAAGACGTGCAGAAAAGCACAGCAGAAAAGTAAAGTAACGTGTAGTGTATTGAGCGCCCCTGAAGCGTATAAAGTGCTCGAAACCGCAATATGAGTTGAAACATATGGTACTCTGGCACCCAGTTAGGTTGACACACCTGGTATTACCAGATTAAGATCATATTTGAGGAAAGGCCAAATCAGGCCCAGCCAGGTCTAAGCCACTTATAATGCGGTCGGGCTCGCCAGAGCCACCGCAGCGGCCGGGCCCGCCGCAGCCAGCAAAAAAGCCCGGTCTCGCGAGGGTCATCACGCGACGGCTGGCTCCACTAGAGGCTTGGCGTAACGGAAGACCCCATCAGCACCAGCACAACTGTTCATCTCACCAGCGCGAACGCAGCGGCTGCCCGCTGATGCCAGTGTAGCGACCTTTCTTCTCACCAGTGGGCTAGAATCGCTTTTAAACTAGGGTGGGAGTGAAAAATTCATCGCAAAAGGACCGTACATCGGTGAAAAATTTGATTAGCAGAAATTGTAGCTTATGAGTAAGTGAAAGATGCAACAGCAAGCAAAGATATACATTTTAAATTGACGTGGACGTTGTATCATTAAATGCAATTTTTCTAGCATCTTTAGTCACCACTGAAGCGGAACACAATGAAAAGCAATTTCATAAGTGTGATCAGCACCAAAAACTATGCATCACCAATGCTTTGATTTTGATCACCGACACTTTGCACTTCCCTCCCACATGATTTTTTTGACACAAAACAAAGCAAAGGAATTAAGCAACAAACAATTCAACAAGCCTGAAGCATTCATACAAAAATGTTTTGCATATCTGCACATTACCACACCACCACAGTAACCACACAACAGATATGCCTTTAGCTGCCGTCCAAAGGTAAAACCCCATGTGTTCATTTCTGGCCATTTTGCGTTTTTAATGTCATCTGATTTTCCTTCTCATGCTGAGTTCAGATGCTAAGGCCAATAGCAAAATTTTCAAAAACTTTAAGTAAAAGAAAGTGTTCAAAGCTTGTGAAAATTTCAACCGATTGTTTAAATAGCCGAATTCAGCATGAGTTGGAGAATCAGGTGGCAAAAAAAAAACGCGACATGGCCAAAAATTAACTTACTAGGTTTACCTTTGGACGGCAGCTGGCTTCTGTTCAGATGGGGTCAGGAAATACAAATATTATGTCACTATTACTTGCAAAATACCAATGCTTATTTCCATAAAAGCAAGCTAACTAAGCCTAACCTAAAGAAGCCTTGCCTCATCTCATCCCCTCTAACCTATCAATATCACGGCAGCATTTGTGAGTCACTGATTCTTGCAAAATTCCTTCTGCCACTTTCCATGCAATTAACCAACTTAACTTAACTTAGACTAGACCATAAGTTGAACATCATCTCAACTTACCTCACCCATGTCCTGACAGCAGCAGTTGTGACAAAAACATGATAAAGCTTATTTTTGCCTGGTTTCAATTTGTGCTTCGTTTCAATGAATTTTGCCCAGCTTGTTGACACCAGACAAAGTTGAAAGCACATAAATTACAACCACTTAAATTGCATTGAACAACTTGTTCTGATTGTCATGGTTAGCCTCTGTCAGGGGCAATCGTGGGTACGCTCCACGAAACAATTTCTTTCCTACAAGCGTAACACGTCTTGTAGATGGCCACAAAGCCAGTTTCGCTACCTGCCTTTTAAGCTGCAGCAAAAGCATCCATTTCGGCTTGATCAGTTACATTTTATGACTTAAATTTTGAGATGTTGGCTTTGCATTTGAAATGGAATGGTCTGACTATTTGCTGAAAACCGATATCTACCTCCTATTGTAAATGCTATGCAGCTTACAACATTCCTGTTTTAAGACATAAAGTGCATAGCTACAATGCAGTCATTTGCCAGTCAACACACCATGGCAACTGCGGACAACATTTTGTTGAAGCCGACATGAGGGCCACCTCAACGAATTTGAGGCACAGAATCAAGAGCATGGAACAAAATAGTTGAATTACGTGTCTTGTGGCATCATAATTTGGCTTGTGAACAAAACTCGATGGATTGAAACAGAATATGGCTAAATCTGGTTACAAAGCATGTGCTGAAAGCAGGCAGGCCATCAATTAGTTCCCTCACAGAAAAAAGCTTACTAGCTTCTTTAGGGTAAGGTCTAGCTTCAAACCTCTTTCTGCTCCCCCATACAAAAAGCCAATATCTTTCGCATGATTCACTGACAGGGTCATCCATCCCACCCCCAAAGTTTAAATATAGATCACGCCCACCAACCAACAAGAGTAAAAGGCGGAATAAGTAAGAGGAGGTCTGCATGTGAAAACAGCTTCAAAGGACAGAATTTCGCTACCAAACACTTCTCTTCTAACTGTGCCAGGTCTGTCCCAAAGCTATACACGAAAGGATGGAGTAACGTAATGAGGAAGTGAAACTTAATTGGCTTAGATCTATCATTACTGAGCCACGCCATGAGCCAAAAAAAAGTTAACTAGGGGTTTAACAAGACAAAAATGGTAGTAAAAATAAGTTTCTTGCTTCAAATTGTCTCCTTCATTCCCTATGAATTGTTTACTGTTGGGTGCGTATCAAACGTGTTTGGGCGGCTGGCGAAATAGTCCAATTTATGTAGGAAAAATGCGCACGTTTGTAGTTGGAACATTTCGTAGAGAAATCGGTTAACATTTCAAGCCATAGGCGGTATCCTTAAAGATTATCGGAAATGAAGGAAAAATAAAGCTGAATCACATTCGTATGAGACCACGTAAAATGAAAGTAATTAAATTAAGTTCAAGGCTTGGAGTTTCTTGGTCAAATTTTGTAGACAAGTCATTTGATAAAAAGCTGTGAAAATGGCTGCCCAAATGGTGACATTCAACTTTAAGAATTCATTTAGAAGTCATTTCTTGAATTGTCCACTCCTATCCTTCGGGAGTGGTGGAATTTAGTGGTCAAGTTTCTTCGGGTAAAAGAAAAACGTGAAGCGTAATTCTCTCCCTGCTTGACTGACGTTTTTACCATGCTTCGCTTTGCTGGTGCGGTTTTCGCGTGCAAGCGGCTGGAATCGCTGAGGCTCTCGGGCTTAATGGTACCTGTTTTCCTTGCTCTGTACGTACATAGGCATCATTCATGTGCAGGTGACGCAGGATATAGCCATAGGTGTCCACGTTCTGTGGAGTCTTGTTTATGATTGATGGTTTCGAGTGAGCTCGGTTTTGTATGTAATTTTAAAACCTCTGAAAGAGAAGCATGGGTTTGGCATGTGTGCTTTGAAAACATCAGGTAGGAGTGAAAAATTAGCATACAATATGGGGAAAAGGAGTGAAAAATCCCTCCTCATAGGGTGTTGCTTTACACCCAAAGTCGGCAATTCTAGGACACTGCTTCTCATGCCTTCGCAGCAGCCTACTCTAGCGGCGCCAGCGCAGCCCCCAAGCCTCAACCGCGACAGCGCAACAACATACCCTACTACATTCCATGCGGTGGTCCTTGTTGCCAGAGACTGGGCACTGTTCGGTGAAGTGCTCCCCCCCCCCCCCCCAATTCCCTTCGAGCGGACAGCTTCACCTTAAAGGGAGCATGACACCTTTTTGCATATTATACTTATTATTAGATTAGACACACCCAACTTTATACATAACACCAGCTTTCTTGAAAACCTTCTGAATAGTTCAGAAGTTCAATTTGAAGTAGCCGTCCCTCCGGAAGAAATCTCATTGGACTCCTTGCTCACTCCTATTGAAGCAACGCCTTTCATTTGCATTGTTTTTTTTCAAACTTACGTGTTCTGGAATGTTTTTTATATACTAATTTGTCAACATTTTTGCATAATATAAGCTCAAATGCTTGGCACGGTATATAAAGAAAAATGTATGCAAACATAAGGCTGTTATTCGGCGAACGCAGCGAACATTATAATTTGGCTTTGATTTTCACCTACAGCGCTAATCACGATGACTCTTCTCGAAGCGTACTTTGGCTTCGGGAAACGGAGCATCACATGCCCTATAGCGACGCAATGGCTCACACTTAAACCGATGCGCTTCTCGGTGACTGGTCTTTGCCGCCCCCTGTGCGAATCGCAAACGTTCATTTGTATTGATGTCACCCATACCAGTAAAGGTGCCATTTTTAAGCCCACAGGCCCGCCATATCCGGGTTAAAAGAGCTCAAAAGTGGTACCTCTAGCTTGTGACAGCTGACAACGGCCTTCAGAAGGCATATTTCTCTCGTGCATGCGTATCCTAGCAACCACTGTCAGCGGTGTTAGAATAGTGCTGACCGAAATGGCTGAGCTATTGATGTTCTGGCAGAAATCTTTTATCTTACGAAACATCAAGGATGACGGGAAATAAATTCATTATATCAGTTTGAATACACATTTATATTTTCTTTAGCTCTACAACTAGCTTTCAAGAACAGCGAGAAACGGTGCTTCGGAGCAGGAAAACTCAGGCCACTTAAACCTACATTGTAAAGCATATAATGGATGGAAATGACGTAAATGCGGTGAAATTTCCCCATGTATTTTGCGTTTGCTTATTTCTCTTGTTTCTACACCTTCTTCTTTGTAAGTTGTTTGGGCGTCAACAGACCCGTTCAACGGTCGTAAGATCACCACGTGGCCCAGGGCTTAGATCACTTTTCATTAAGGGTCCCGATTTCTCGGGCCACGAGCAAATCGGAGCTGAGCCCACGAGCTTACGCCCTGGCCCCTTATCTTTCTCCCACTTCCACCTTACTCTGTCGTAAATACGTGGATCGCTACAAAATAGCACGTCATGCTAATGAAAATTCCGCGGAATGCAGGCCTCCTTAAAGGACCTTGGAAGATGTCATATCTTCAAATTCATTCCCAATTTCTGACTCCCTTTGGCCACACACTCCTCAGATATCAAAGGAAAACATGAGTGCATAAGAACCCAAATGTACTCTTCTAAAGGTACCCACATGAGAGATTGGGCACGTAATGTAACAATAGAGAGAATGGGCATTGAGATCTAGATGTAGACTCGATTGTATTCATTCAGTACATTCAAACTTCATAATGTTTACGGTACCCCAGGTTGGTCAACCCTGTGCTCACTGCAGTCCTTAACAAGTCTTGTGGAACCATAGCTCTGATGGAAATCTATGACCACTAAAAATTATTAGCCATTGCACACGTGCCTGGATATCCGTTCTGAAAGCAACGGGACTTAAACCATGTTCATTATACAAATGCCAATAGGTATTTCTAGTTTATTCCATGTCGTAACTTGTATAAAGAACGACGTAAAACCGGAATCCCGGATGATCCCACGAGAATACCCACTGCATGGGACCACAATTGTAGCAGACAGGTCTCGCGCTGCGTCAACTGACAGCTTCTATCGTTTCTTGGAACCCTGTCGGCTGTACTCTTTTGATGACTTAGTGTTTAGATGACATGGTGCACTGTACCGGACGTGACTGACTTCTTATGACAATGGTACAGTGATCTGCGTACAATAATCCCGGCTAAACACTCGAAGACCTACAAGTCGTGAATGTGATATGAACGAGACCATCAGCTTCAACATGCCATGCAAGTGTATTCAGATCGACAGAACACACCTTAGCAGACACGAGACGACGACGGTTTAGGCGCATTCCGTCTAAACCAGACATACATATTCCGTCCAAAGGACTTCTCACAAACACAGTAAAACAACATTCACCAGCTTTACAAGCGATTTATGCAGCCAGACAGAGGAGACTGCACCAAGCACGGCGTACAGTTTCTCGTCCTCAGGCAAACACATAAAAAAACATCAAATACACGATCAAACACCATTATCACACAACATCGCATCAAGCCTCCCCTTCTCCGGCGGCCACACAGAAAACTAAGACTGCGCAACGTTAAATCGGGCTCCTTCCCAGCCCTACGCACAGCAGCAGCCTGAGCCGGGCCGGCACAAGGTACAGGCATGTGGTGAGCGGTTGGGTGCCCCAAGACAAGCATCGTAGGTTCCTGCGCGTGCCACTTCTATTATTCGATGCATGTAAACGCCAGATATCTTGCGCACTTCCCCAAACACATTTAGATTTGCGTGACAAACACAAACAAAATGCGTGCCTCCACCCCAAACTCTGCATTTGGAACGACGAGGAACGTCCCAGACAGCAAAGCCCCACTCGGCCCAAGCATGAAGCTAGAGGAATTTACTGAAAGGCCTGGATGTTCCCACGACAATGCATCTGATGAACATGCAATGATCACAGCACCGAAACGGGAGAAAACGACCTGCATGAAGACATTCTTATGGTGCGTTGTTTGTTTAACTACCCAATTTGACGTTCCATGACATCAACTTTACATGACATGTTCTGCGACCCAGCGCTCGATTTTGCTCGACGCAGTACCGCAGACTGTGCGGCGCTGCGGCACGACGCTGCCCCAGATCCCGCCGGTACGGGTGGTTGCCCCTTCCGGTCTTCGGAACACGATCAGCGAGAGCGCACGCTGCACGCTTTTCCGCTAACTTAGTTGACTCTGGGCGTAGAGCTGGCTCTGACATGAAGGGGGGGGAGTGGGGGAGGGGGGAGGGGGTGCGACGGAGGACGTGGCGGCGCACCAGCCAGTCATGAATGCCGACAGCGCCTCGACCCATGTCGGGCCTTGCTCAGGGTGATGGTCCAGAGCTTGAAGAGTAGACTTCTGCAGCTTGCCTAGGAGATCCGACAGGGTGTTGCGCGTGCCGGCCGTTGGGTCGGCCACATGCGGGGGAGATGCCGCGGACCACCACGGGCGTCGACAGGTCTGACGGTCTGACGTGGCGGGGAATCCACAAAGTCATCGTCATCGCCGTCGTCATCGACTCAGTTCCGTGGGTTATCCGTGAAAGGCTGAAGGGACGTTAGGCATCTCGGCGGCCTCCCTGGACGGTCCTGGCGTCGGCTCTATGGTGAGGATGGCCTCCGCCCTCAGGGTGGCAAACCATCCATATGGCGTATCACGTCATCCTGTGAGAAAGAACGGTTCAATTGTCTTTTGAAAATCGGCTGATTTCATTGGAAGAAGGTAATGTGCGTCCTCTCAAAATTGTATGCAATCTACAGAGACGACTGGCTTTATTATGGCTGACTTAGTGTCGGACCAACTATTACAGCGTGGTCCTTTTTGTAAGCTGTGTCATTTTTTAATTTCAATGCGCTAAAAGCGTTTAAGTCTCCCATTTTTCTCAACACGTTTTGACGTATAATAAACACTCACGGCGAGTATTATTTGCAAAACAAAATGCGGCTTTTGTGAGGCACACGGACGGCGGTACAAGGAATAGAGTACTGATGTCCTGTAGCAAATCACCTTAAAATCTTATACTCGGCACAGGTCTTCAAAACCCTTCATCCCAGCCGTCATGTTTCAGGCAGCACTTTCCACGCATAGGGTATCTGGTGCTAGGATGTAGGAACCCCATGTACTAATATACTAATGCTCCTGGGAGGTATATGCTCCTGGTCCCCATGCTTAGTTGTGGTCATCGAAACCTTTTGGCCTACCCTGTATCTCGTGTCACCATGACCTTTTGTACCAGGTATCAGGCATAAGAATGTGGGAGCTGGAATGACTTCCAGTGAATGGTTGCGCCTGAGTTGCAAATAGGCATGTGAGATCATGAACATTCCTTTGAAAGCATGTTAAAGGCGTGCTAGAGCCATGCGCATATAAAACTTTAGTTTCTGTAAACCAAGGCGAGAAAACTATTTCATAGCAGTCAGATATATTCGCTCATCTAAGGACACGGGCCAAAATTATGAACCATAAATGTCATCACTGCTTGTGCCCATTCAAAATTATCAGCAGAAATTCAACGCACTTTGCTTTTTGAAAAATATAGATGGTGAAGAATAGTCAACATATGTTTTATCTTATTGCAAATGTATTCAGCTAGTCATTTTTGAGAGAGTTATCTAAGTTTAACAGACGATTCCACCAATGTAAGCCCAGATTGCAAAAAATACATGCACCATTTGAAATGCCTGGGGTAAGGGTGGATCATGGGAACAATTTCAGCACAAACCCTTTATGTCCAACAGCTCATAGTTTAGCACAAAGGTGCCACCAACTCCAGTGGTAAGAGAGCCAATTTTGCAAGGAATGATGACGCCACAAAGATAGTTTCCGGCGGACATATGCCAAAACATCTCTTTGCACACCAATAACTTGAAAAATCAGTGTAATTTGGCCTGGCCAGTTTCACACACAGAGTGAGGATGCCAGTACAAATGTATTGTGGGTATCAAGTGCAGCAGATTATTTTTTTCAGCCTGGATGCAGATATTTTGTGTTATGATGACCTCATTTAATAAACCTATGCATCGCTTCCTATCACTAATTTGTGTACACTTTACTAAATTCACTAGCAGATTGATTAAAACTGTCAACTTCCCGTCAAAACAGCAGTATATTCAGACTAAGGAAAAGCTACTGTATATTATAATGTAATGTACTACGAAGTATAAGGAAAACTACTGTGTATGAACTTAGAATTTCCGTATGGTTAACACATGTATAACACAAATGTTATGAAACACAATAACTGTTTAAAACCAGACTCATCCAGCCAAGTACACCCAAAACTTACCTCTGTGAGCATGATCAGACTGCAAGGCCTGCCCCACGCGGAGATGACATGTCAATACCAGCACAACCAATATCAAAGTAAACCCACACAAAAAGTGGATACCCCCGATGCCCCATAGTAATGCTGTGATGCCGAAGTCGAACCAAGGTTGTAAAAACGCGTCTTCAATACGTCGCTTGTGCGCCAGAAATGTCGTTGAACATGACGAACCAGAGGAATCTGACAGTACTTTCGCTCACGTTGTGTACATGGGTTGCCTGGAAACACATGTACAAAACAAATGTATGTCTTCAGCAGATTCAAGCGTCACCATAACAACCCCCGTCGTCATGACAAAGGCGGTCTCGATGACCTGTGTCCGGACCCACGCTACACTCTGGCGCTACCAAGAAAGCAAGATCTGTGCATGTATAGAAACATGAAGTCTATAATATGTGGAAGGATGGCACCTAAAAATAAAACAAATTTTGAGCCAAGAAGGGTTGAAATATTGCTATGCCGGTTGCGTGACCAAGTTTTAAAATAATCTCAACGTGAGTTGTGTTGCTTAATTGATGTTTCGGTCCAGTTTATGGCGTACCTAGATCTTTGCAGGGGCAACACTTTTTCAAATCGGGTTGGGAGGTCAGCCGGTAACGCTGCTGATAACCTATCCCTAAACCTGGTTTGACCCGGATTTCGACCGCTTGCATTTGGGTTCTCGCTCTGACTGTCAACGATCACATGCTTTTTTAATGAACCTGTGGAACGCTTACGAGATTTTCATCTCTCAGTTCTCTCCGCCGGTTGTAAAATTATACGTGCGCGCCTGTAGAAACCGCTCATAGGCGGATCTCCCGTTTTTCAGACGGCAAGCTATACACAAGTGAATGTAACCAGCCACCTTTTACTTAAAAGCTGCCACACACTGCAGTCTGTTTTTGTCCCGGTCCAAGCGTTGTGGTGTGAAAATCTTGCTTGTAAATACAGGCTGATCTAGCATTTAACAGAGTTCGAATATTAACTGCATGTAAGGTACGTACAGAGTACTATGCGGTACAAAAGTAACATAAGACAAATATCGTTGCCTTCAGGTGAGTACCTGGTACACCAGCATTTCAGATAAACATTCTGCACTACTGGCCCAGTTGTTTGTTTTGTTCGTGTCTTTGGAGGGGGCTCAGAGAAGCATTGTGGGGGCTTCACGTCAGCATTGGGAGGCGCTCGGGCCTCGCAAAACGTATGTTAAGTGACACCCCTGCATCTGCGTCATTTTGAACGCCTTCTTTGGAAGCGCTACATTTCAATTTTATCTTAACATGCGCTCGGGTGTCCGGTTGAATACCCTTCGCTCGGGTGGAGGGCCAATTTGACCCTCTGAGATCTCAAAAACTAAGAAAGTTAGATACACCACATTCAAGGGGTGGATTTGCCTATGACTGTACTCACTTGCGTTCAGATTGTATTCCTGATGTCATGACCTTGTGGTCATATAAGGTCAAACAATGTCAAACTCCATATTGGTGTCAAAAGTGCCCCTAGACCTCCTCATACAACCATTGTAATAACATGTATACCTGCCCTAAGCAGAAGTGCACTGGTCTTCAGTTCAGGTCAGTGGCCTTTATGACCTTTTGAAGGTCTAGGTAACTACGAACCTACGAGATCGTTCCTAAAGCCTTCTTTTCCATTTGAATAAGCGTCAGGCATGACACTGGGCGGCATGTTCCCAAACACAAAATGTTGACCTAGATCACTTTAGGTCAGGAGGACCTTCTGAGACTTAAAAAGTTAATGGAGCATGCCTATTGCGCTCCCTGTTATTTATAAATTTGAAATGAGCAGCAGACCCATAAAGACCCCATAAAGGAAGCTCTCGAACAAAAAGGCAGGTGAGTTTTGGCCTCGGTCTGACCTTCACGCCTCGTCCTAGGTCAATTAAATTTGTTTTAACTCTAAATCCAACTGGTTTATTGGCTAAGAAGTTATCTCAGAGGTGTCTGGCTTCGTCTAACGCAGCGTTGTCGCATCAAATTGAACGCTCCCCTAAAAATGGCCTCCGCTGACGGCCACGGCCTGACTTTGACCTGCTATAGGTCAGCAACCATATAGGGTACCTCTATTTTTGGTTACCAAAAGATTTACTATGCAATTGCCTTCTGTCGTGCAAAGCTTGGCGTGAGAACGTCGTGCCGCTCAGAAATCCTTCTGGAAAAATCTTGGGGCTCAAAGTGATCTGCACCTCTCACCCGGCACGTGAGAGTCAGAGGACCCGCACTTCCCATCCGAGCGCGTGGTGGGTCAAAGCGACCCGCACCTCCCACCCGGGTGCGTGTTAAGACATTATTTTATAACTCCTTTCTGAAAAATCATCATGTGTTCAAGATTCAGAACGAGGAAAAGAAAATACTGCAATTAATTTAACTTAGCCGAAATGGGGGTTTTCTTGCTTATCAATCCGCACAAACCAGCTGCATGTGCACGGTGGAAGATTAAGTTAAACATTAAACTTTGTTATGTAAAAACGGATCACTTAAGTGTTAAGAAAGTTTATTAATAGAACCTCAGTCAATGTATTGGCGTCTGGACGTGGAAACAAAGTCACTTACCGATATCTGTGTGCAGGAGAACTAACGGTGGTCCTAAAAGGCAATGTTTCGTGACGCCCATCCGACTTGTTTTTTTCAACGATTGTGTCCCTGACATCAAAGTGTCATGTTACATCATTACAAATGAGCTGTTTGCTATCTTGGAAACGACGAAACCCTATTTGTCTGCCCCAAATACAAACTACTACCAACGGTCAACACATCTGAAAACTTGACCTACTGCTGTATCGATTAATGACAGCGTTGACCGTTACTCGCCGCCAACCTACAGTAAACGACAGCTAACCTCCAGCTCCTAGAAATGACGCGGTCCGAAACAAATCGTCCAGCAAATAATTCAGCAGCACAAAGGGGCACAACACAACAAAGAGGCATGTGAGACGAGGCCACGCTTGTGACGCTGCGCGGCGAGGCCGTGAACTGTTAGTTTCGAGGTTTACCCAATAGATGTCTCAAGCCTCGAAGGCCCTGACCGTTTCCGCTGTGGGAAGCCGGGCGCGGCTTCTCATATCCCGGGATAATCACATGACACTGTCAGACAGGCCAGTTGTAAAATGGGGCAATACAAGTGAAATCGATATTGGCGCGGCTTAGTTGACAGTTCAGGTCCGTATCGAGGTACTGGCCGACTTATCAGATAAAGGAGAATGATACCGAGTTTAACGGTTCCACGCGCGGTGATGCTTTGGACCTGCACTGAAAATGCGTATTCGTACCATTTCTGAAGAAGAAAAATCATCGAAACCGTCACCAGGTGCACCAGTGCATCACACTGAGAGGTATATTTCTGTTCTGACATCGAAACCCTCATGCCTTTGCATTATCCACCGATCAGCTTCGGAAACTTCAGATCACCGTGTGCCTGGTTCTAAGAGTCCTTCCCGGCAACCGGCTCGAGGTTCCTAGATCCGGAGCCATGCTGAGCACCAAACTAGTCTGCAGTTAACCCGGAGATTCAACAATAACTAGGTTACAGCAATTAATTGTGCCTTAGGAACCAGCGAAGAACACGATCAGGTCCAAGCTTGACACTAGGTCGTGGAATGCAGCTGGAATTAAAATTGCACACTGCTCTGTCGCCGCTGCCTTGGGTGCCAGCGTTTGAACAAGAAACCAATCAATATGAATTATTGTTTTGTTGTGAAAACTTTAACGCTGAAAACCATAATTTCAGCATCACGGCTTTGTGAAACTGAAACGCGTTAAGTTTCGAGAACAAAGCAATCTTTGATTACACAGCCTGAATGTATCATCACCAGAAGCTATATTTGATCATACAGCCCGAAGTGAGTCATCATCAAAACTTTTCCAACGAGCTCAGGTTGTTTCAATTTATGCAATGCATAAATCTGTCATCGCTTCACAGTAATTGGCGTGGTCGCTTTTGCCCCAGTAACCTACGCTCGGCCAACAACCTTGCTCGGCCAGCACCATCGTCGTCAATGCCGTCCCTTAAACAAAACTTGTCCCTCTATTAGGCAGGCGTCGACTTGATGGTCTAGGAGAGATGAAGAAAATCACGATTCATACCTTGAGGCCTTGTGCCTAAGCGAGAGATGAGCACACGTGTTGGTGTGGATGAACCACGAATATGTCTGCTGATCAGTGCGCCCTTGTGAAAACTCCTATTTCATTGTAACATAATGCGGACGAGCCATCCACTAGCTGGTGACTGTGGTGACTAATTAGGCATGTACAAGCAGGCTTTTCAACAAGAGCTTCCTCCAATGCACGGTGGATTTATTTTGAAATTCGGAATGCTCGGTGGATTTTCAGTATCTTAAAAGGGGCAACTCCATTCCCTGGAAACGAGTTGCCCATAAGCAAAGAAGTCAGGAGAGCTTCAAGCGCTTTGGCGTCGGGATCCGTTGAGACATCTCGGCGTCCGGCGCACCGGCACACGGACATCCTAGCCTCCCAAGGGTTCAGGGCGCACGTCTGGCCGACAACGGTGCCAGCGTGGCCAGCGAGACCACGCCTACTCACCAGTGTGGGCTGGAATTCCATTGCGGTGGGGCTGTCCGCCGCCTCCTCCTCCTGCTCCTCGCAGACCTCCTGAATCGCTGCCATGCCGCTCATGGTACCTGCACGTGCGCAGCACGTTCACAAATGTCACAAACGCGCGCGCTCCAGCCGCCCTCCCGTCCTCACGGCACTACCGCGCGTGCCCCACCGTAACCTTCAACTCAGCAGCACTGGTTCGAGCCCCACCGACGCCAGCCCGACGCCCCTCAAACCGCCCAGGTCTGCGACGGTGCGCCCGCGGCTGCTGCAGCACGCAGACAGCTGATTGTCGACGCCAGCTGGAGGCGCACGGCGTCACGTGACCGGCTCAGCTCACGAGCTCAGCGGGTACTGCAGACGCCGGGACCGGTTTGGCGGCGTAATGACGATGCATAGAAGTAGCCAATCCCACGTGATGCGCTTGCCTGGGCACCGCTGGCTCTACGCGGGGCACTGCTGCCGTTTTCGGAAGGTGCATGTCGGCGCCGGATCGGCTTAACTACACATGTGTGGATCTAACCAGTTGCGTATGAGGCAACTAAGGTTGCTTTTGGTTTTCAAAAGAAATGACAGCTCGTTTGTCAGGTGACTTTTTCTTCACCCCTGTCACGGAGAAATTGTCCTCTAGGTGCCACTAAACGAAGCTGCATTTCAGCGCTCAAAGCAATGCTCCCGGATATCGCTGGTGCTCCACGATAGGCCATCATAGTGCTTTGAAGACTTCCCACAGTTAACTATGAATTATGTGTTTGGCATGAGATATGATTGTTATTGCAAAAAGACTGTTTTAATGGTCTAGGCTAGCCATGTCTGAGACACGTTCGACCTATAGGTGATCCAAATGTGTTCTGCCTTTTGCGTGCTTAGAGGTTCTGGGGTTCAGTCCCGACAATATCGGTCAGAGAATGCCAATGCTGACTAGTGAGCCCCGCGTCGGCCTGGTGAACCGTTTAAAAAAGCGACAAAGACAGGGCCCATAGATGCCAGGAAAACCCCCCTGACCTCGTATATTGGTCGCGGCCCCTGAAATAAAAAAGGGCCTCGCCTTCGGTCACGGTACCCAAAATATCAATACATCTGTCTCTCAATTCTCCTAGCTGTTCTACATGGAATGTGCTAAATGACAATCAAGGAGCTCGCAAGGAGACGAATGGAAATGGGCCTGCGCCAGACAGAAGCCCCAGTAACCCGGTTTTTTGCGTCAGTGAGGGTGTCTGCGGCGATCAGGAGACAACTGCTACTGCCAGAGGGCCTGGGAAGAGACCGACGCATGATTCCGCTTCCCCCCCCCCCCCCCCCCCCGAGGGCCGCAAATAATCCAGCGGACCTGGCCCCCGTGTCTCCAGAATTGCACCTGATAAGTACCCGGGGCAGGGATGGAGAGGACCTTCAGCTCCTGATCGAGAAAGGTAATGAGGCCCCTGATCTAGTGTTCTGTCGCTCTCTGTGTAAGGAGGGAGTAAGAAGAGAGCATCAGATTTGCCGAAGAGTCACTGCTGGTGAAAATCCCCCCCCCCAACATGCAGATATAGATATACGCGTATATACATATATATATATATATATATATATCGCCTTCCTCGCTTTACTTTAATTTGTTGTCTATTCGTTCTTCTTGAACTCCAATGGAAGCCATGAGCCATTAGAAAATGCAGTTCCGTTTGCATTTAGAACTTAATGCAATGAAGAAAGGATGTACTAAATGAGTGTACTGGATCAGCCGCTGATGCTATTCGCGTTACAATGATTAATTTGGACCTTCTAATCTGACAACAGGAAGGGTGTTGCTTGATTTTTGAAAGTTGTACATATATTTTAAGAGGCCCTATAGATTGGACATCAGCGTTTGTTGAAACGGTTTCAAAATTTACACTCAGATTTGACCAAACCACGTTTGCCTGGAATTGTGCATTGTGCATCCTTCCTCCCATGTGGATCAGTTAACAATAAGCATGTACGTAATATCTTAAAGCATGGACGCACTCAGTCCTTAGGACAAAACCTAGCCCGGCGTTGCAGAGTTCGTAGGACGCGCGCTGTCGGCCCCGCAATATGCACCAGGCGGTGGTCAACCGACGGGGAGAAAGGACTGCGCATTAGAAAATAGTACTTAAAGCAAACGTTCCATGTTTGAAGATATTGCGATATGCATCAGATATGATTGGAAAAGCTTACTTGTAACCACTGGTGAGTTTTCAAGCTTTAAAAACCACCCTAAGTGGTAAAATTTCAAAGTTTGTTAAAATGCGTCTCATTACGTCATTGTTTGATGGTGTCATGGAATGGTTTTGCGACGACAGCAATACCTGGCGGCATTTGGCAGCCAGACCTAGAGAATACCTCGAAACGTACGAAAGTTGACGCTAACAAGCCATTCCCCTAGCGGGCGCTGCGTTGGGCGGCGGGTTAGTGGATGGCTTGTTTGTGGACTTTTTGTCTTGGTGCTGGTCGTAAGAGAAGATTTGGTGGGCTGGTTGGCATACACAACGTAGCGATCACCAGTTTTTAGGACAGCTCATTAATACCAAATCACGATATGCTGTGAAGACTGTTATGAATCTCGTACCGAAACCTGCCAAGGGCTGTTGAGGATGTGAATACTGTATTGTCAACTTCTCCTTACCTGCAGTGCTGTGGTCCTGAAATTGTTATCATGTGGTGCGCAAAGTAATTGCCTTCTTTATTTTTTGCCACTGGACATGCAATTGCATGCAAAAATGGAAAAGTTTGTAACATTGCTATGAACTGATTGCCAAACCATTGTTTGTTCTATGGTAAAGATGGTAAGGTTGAGCTACCTAAAAGCTTTTTTGCTTAGTTATGCAATTATCAGTGAACCCTGATATAACCATTGTGGTGCAACAGCGTTCTCACTGTTGATAGTCCTTTGGCATTGTTAAATCAGTCGTTGCCAGCCATTCATAAATTATGAGCTGTCGTCTCATAGGCTTGACATAGAGTAGTCAGCCAATGTGGTACATTGTGTTATGTCATGGGTCAACAGTGTCATTGTGGCACTATCTCAATGTTCTGCTGTGCCATGGCATAATGAACAGTGGCGCGGTTTTTGTATTACAATTCCTGCTGCTTTCATAATAATTTACATCATGAAAAGATGGGATAAGCATGCATTCTTGTATTAACACCGCATCTGACATACGACTGATCAAAAACACATGATACAATATGCCAATCACTTTCAGCAAACTCACAACCAATAAGTGGCATCGCTTGCTCAGCCTGTTTTGGAAGTCAACAAAACATGGGCGACGAAGATGCAAACACGCCTTCTGCCTCCACGGCCATGCAACATGCTACAGCTATCGGGCTGTCTCACTCAAAAATGTTGTTCACACAAGTAATAATGCATGCATAACAAGAGAAAATTGCATGTGAAATGCCACTGCAAACCTGCTGATCTTGCACAATTCACGATAAATCACGATAAAAATGTGTTTGTGCTATGTGCTATCAGTGCTATCCAAGAAACCAACCGCAATACTTTTCCACCTTTCTCAGCACCAGCATCTCGCAAGCTGCAATGACTACGACATTGATGACTGACAAGCATTGCTTGCCTGCGTACAAAATTCAGAAGTCTTCCGGGAAAGACAATTTTGTAAAGCTGTATCATGTGAGCTTATACCAAGCATGCGCATTAATGAGCTGCGCACACCAGCCCCTACTGCCAAAGTGAAGTGCTAATATAATGACAGGCAATGGATTAATTACATGCAGTAATGCTACAATAGGGTCAGAATGTTGGCACGATCATAATGAAGTAGCAAATTGCCTTCGTTCAACCCTGCAACATAGTTGCTAGTGTTTCTTTCAGTTTACAAGCTTTACTACCTTGTCCTGTTCAAACATGACCATACAGATAGAGGCAGGTATCAATATATCACATTGTATTGGGAGTTAGTAGACTTAAAGAATACCAAAACAATGCTCTCCCTCAGAAGTTCAAACCTGGCACACACTCCCCATCACATCAAGATCAATACAAACCACTGGCGCGCACCACCAGTGATCACGCCCATCTCAAGTCACTGATTCACACTCTTTTGTAAAATAAGTGTGATTCCACGCTTGCACAGCTTGCAGGACTATCAAATTGCAGGTTTTCTCACAATTTCCGCCCAGGTTTCCGGTCATACTACCGCATTTCACCGTGAGCTCCCCTCCAAACCTAAGTCCCAACGGGGGTTCATGGTAATGCAGCTCAAGAGGTTGTACTTAAAGAACACAATTTATTGTTCAGGATTTAAAGTTATCGTGCAATATGTGTTAAATGTCAAGCATATATATATATATATATATATATATATATATATATATATATATATATATATAAAGTTACTGTAATGTTTCCCTAATTTTATAATGCCTACCTAACCCATAAACTCATGAAAGCCTCTTTGCTCCGGTGCACACGGCGCCAGCCGAGATGTCCATACGAAGTACGTGAGTTGAAGAAAAAACGCCAGCAGAAGAAAAAAATACAAAGTTGCCATTGCGTGTTCTATTTAAAACATTCGGAAGAGCGCCATTCTTTTTTACGGTGTCGTATTTTTTTGCAGACAGTGGCGTCCTTTTTCTATAACTTTGGCCCATGGCCTAGATACAAGGAAAAATGCCCCGTTGAAAAGAAGTGCTACACAGCCCAAAGGTTTGCCCACAAGCAGAAGGCAGCTTGTAATATCACGGCGACCGCATCACGTTTCTATGACATCATCATTGCGGAGGTGGCTTTGAAAAAGTCCCTCAATAAACTTGTTGCCACTTCTGCGGGCGTGTAACTCAGGAACCATAGGGCTTTGGGCCTTAAAAAGGGTATGGCCGTGAACTGCATCAAAAGGTTCATAAGATGGCTATTTCAGTTCAAAACCCCATATATAGACGGAACATTCGCTTTGATGAACTAAATCCATACTCGTGGAAAGCAGTCCGGGTGGAAGATTACAACCCCGCAGTTTTCGGGGCTTGGGATTTTGATTTGCGATTGAATCTACATGAATTTCATGACTGTGAGGGGTTGTAATAAAACGGCATCGTACAAGGAGATGGTATTTTTGCGGGAGTGGGCGGGTGGGTAATGATAATGGATAACCCAGACAGTGGGCCGTTGCCTTTATCTGGTCCACCGCTCCTGACATTTCCGATCCTGCCTTCCCAAGGTTTTGTTTCATGTCGAACGGATTGTTCTCAGATCGGAGCAGCCTTGGAAGACTTTTAGAAATTTGGAGTAGATTTGGATCCTGTCGGGCCAGATGCGCATGGGATCGGCTCGAACACGATCCATCCGCTTCGTTTCTCTGGTTCAGGGCACCGTTATTTGGTCTGCGCTCCCGGAGGCCACAGAGAGTCGGCCCGGCCGCGTAATGCGTGCCTGATCACGGCCCCGTGATCGACAGGTCGGTAAACACGACCCGTCCGCCCCGCCCCAGGCCCGGCTGTCCGTCGCCGCCCTGACGTCACGTGACCAGACGCCGCGGGCGGCGCCCGGGGCGGTCTCGCAGCGGCCGTCGCTGCCTGCTTCGCGCGGCGTCGTCCGTTAGCCGTTCCCCGGGTGCCGGGTCAGTGATTACCGGCGTGTGATGGCCCCGCCCCGCTGCGTGACCTCTGACCCGCGTCGGCCGGGACTGGCACGTGGGAGGGAAGAGTGGCGGGCAGGCGGTGGAGTGACACGCGTTGGATTCTCCTGACCGGAGATGACCGTTACCCGTGTGAGCGAGTGAGTTTGTGTGCGTAGGGCATGGCGCATGCTGAGTTACAGGCCTGAATCTGGCGGGCGAGTAGTTACGCTGTGCGGTACACTGGTTCTGTTCTGACGGGCATGACTGGCGTTCCACGCAACTCTTTCGATCTTACCGCCATCCACAAGACAGCAGGGCCAATGATTGATGATTTACGTCCGTCGAAGTGCGCGCAGAGAGAGTGTGGTCTTACCCAATGCACATGCCAGCACTACGAATAATTGAATGTCCATATGGATCGTAATGTGTGCACCAAGGGGAGAGGGCTACGCCGGCCAGGCCAAAGGTCAGTGATTTCCTCTGATATCGCCGGCGGCATCAGAGGCGTCGCAGGCAAGGCGTGCGGATTGCCGCTGCGTGAATCTGAGCCCGTGTTTGGGAGGCGTGAGGCCGCCGCCCAGGCGCCCTGTATCGGTGACCACAGATGCCTGTTATCTGATGGACGGCTTGGCGGTCGACCGGTCCCGTGAATGGTGGCCTCGTTTCAGGGCTCCACCCGCGGCAGGTCACGTGCCGGAGGTCGGCTTCCGACAGATCGGTCCACGGGGCCGGCCCGACCGGGGCCGCTGCGTAACGGCGAGCTACAGAGCGAGAGCGAGGAGTGGACTCAACAGATCAAACGCAATGAAGGGTGTTTGAATGGTGATTGCATGGGGCGATTGGGGCAAGTGCCTTTGTTACAAATACGGTATGATGCAGGCAAGGCTGGTAGAAGGGATGAGACATCACGATTTTTCACGAAGACCACGAATAATTAGGATTAGAGCTGTCAGTCAGGCTTCTGGCGATTCTGAAGCCTAGGGTTCGTAGCGCAAGCGGTGCAAATCGACTTGACGCCGGCCTGGCCGGGCGCCATCCAGTCCCCGATCAGAAAAGCGTCTGGTAGGCTCGTGTCCTGACTACATCAGCGTTTGGTAGGCTTGTCTTCCGACCAGATCAGTATTTGGTTGCCTTGTCTTCCGACCAGATCAGTATTTCGCAGGTTTATTTTCCGACTAGGTCAGTATTTCGCAGGTTCATCTTTCGACCGGGTCAGTGTTTGCCAGGCTCGTCTCGCGTAAAGCTTTATTCGGCCTCTGTAGCGCCGGATTTGCTTGGAGTCTATGCCGGAACCGGTTGGCGTATGAAACTCATCGTACACAAATGGTTATCGTTTTTTACCATCGAGATAGGTGAAACGGCACGCATCACACTCATTCAAAATACAGGTAACAATCACTCCTAAACATTGCCCAGCAACTCCCCGCTTCGCTGGGATAGAGCCCACATATTTCAAAATAGTCCTGGAATCGACTACATAACAACCCCCTCTGGGCTGAATTCAATTACCGTTCACACCGAGATCTCTGGTCCCGTTGTTCCCTGGGCCAAAACATCCGGCCCTTGTTAGTACGCGGCCGGGACGCTAGAGGGCAGGTGGCTCGCGCACCTGTCGACAGGTGGCCGGCTCACGGGAACGGCGGCGGGAGGGGACTGTGGCGTGTCGTGCCCGGCCGGCTCTCGCCCGCCGCCAGACGAGTGGTCGTGCCGACAGAGGCGCTCGCGGGGCTGGGTCGGGGCCAGCTCGAACGCTGGTGCGTGTCGCGTGCTGGTGCAGTCGTGACGCTTGACTGTGCGCGTGTGCGCTTGTGTCAATAGAGCAGTTCGCGGTGTGGCAGCGAGCGGTCGGTAGAGGCAGTGTGCGGAGGCTGTGCTGCCGTGGTCGGCGGCTTCCATTGATCTGTGGGTCACGGGTCAGCCGACGGCGCGGGGCGAACTGACGCTGCGCTCCCAGTGTTGTTTTCGGATACATCAGTGACGTTGAAGTTCGCCGCCACTTACTGAACGTTTTCGTGGAATGTGTCGCCAAGGGAATATGAACCATCAGGTAAGAGAACAAAGCATGCGCTGTATCGATTCGTTGAGAGTGGATGTGCGCCGTCCATAAATTGCGTCACGCATGTAGGAGGAGGGGAAGGTTTGAAAGAGCGCAACCGAAGCGTGACGGGGGCGGGGGGATTTTTGGGCAGCGTAACTTTACCCTCAAGCGTGGTTGCCATATATGGCAACCATGCGCATACGCAACCATATGCATACCCTGAACCTAAACCTTTGTCCATCCTCATCAATGGTCTCACGCCGGTGACCAGGCAGCCGCAGTGGAACGCCGAATGTTAATTGCTGTTTGTTGACAGCATCATGAGCTCGAAGCGAACCACGGCTCTGTGATATGCCAGACGGGCGGGCCATGAGCTGCTGCGTGCGGCGAGATTGCCTCCCTGTGCATCGTGCATAAGTTCGCGGGAAGCGTGCTCCAGAAAAGGCTGAGAACATCGGAGCTCACCAAACTTCGCGGCACTGCACTAGACGTCGGATTATTTCCGAATTCGATGACGTTCCCAGCAGAGGAATTGATGGCGGACATTCTGTCCCTAGGAGATTGCAGTAGGGATTGCAGTAGTAGAGATTGCAGACAGCTGCGTTTGCGTGCTGCGCATGTGTGACACAACTTCGGGTCCGGGGATGCTGGTGACTCTGAAAAACTGCGCTTCGGTGGCGCATGTGTGACACGACTTCGGTTCTGGAGATGCTTGTGACTCTCAGAAGTTGCGCTTCAGTGGATGATCGGCCGGCCGATACCGCCGGCGGTCAGAGGGCGGGGTGTCAGGCCTCTGATCATGGGACGAATCACGGTACCAGTCCTTTGATCGTGGGGCCGAACCACGATATCAGTCCTCCGATCGTGGGGTCGAATCACAGTACCAGTCCTGTGATCGTGGGATCGAATCACGGTACCAGTCCTCTGATCGCGGAATCGAATCACGGTTCCAGTCCTCTACCCGGAGGATCGAATCACGGTAGCAGTCCTCTGATCGTGGGATCTGATCACTGTACCAGTCCTCTGATCGTGGGATCGAATCACAGTACCAGTCCTCTGCCCAGGAGATCGAATCACGGTATCAGTCTTCTGATCGTGGGATTGAATCACAGTACCAGTCCTCTGTTCGGCGGATCGAATCACGGTACCAGTCCTCTGATCGTGGGTTCGGCGGATCGAATCACGGTACCAGTCCTCTGATCGTGGGATCGAATTACGGTACCAGTCCTCAGCCCGGGGATCGAATCACGGTATCATGTGTCTGATCGTGGGTTGAATCACGGCATCTGTCCTGCAGCAGGGTCAGATGAACGATAGTCAGTCATCTGCTCGTGGGTAGCAGGGCAGCATCATTTATTCGTTGTCTGGTCAGAGGTCGCGTCTGTCCTGTGCCGTCGTGTCAGAGGACGGAGGTCATTAACCTGCTGTCCTGCTCAGGACGGTGTCAGTTGGTGTCAGTGTCGGTCCTCGGTCATCGGTCCGTTATCTTCCGGCGTCGTCGGCCCACCATTGTGGTCCTCACGCCGGTTAGCTCAGTCCACAGCTCAGATGAGTACCGCACGGGTCGTGAGATTACCTAGCGATGCACGCTGCCATTAGGTCAGCGTCGCCGCGACTTCTCCAGATGGCCGCCGCGGCGCGCTCCGCTACATTTTGACAGGATGTTGCGGCGCTGGGGAGTGGGCTGGAACCCGTGTACCGAAGCTCACCACGCTGCCACAGACGTTGGTGACGGACTGACTGACGGCGGCGAGCGTCACCGCTGTCACCTGGCCCGCGTGTGGTGTCAGGCCGTCGGCCGTGCTCGGCCACTGATGTTGGAAGACGCGTCGCTGCCGTCACGGCCTGGCGCCTTGTCTCAGTCGTGTGATTGACGATAAGGAGGAGTCATGAATCACAGGCGCGATGATCCGCCCGGACATTGGGAGCTCCAGCATCTAAAGTGGCTCATTTGGCGTGACCCATGACACGACTGCGCTCAAAGAGAGAGGGAGAGAGGGAGAAGGAGAGAAGGGGAGGGAAAGAAGGAGGGAGAGAAGGGGCGGATGGAGAAAGAGGAAGAAGAGGACGCGAGACGTGAGTGATGTTAGGAACGTTGGGCACGTAAGAGATGCGAGAGAAGCGAGGGAATGTCACTCGCCGGCATCGAAGGTCGTCAGAAAACGAAGTCGTCTGCTTGTCTTCGCATATGACCGATGTGGTTCTGGAGCCGCTGCTCTGCCTAAGGGCCTCTAACGGCCCTTGGCATCTCCGGTTCTTGACAGCCCAGGCAGCTGACATCTTTTGGAAATATTTGATGTTTTGTATTTTGTTTTAGCCGAGACGCGCTTCTACATATGAAAACATGCAATACCACAACAGGCCACTTCTAAACCTTATTGCTATTCTATAAGTTTGCACCTTATTAAGATCATGTATACTAACTGCTTGCAAAAAAATGCATGCCAGATATATTGACAAATGCATTTTATGAGTTTTCTGAGCCTGGATAAATCACCAAAGAAGCAAACAGACTATAAACAACCAGAGGCCGGATGGTAACGAATGCGCGTATTAGTAGTAGCAGCATGAAATACAGGTTAAAGGAACACGGTCATCACATCCCGGCGGAAAGTCGTCTGACTAGCATTTCATACGAGCCAAATAGCTTGATTCAGTCCGAACTCCATCGGAGGTCGCTGGGAAAGAAAATTGCCATAATCGGTGGTGGGCGGTACGGCAGCCATGTCAGTGTCGCCCGAAATGTTTCGGCAGCCATGTCAGTGCCCCAGCAGCCATGTGAGTGCCGCTAGAAGGATCTCGGCAACCATACCAGTGCCGCAAGAAAGGTATCGGCAACCATGTCAGTGTCCCGGCAGCCATGTCAGTGCCGCTAGAAGGATCTTGGCAACCATATCAGTGCCACCAGAAAGGTCTCGGCAACCATGTCAGTGTCCCAGCAGCCATGTCAGTGCCCCAGCAGCCATGTGAGTGCCGCTAGAAGGATCTCGGCAACCATATCAGTGCCGCAAGAAAGGTATCGGCAACCATGGCGGTGTCCCAGCAGCCATGTCAGTGTCCCGGCAGCCATGCCAGTGTCCCGGCAGCCATATCAGTGTCCCGGAAGCCATGCCAGTGTCCCGGTGGCCATGTTAGTGCCGCCGGCTATGTGTCGGGAGCTCGGGGGACTATTCTGGCTTGCACTGACTCGGAAGCCCTGAGACCACCACGGACTCCAGGCGATGATAGCCTTTGTAGCTCTGGGTTATCTGGCTGGTAAACCGGCGTGTTGTATAGCCTCTGCTCATCTAAGCCGACTTCTTGTTAATTTTCGGCCTCCGAACAATCACAGGTGAACCGATGCTCTCTAGGTCGTCCTACGCTGAAAGGGATATTTCAGAATTTACTATGGCTTTTTGCCTACACTATCTCTCCTCTTTCCCCCAGACCCCACCGCCTCGGTGGCAGCAGTTAGATAATTTGGTTAACGTGCCATGTAAGAAAGCAAAATTTTGGATTTCGCAAACAAAACAAGCATACTTGTCATGCCCATGGCGTGAAATTGATGACCAAAACTCATGTGAAACGTAAAGGTGACCTGCCTTTTTTTGAACTAGGATACCGCCTTTTCCATGCGGAGTGATAAACAGGTATTACACTTCTGTTAGCAGCGTCATCATACAAGCACGGCTTTATTTCCCTATACATGATACGACCTCATCTGTGTGCTTCTTGGGTGTCTCGGAAATCACGCGGCTATCCCCACTCATTGCAGTCAACAGCAATTATTCCCTACGAAATTCCCACTGTCTACACAATTTCTCGTTATTTGCTGTTAATTGTTGTCTGTCCATAATCCTCACCCTCTTATTTGTTTGATATTTTCATCAGTGGCTGGCACTTGTGATCGACGGAGAAGCGATGGAACGAATCTTTGATAAATCAAGCCTCGAGTGCTTGCAGCGGGTTTTCCTGGACAAGACCACTGGACCATTTTGGACCATTTGTCACATTGGGTTTTATAAGACCTCAATTTCGCCCGTATTGGCTCATGATTGCTGAACATTACGAGTTTTTGAAAGACACAGGTGCAGTATGACCAACCTTTTGACCATTTCAGATGTATTCTGTCTTTCTAGCATGCTAAGGGACGCTTAGTTCACATTTCGTTGATTTGCCTTGAGAGGTTTGTACAAGACGCTGCAGCACTGTTCAGCCCACCCCTACTGGCTGCACTGCTGAGGGGCGCCTGTAAGGTCCCGCCGACGTCCCTCAGTCCAGCCTCCTTGTCTGCGCCCCGAGAATAGTTTGGTTAGGTACTGAAGAGTGGTTATTCCGAAGCTCTCTGGCTACGCTCGTGCAACCATTTTGTGCCGGTGCAGCCGCTTAAACCACAAGCGGACAACGTCATGCGTGGCGAAGCCGCTGGATTCCCTCTGAACCCTGGTGGTAGTATGTAAAACCTATAGTTTGCACCATTCTCGATAGGTGGCGTAACGTGCTGCGGTGTTTTCGGGCCGGTTGGGATCAGCGGGTGGCGCCGGCGGCAAGTCGTCGAGATCGGGCTCTTGTGGCGCTAGTTTGGCGTGGTGGGCCGGCCGGCGCGGTGCGAGAGGGACCGGCAGACGGAGAGGAGGTGGAGCGCGCCTCGAATCAGCTGGAGGAGGCTTGGCCCGACATGGCCGGCCCCCGACGGCCCAGCTGACGGGACGGTAGGGGACGCCCTCGCGGCGCGGCTGCTGACCGTACTGGCATGCTCGTGCTGCCGGGCCGGTGCGCGTCGCCGGCGCATTGCTCGTGCCCGTGTGACCTCATTTTTGGGGAATGTGCAGCGTGAGTTCGTATAAGCCGTGTGATGCCGCCCGGGCCTGTAGATGTCCGGGGGCTGAAGATGTTATTCCGGTTATGTTTGTCGCCATTACTTAAGTAGGGAAAATTATGGTAACTTACTATTGTTTTAATCACGATTTTCCTTACCGCAGTAAGTAGGGAGAATTATGGTAACTTACTATTGTTTTAATCACGATTTTCCTTACCGCAGTAAGTAGGGAGAATTATGGTAACTTACTATTGTTTTCATCACGATTTTCCTTACCGCAGAAGTGTCTTCATGTACGTTACTTGGATAAGTGAGTCTTTGTGGTCGATGACTGCAATGCGACTTCATGAAGGTTCTCATACTCATCCCGACTGCAACTGAACGAGTTTTTGCAAATTATCTTACTTGATCAGGGCGTGAGTTTGTACAGCAGCACCACTGGTCAGATCGTTGGTGATGAGACCACAACTTTGTTCACTTAGCTCGTCTTCTTTGACGTGATTACGTGCAGCCCCACCTTCTCGTTAAGCTATTACTTTTATTTCCTTATCGTCAAACGATCTAGCGCATAGTTAGCCGGTGCGTTGGCGACATACGTGTCTTTCAAAGTGCACCAGTCCGGACAGCGGTGAATGCGAGGGCAGTTTGGCTATGATCGGGATGGGGATTGGCGGCAAACAACGACTGAAAGTCGAAATGTGCGGGTAATATGAAAGACTACCGGCTCGCGAGTTCAACGGGCACCACACGGCGATCTCGGCTGAGCTGGTTTGGTGAGGTCAAGGAGATGGGAAGTCGCCGGGTGATAAAAACAAGAAAAGGACAAGGCCTAACTGTAGGCTAACAGTCACAACAAAGCCTCAGCGAAGCCACAACCCGAGGGCCGCGTGTCGGTGTCTTGACGAAGCGTTGTCAACGACAGGATAACATGTTCGGATACACGGATAGCATGAGGTGAAGTAATTTTCCCCTATGGAGGTAAAATTGTCATATTACCCCAGCACAAAAAGCTTAAAATTGCTTTGAGTACGACCGTTTACTGTGGACCGGAGGGAATCGATGTCCGTGTTAGTCATGTAGTGTTTAATAGCGTTGACGCAAGCCGCCTGGGTCTCCTAAACTGGGAGGGACGTGCCTTACGGCGGTTTATCGCGCCGTCCGACTTGCGAAACACACACACTTATACCAGAGCTTTCTCGCTAGTTGACCTGAGCGTACTTCCGCCCTGTCTGTGCTGCGCGCGCTGGGGCCCCTTCGGAAGGTCCCTTGCTCGCTGTTATAGCCGGATCCGAGGTCATGGAGATCAACCAATGTCTTGCAAGTATCCGAAAAGTATCGAGTGGGCTCGAACAGCCATTGAAGTTGACGCGCCCTTCTACTACTACTACTTCATCGAGCTCTCACGATGTCATAAAACTATTCGGGAGTCATCTTGCTCTAAAATTGTGTTCAAGAGAGCGCATTAGGCTCCTGGACATGCCGAGTTGAATGTTCAGGTGGGGAAGAGCACGACAAGATCAGTACCATAATGGCCCTGTCCGCGCTGGGTGGGACTGTGGGCTTCAGTCTACAACACAAATTTCCTGATGGTATTGCAGGCTTAAGTCAGCACGTCGTATCACTTTTGGAGAAGCAGACTGACTGCAATATGGAAGCATATGGCAATAGCAAATATTTCATTGAACTGGTGTTGCCACGAGAACATCTGCTCGACAAACTTCTTGGCTGACGCCTTAATGAGTTCTGCACGGCTGTTTGGCGCAAGGCGCAGTAATCGGAGCATTGTCGAGTGCAGCTGTCACAATATGTTCTAATTCGCTGAAGTAATCTCACCAATGGACCGTCGGCTGTAAGGTTTAAAGCCCGAAATGACGGGCGTGCAAATAAGCCGTCCTCAGCCGTCCCTCGGGGCCCAGCGAAGCGGAGGAGCGGCGGGTGAGGGAGGGAGCCTCACAGGTGGTCAGCGAGCGGCGTGGTGTGATGGAGGTCTCCCGTCAGCGGAGCGATGGTGGATGCAGCTCGCAGCAGAGGATGTTGTGATGAGTCTCCCTGCTGGGCGGAGTGTGGCGTGATGGGAGGCAGTTCCTAGGGCCCAGCGGAGCGACTGGTGTGATGGCAGGCAGTCTCCCTAGAGGCCCAGCGGAGCGGCTGGTGTGATGGCAGGCAGTCTCCCTAGAGGCCCAGCGGAGCGACTGGTGTGATGGCAGGCAGGCGTAGGCCATTGGACGTTGACTGGGACACAAAGCTTTCGCAACAGGCTCCTATCATGTATTCCGACATCCAAGACGGCCAGAGCAAAATCTATGAAATTAAAACAAAGGCACAAGAAACTATCAATGCAGTGGTATTCAACCCCTTTCACCCCGGGGAGGGGAAGATCCCATGTGGTCGCATGCGTGTTAGGTTGGCATGGTGTGCGTGACTTCTGAAGAGGGCCGTGGGGGAGGATCCAACCACCCGTACATGCAACGCTATCGATCTCAGCAGTTGGCCATCGCGAGTGATGCCTGTGAACGTGCAGTCAGCTTTCATATTGAACCTGTCTGGCTACGTAGACACCGGTCTCATCGGTTGCAGAATGCTCAAATGCAAATGCTCACGGAGGCACTGAAGTGATGCGCATGTGGATTGACACGTTTGCACCTGATAGCCCGCAACAGCTTTGGTTCGCTTTGACTGCATAATGTGTATAGAGATGACTCAACCCAGTAGCTATGGTCCCAGTTTTCGTGAAGTGTTAACACTAGTCTTTTGTAGATAAATGCGAATGACATACTTAAGAGGGGTGCCATGCTCTCTTTATGGGGAATTACCGAGCACCCATTGCATTGACTATTCGAAGGTGGCCGCCATCCCTGCAGCTCAGTGGAAGGGGGGTCGGACGCTGACCAGCGTGTATATGTGTGAGAAGGAGGGAGGGCACATGCGGTGTCGCGTCCCTTTTGAGACTGAAGAACGGGAGTCCGGGCCGTGACATTGCATAGCGTGTTTAGATATTTCAGTAAAAGTTATCCGTTGAGGTGGTGGGTCAGTGCCTTTGGTAGCCAAAAAACAAGTAGAATCTAGTAGGCCAATGCGGGTGCCATAGCATGCGCATCGCTTCGTCCGACTGAGAGGGAAGTGTTGGCTGGCGGACGAGGTTTGACACGACCCAGGTAGTCGCGTTGCATAAAGTTTTATGACACGAAAACGGTTTATCTACGCTCTAATTTTGCCAAAAAATAGCGAGTCATATTATGCGATAAATTGTAACGGCAGAACTTGGTCGCTGTGTTCAGGGTGCACGTGACACTTTCTGTTCAGCAAATATCACTGCTCATAGCCTGAAGACTCACGTTCAAAAACATGGGAACAAACTCGTAGACCATGCTGCAAAACTGTCTCCGCCCCCGTGATAACAACTAGGGCTACTATTTGCAATCCTAATTACCAACCAGATCAATGTGCTCAAAATTGAAACGATCTTTACGACAGAGGTCCTGACTCTGACTGATTATCTTTGCCCTAAAGTGATGGCACCACGCATATACGGACGTGACTATGCGGTATGCATTCCTTAAAGTTTCAGGGACTGTCCATTCGTGCAAAAGGCAAACGATGACGTTTTTTAGAAAGCTGGCTGTAAAGAGCATTTCGTGAATCCCGCCATGCAAAGCAGTACTCCGAAACTTGTTCCTGTTAGGTGGTGTCTCTGTCATGTACTCTGCCTCTGGGTGTCCGAGCGCAATTTTAGGTTTTGGCTTATCGATTGGTCTTCCCAGAGTTGTGGTTCACATGTGTTTGTGCATTCACAAAAAAAACATTAGTATGGCGAAGAGCATACAACCGTGTCGAGTAATATTTTAAAACCAAGGTTTCATGACAAATTTGTTCATGGGCTCTTCCGGGCCCATGGTCCAAGCCGTTTTTTAAGATATAGGATACAGTACCTCGCTTCAACCGCAGGGGAGTTCGGCGTGGTCCATGGTCCTAATTATTGTTGGCTATATAGAGACACTGTGACGGATAACTTTTTCAAACTAAATATTGACAGATCGCAGTGTGACCATAGGTTGAGGTTATCCATCAGGAGCTCGTCCGTCAATGAGGACGCTCCCCTCAGTTTGCATTTTATATCGTTCTCCCAAGCACACAGCAGCGCGCACCAGTTCGGCTGCCTTGACCAATCAGTGGCACGCGTCCTCGCAGGTGACATGACACGTAGTGCCTGAAAGTGGGCCAGGCCTCCCTTCGACCTCTCCGTATCCGACCACCCGTGTCACGTGTCGGGCTGTGGGACTGTCTTGGGCGATCTGTGGTATTCCATAGCGCCCATCGTAAATATGTTCACCGCTTCACTTTTTGTGTCAGCTATGCTTCACGCGATGGGCACATCGATGGCTGTGACCCGTGCGTGTGATTTCGTGACAGCTCGTGGATCTTCGGTATCATATCAGGTGTTGTTCTGCCTAGATGTGTGCATAAGGCTCGGCCAGTGGATTCTCCGGCTGCCGTTAGGCATTATTGAGTCCAGGAATGACTGAATGGTGCTCAGTTTTTAGCATGTACTCGCGACAAAGCATTTATTCCGCTTGAAATCCCAGGATTTGAACCGGGGTCTGATGATGAGTCCAGCTCTCCACCACTGACCTAACCGGCAGGAATCATTCCGGCAAGTTCAGTAGTGGCAGCAGCTCCTTTTGTCGTCTCATGACACATGGCGAACCGTTTCGGGTGGCATGTGTCGACACATTTCATTGAATCCCTGCCTCGAAAGCAACGACACGCTCGGTACAATGTAAATCATATGGTTACATCATGCAAAGGGCAAGCAAACATTAAAAAACAACAATGACCTGCGCTTTGAACGCATTGTTACTCATGTGTAAGAACGGTTCTGCCACTTGCACGAACAAATTCATTGTGTCACGATCTCAAGAAACACATGAATACATGCCTATCACGTTGGCTAAATATCGTCGCGTAACGCGCATAAACGTAACGTCGTAACGAATACGTCGCGTAACGAAACGCGTGACGCGTAACGTCCACGTAACGAAACGTCGCGTAACGCGCAGTCTCAAGCTTGGCCGCTTGAAAACCATGTAGAATGAATAATGACTGTGTGATTAAACGCATGTACAGTTAATTATCCGCGAATGCTAATGGTATGAGATCTAGGCTAGCTGGAGTTGCCTGGAGGGCGTCAGGTACCCAACTGAATTCCTAGTACGGCCGAACCTTGACAAATCCGGTAAGATCTGGAATCCAGTCAAAAGGCGAACCCGAATTCCGGAGATTGGTGTGCTCGTCCCCGGTCCCGTCTTCAGGGCGAGGTGCGATTGAAGGAGGAGGGCAGGCGGTTTACCTTCCCCCGGGCGGGGGCGAGACCGACTGAGGGACCTTGTCCTCTCCCCTCCCCTCCCCCCTCAGCCCCGCCCGCCGTCGGTGACAGATGTCCGATCCCGCTGCGCGGTGGGGGAGAGAAAGAGGGCGAAAAAGCCAGGCTGACGCGCACATAAACTAAACATGTCTGAAATCATGTAGCAAAACAAAGCATCCCCTTGACAACTACTTTGCGAATGTTGATTTTGTTACGTTGGCGTATAGTTATTGCGAGTGTATGTAATCAGTTATCTCAACTAACATATGTAAGCGTAGATTACAACAAAAGGTTGTGAGTGCCTTCCACTCAAGCTGACAAAAATGTCGCTCAGATGACAAATGGCAATCACCGCTAAATATGGACATGCACCTCCGGCTTCCTGAGCATCCCCTGTTACTCTAAGGCGGTATGTTCCGGCGGCGCGGCCGTAAGACGGCTCCGGACCGACGCCTGCAGACAGCTGCGACCCTTGTCAGCGGGTGCGGCACCCAGAGCGGCTGTCACTGTGCTGGCCTAGCCGGCGTCAGCTGAGACGGCCGTGTTCTGCACGGACGAGCGGTGCTGTCGTGCAGAACAGGACCTCGACCGCCGCTGACGCGTGCACGCCTTTCATTCGGCCGGCGCCGCTGGGGCGCTGTGTCCACGCCGGCCGCTGTCTCGTGATGCGGGCGGGCTCCCAGATAGAGTGGACGATTGGTAAGCTACGGGGCCCGGATCAGCCTAGCGCAGGTCCACGGTCACGAACTAAAAGCGATGAGCCGTGCATTACCATGCCGAACATGGTGTAAAGGCGTGCAGGAATTCGGTGACCGCCTAAACGTGTCATCAGTTAAGTACAGTACCCATTGGAACCTCACTGAAACGCATCAAAGACGTCCGCGCATCAATTAATCGTTCTTCTGACCACGGCCATGATTCTCAGAGGACCGTGCGCACGTCGTTTCACTTTCTCAACGGCGCAGCCGACGAGATCCTCGGACGAGTCCCCGCCCCCATCGCCAGCGACTGCGAGCGAAGAGAAACCGAGCGGTAAAATTATGATGGCGGCGGACGAACGATCGCAGCGTTGCGACGAAGCAGCGGCCTTTAAACTCGCACCATTGCTGGGAGCTGTCCTGTCCGGTGATAAACGACAGCAGACGGGCCGGCCCGCGGGAACGCACGGTCTGCCACCGATTATTTCGACACGGCTGCCTCTAATCTGGCCCTTCTATGGGGGGGCCGGCCGCCTTCCAATACCAGGACGGCACGGTAAAAAATTACGTAAACCGGCGCACAAAAAGCGTCCCGGGCCGACGGGGCCGTCCCTGCCGACCGTCCCGCACGCGATGTGCCTGCGCCGCGGCCTTTTTGTGCCACCCCGGCTAGTAAGCCCGACTTTGTTCTGATTGGTGTGGCCATCAGGCCGGTGACGCCGGCCAAGCCTCGCTGGAAGGTCAGGGTCGCCGGCTGGCACCCGCACGCCGCTCGTGCAGCGTCTGTTGTCTCTGTGACGTCCTTCGCCGCTGTCTTCCGTCCGGTCCGCGCGGCAGAGGAGGCTCTGCGTTGTGTCCTGTCGTGTCAAGGTGGCCTTTGTCACGTACCCCAAAACACATGCGTCGTCGGCACGCGTCATTTGTGAGTTAGCTGCTGCTTTGTTTGGCCGCGGTCGACTTCCGTCGCAGACGAGCGATCTGTGGCGTGAGACGACCTGCCCCACTGTGGTCGGACGTCCCCGCCCGTGGGTGGTATGCTCCGCTGGCCGATGATCGGTATCGTTAGTTGACCCAGCTCGCCGGCGGGGTGGCTGACCGCCTTCACTGAAAGGTGACCGGTCTGAGTGAGGTGAGTCACAGTTCTTGTCAGCCCGCTTCAGCCGGCCGCAGTCCGTAACGGGGTCAGTGTCTCTCGAGCCGACCGGCGGCCCTCGGTCAACGGCAGGTGGACTGCAGGCGGCAGGCCCTCACTAGCCGGTCAGTCAGCACCGGTCAGCGGCCAGTCAGCGGTCAGTCAGCACCGGTCAGTCAGCACCGGTCAGCGGCCAGTCAGCGGTCAGGCAGCGACGGTCAGCGGTCAGTCGGCACCGGTCAGCGGCCTGTCAGCGGTCAGTCTGCGCCGGTCAGCGGTCAGTCAATGCCGGTCAGCCGTCTATCAGCGCCAGTCAGCGGTCAGTCAACGCCGGTCAACGGTCAGTCAGCGACGGTCAGCAGCCAGTCAGCGGTCAGTCAGCGCCGGTCAGCGGTCCGTCAGCACCGGACAGCGGTCAGTCAAAGTCGGTCAGCAATAAGACAGCGCTGGTCGGCGGCCGGCCAGCACCGGTCGGTGGTCAGTTACGAGCGGGCGCGGGTGGACGGTCAGCACCAGTCAGGTCCCACCCACCCCCACCCCTCGGAGGTCGCCAGCCGGCCCGCCCAGCGGAGCGGCCGGCGCCCTGCCCTATCTGGGCCACAGAGCGTGTCGACGGTATCTGATGGAGCGCGGCCCGGCCCGGACTGACTGACGTGACCTGGCGCTGGGCGAGGCTCCGGGTGACTGGTCCAGACTGCAGTCACGCCGCTCGAGTGGCACGTGCTGCGTGACCTGGCGGAATCGACGCATGCTTTGGGCGGGCCCGCAGCATCCGTGGAGCGGAACTAGGGGACGGCAGCCCAGAAGCTGAGCAGTGGCTGAGGTGCGCGAACTGTTACACGTGCGCACCACGGTGGGCGCTGACGACTGATCCCCGGCCGGACCGTCTCTGAGGTGGCGTGAACTCTGGCACCTCGCCCTCCCGCCGTTTTTGAGGTGGCGCGAGCTCTGGCACCTCACTTTCCCGCCGCCTCTAAGGTAGGCTGAGTTCTGCCACCTCACCCGCCCGCCGTCTCTGGGATGATGGCGTGAGTTCCATCGCCTTACCCTCCCGCCGTCTCTGAGGTGGCGTGAGCTCTGACACACGCTGACCCGGAGGCTCGGCAGCCGTCTAAGGGCACACAGTTCAGCCGTCGGCTGGGGTGCTGGAGATGCCGACTCTGCACGTGCCTGAACGGAGCGTTACACCCCTTGGGTGTAAGTGCCTGGTCTGGGTGTAGTGGTTTGGTGTCTCGAGTGTGGGTGAGATAACCTGATGCCTAGTCTGAGCGTAGTGAATTGGCACGTAAAGTATGGATGTGATGGTTTGGTGCCTGGCCTGAGTGTAGTGGTTTGGTGTCTCGAGTGCGGGTGGAATGATGTGATGCCTAGTATGATTGTAGTGAACTGGTATCTAAAGTATGGATGTGACGGTTTGGTGCCTGGTCTGAGTGTAGCGGTTTGGATGGCTCAGATGTGGGTGGTCAATACCATGCCCAGGCCTTGCAGTCCGTTCATATGGCCGGCCCCAGTCAGCTCAATGCCAAGAATGGTGGTAGATAGCAGCCAGAATGTCAGCTTGTGCCGTACAAGCCGTGCAGTTACGTTTCTCTTAGTGTGGCACCAGTTGAACTCCCGTGTGCTTTTCTGGTTGTCAAAAGCCGTTATGGATAGCTTGAAAATCTGTCTCATGGTAATAATGACGGCGAACAATGAGAGAAAGCGCGGATCTAAATGCTGGGTTTCCTCGCCTAGCTGTCCAATGAACCCTATTGAAAGTTCAAAGCAGCACCCTATTTTACATTTCCATCTAATTAGCGCACCTCTCTGCGCCTGGCCATGTAAATGTCGCGTTCGCTGCGTGTTGCCTCTCCTCTCAAAACTCACGCTTTTCATAAAACACACGCGGGCTTGCGGCGGCACCAGTGTGGCCGCGGTCACCTGTCTGGGTCAGACGGCGGGTCTGCCTGCCACACCAGCTGACCGTTCTGGTCGGACACCCCGGCCGGGTCAGCGGGAGCCGGAGTCGGCAGCTGGTGCAGCTGGTGCTCCTTGCAGATTCCCTGGGGGCCGGAGTAGCCCGCTGGCCTCGCTGGCAGACTCGCTGGGAGCCGCGGCAGCCCGCTGGTCTCGCTGGCAGATTTACAGGGAGCCGCGGCTGGCCACACCGCCCTGGTGAACCTCTGTAGACGTCGACTCAACTCGTGAGATCGGTGCGCTATTGACATTGGTGGGTCAGATGTGAACTCTGTGGTGTCGGTCTGCGCACGTGACTAAATATCTGGGGGGGGGGGGGGGGGAAGAATTGATTCGACGCCTGTTCTGAGCTGGCGCTGGAGCCGTTTAATGAGCGAATCAAAACTGTTTGCATGTATGTTTTGTCAAAGACATTTGCGTGCCAACAACATGCCCTTACTCCTGAATCAGCTCTTTCAAATCCCAAATTCGGTTTGTTATAAGACATTGTTCATGTGGACTGCACCCCGCGGTCTGCTCACACACCGGCTGATGTCACGGGATTAATCACATTTGGTCCACCGTTCGTCAACGTGACAAGAAGCGGAATTGACGAAGCTGTTCTGAAGAACAAAGGGTTGCTCACTGCCCGTTTCCCGATTCTCGCTGTTTTTTTGGGTGAGTGGGAAAGTGTCGCGTCGTTGTCATCACCTGTTCTGAGACGTGAGCCTTCAGCGGCGCGTTCTGGGAACCGGGCCGGCGCGCAGCGCCCGTCGGCCCTGAACCAGTGACGTCACGCGGCTTAGCCGCTTCCGGAGCCGAAGCGGCGCCGCCGAATCGGGCGAGACTCGCTCACGAGCCGAGCTGAAAAGTCCGGCGCTCGTGGATCACAACATCCAGCAGCTCGTCGCATGACGTCACACACCGGCGATTTTCCGCGTCGGCCGATGTTTTCGATGTGCACGTGACTCAGAGCCAGAGCAGCGTGGGTCGGGGGTGGGGCGGGAGGTGGAGCCGGGGGCAGGGGGCGGGGGGCTGATGACGCGCCAGCCGCGTGCAGACTGGACGCTGGCCGGCGGCCGGCCGGTAGTACTGCGGCGCAGGCCGGGCGGTGAGGACGCGCCCTGGATTGGTGCAGGGAACACCGAGTGCCGGCGGTCGGGTCCGACCTGACCGCCTGGCTGCCGCCCCCCGCGCCTGCCTTTCGACCTCTCCGCAGAGCATTCACCGGTGAGTGGACCGGCAGGGTCGGCGTCGGCGTCGGCGTTATCCCGTCTACTGGCGCTGCGTCGCGCTCGCTCTTGTCAGTTAGCGCGGTTCGGCGGGTGAGCGCCGGGAAATCTGTGTCGGCCTTTTCTGACAGGTCGCAGAGGCCAGATTTAACATTAGTTTGTCTGGCTGGCTGCAGCGCGGCTTCGCGTGCTCTGATCAGCTATGATTGTTGATTGGCGTTGTGCAGAGACGAAAGTCCCTGAAAGAAAGTGGGAAGGACCGATATAAACGACAGGGCTCACGTTTCTAAGAGTTCCTTTTACGGCGCCAATGCGCCACGATTTAAATTGCATAAGCATCGCCAGGGACGCCTGATTTTGAGGAAATCATATCCCTAACATAATACAGATGTTGCAATGATTGGATCGCGGGCTCAGTTGTGATCATCGGCCTGTTGGTTGCGTCGCTAATGGTCCGATAACTACAACTTTGAGGTCTAATGGTAATTGATGAAGTATCTTTTTGTGGCATGAAAACCACGGGTAACGCGGGTTTAGTTTACTGCCGTTGCGTATTTGGCTGGGCCTACTATAATTAACCGTGAAGTGGCGAGAGACTCCGACGCTGTTGGCCAGAGAAGTGGCGAGAGACTCCGACGCTGTTGGCCAGAGTAGTGGCGAGAGACTCCGACGCTATCAGCCAGAGTAGTGGCGAGAGACTCCGACACTGTTGGCCAGAGTAGTGGCGAGAGACTCCGACGCTATCGGCCAGAGAAGTGGCGAGAGACTCCGACGCTGTTGGCCATCAAAGTATGCGTTTTACAAGGTGTAGGTGTTGCTATAAAACATCTTTACATCTAAGATCATGATCTCAAAATACGGCGAACTGAACTAGTCATGCCCCATCTAAATACATCACTCGAACTGAAGTTGGCGGATATTATTGTTTGCGAACCACTGAAGACGGTGTGGTCGCAGACTAGCTTTTGTGGGACGCGTCTGATAGACATCGGCTTCCAGCCCTGTCGAATGGTCCAGGCCAATGGTTTGACCATTGGCTCTCCCTTGGCTCGGCTCTCGCCTCTCGCCTCGGCGTGGCACAGGTCACCAAGCAGGATATGGGAAGGGATGGGTATTGGGTCAGTGTGCCGGCTTCCCGCCCTCCGCTGGACGCCCTCCAGAGACGCGGCGGGCACGTCGTGGCACCCCGCACTGGTTGCGGTCGTTAGTCATCGCTCTCACCTGCAAAAAGTTCCGGTGGTGTCCGTGACATTAACCAGCGAGTACTTCTACTTCTCGTGTCCCACTTTTGCGAAACGTGGGGTCACTCCGCCTCCGTTTCACACCGTTGCGCATGTTTCGCTAGCCGCCGCACGTTCGCAGTGGGCAACCGCTGACAACATGCAGCCGTTTTGCGTAAGACTGCGGCGCGTTTAGTGTCGGCTAAAGGCGTCGATGCGCGAGCCGTCACGGACCGATCGAAACGACCGCCGCACGTGACGGCGTCAGAGCCGATCTGCGTGGCGGCGTCAGCGGACTCGTGTCCGCGTGTCCGGTGAGGCCGGGCGTGGCAGCGGTCTGCTCCCACGAGGGGCCGGCGGCGTGAGTTGAGGCGTCGATGCCCAAGCGGCCCGCCCGCGGCCGCCATGCCGAACCGGCGGGTCCCGTCAGTCGTCACTCCTCTGACGTGTGCTAGGCAGAGTTGCCCTGTGGCGGGCGGTGTCTGTCCGTGCCTGTCACCTGCTGGTCAGAGGTGTGCTGTGAGCTTCGCGCCTCATTACTTCCTGGACGTAAGGTGCGGTGTAGACGGATGACGTCCGTTTCACTCCTGCCGAGCTGGGCCGGTCGGGTGTGGCGCAGCGGCCCCTCCGGAGATCGCTGTCGGGCTCGGAGAACCTTGGCAGCGGTCACGGTCCGCCGCCGCTGCCCTCCGCTGAACCCCTCCGCCGAACCCCTCCTTACCACCGCCATCGCCAGCGGCGGGACGAGCTCGGTTGGCCGGAGGGGGCCAACCCATCATCCCGGGCTTGACGGGCGCCGGCACTGGCCGTGTCGCTGCCCTCCGGCTGCGCCCGCGGGCCCGGCGACGCCGCCTCACCGCCGCCCGCTTCCGGTGGCCACTGTGCGGGGGACCTTGAGCCGAGCCGGCCCGGCCGGGACGCGCCGGGGTGTGTCCGATGGCCGCCCGGCTGACCGGCGCCTTTTTGTGGGCCGCGGCTCCCGGCGCGTCAGGGCTGCCCCCGGCGCGCTCGGCCGGCCCCAGCGAGTTTGGCCGGCCCCAGCGTGTGCTCCGCGGCCGCGTGGGCGCAGCGGAACGCGATCATGGCGACAAATCACGGCAGGTGTGTACACACACAGACACGCACGTGCTAACTGTGGAGGCGTGACTGCGTGCGGCTGACGGATCAAGACCGGCCGCCGATGGCACCGTATCTAGGAGGTCGTGGCGGGACGCGCGGCGCAAGCATCTGGCGCGTGGCGCCGGCCGCGGCTTACTGAGATGCTATCGCGGCGGACGGCCCTGCGACTCGGACGCGGCGGCGCGCGGAGGAGAGGCGACGCGATGGAGCGATAACGAGCGGGATGGCGGCCGCCCGGGCACGAGGAAGCGCCAGCCGAACGGCTCCGCCCGGGCCCGCGGCCCCGGAAGCGCCCGCCCGGACCTGACCTGCTCACCTTCTGCACGGAGCGCCCGCCTGGAGCGTGGACACGCCCGGCCCCGCCCGTCACCCGGCGCGGCGGCTCGCTGATTCAGCCGGCACTCATCCGTTACTCACCGCCGTCTGCACGGCGCGGTCGGCTGTGGGAGCGAGCGCGCATGACGTGCTGGGCGTCCTGCTATTGTCAGCCGCCTGGCCGCGGGATGCGCGCTCGGCGGTCCGCCGCGTGGCCCGCTCGGCGCCGGCTTCGACGAACTGGTCCCGAGCCGTGCGCCGGTTAGCTGAGCGGGACCGGGCCGGCGGGCTGGCGCGAGGCCGCGGATGCGAGCCGGCCTCAGGTTCTCGGGAGCGGCGACCGCCGGCGGTTCGCTGCAGAACAAGGGAAAACCGCGCGTGCCGCGTCGACCTGCCGCCGGCGGACGCTATTTGACCTTGAGCACACGGCAGGCGGACTCGAAACTGGCACGAGGCTTGGTGAGGACGACTGGTGGGTCGCTGAAAACGGTTGGGCTAGACGGATCAAAGTGCACGTGAGCCAGGGACGCGCTACGCACTACAAGAGGGCCCGGAGGTCGCGTGTGGTTGTCAAATTACGAGAGATGCGTCTACATCGCGCGGTGCCACATATGCGCACATTTGGCAATTTGAGAACCGCAAATAACTTGTGCAATAACGTATGCACTCTCCGAATCACCCGCGCCTGGACCCCGCATTCTTGCCCCGAAAAAGCTGCCGGAACGGGCGTCATCAACAGAACGCGTCACTGCGCATTCCCATTTCGACTGCGGCCCGTGTGGCCGCTGACGCACCTGGCATGTAGGGTTCTGGAACCGACACTGAGAACTGTTCACATGAAAACCGCGTTACATCTGACCTCAAACTTGTGTGACAGTGCGAGGGTGGGGCGTTGTGGGAATCAGCATTGTTCATGCACGTGCATGTGAGGATTGTCACATGCATAGGATCGTACAGGTCGGAAGAAAAAAACCGGTGTTCCCGCTCGGACTGCTGTTTTTATGAGACGCTTGCTACGCTTCCTTGTTTTCCTGCATCGATGACCTTATGCGTGCGCCTACATTTGTCTTCGCAAGAGTCGCCAGTGTAAAGTGACACGGCTTTCCCGGTCACAAGACGTGTTTGCTTCCACAAAAAACCGCGCACTGCACCGGTTTCATTTGCCCTACCTGATCAAGATATGATAAGAGGGTGGAGCAGCGCTGGTGTTTGCCCCCCCCCCCCCCGCATCCCCACACCTCCCTTCTCCGCCAACATTGGCATCTGTGTGCCTTGGCATTTGTGTGCCCTTCCATTGTCCACCCGCCAACCGTCCTGTTTTCCCCCAGAAGGCCCCATCCTGTTCTGGTTTTCCACCTCTACGCTTGGCTGCCATCGTGTCCTGCGGGCCATGCGCCCTGCTGACCTCTTCACCCCAGCCACGTGCCCTGCTGACCTCTTCACCCCCGCCACGTGCCATGCTGACCTGTAAGCCCCTGTTACGTACCATGCTGACCTTGCAGCCCCTGCCACGTGCTATGTTGACCTCTTAGCCCCTACCACGTGCTGTGCTGACCTCTTCGCCATTGCAACGTACTTTGCTGACCTCCGTGCCCCTGTCTCGCCCCCGGCTGATCTCCGTCCCCCTGTCTCGTCCCCCGGCTGACCTCCGTCCCCCTATCTATCCCGTCCCCCGGCTGACCTCCGTGCCCCTGTCTCGCCCCCGGCTGACCTCCGTGCCCTTGTACCGCGCCCTGCTGACGTTACCTGCCCTCCGCCGCCAGATCCGGACCATGTGCTGCGCCTGCCCCGCGCCAGCCCCTCGTCCATGGCGAGCGCCAGACGCCTGCAGCCGCTGCCGCGCCTCTCGCGCGTGCGCTCCCTCTCGGCGCCGCTGACTTACTCGGACCCGGCGCACCTGGCCGACTGGGACTGGAACGGCTGGGACGAGCGGCCCGTCGCTGACGGCTCCGTGCCTCCCACCGCCTTCTCGTTTCGGCAGCGCGCCGCCGAAAAGCAGCGCAAGCGCTCGTCGGCGTTGGACGCGACCGCCGCGCAGAGTCTGGGCGGCCAGCGCGTGGCCGGCGCACGATCCTCACCGCTCGTGCCGCGGCCGGCGCGACCCGAGCCTGACTACGACGACTTCCGGCGCCAGCTGAGCAGCGACCGCGAGGACGACTACGCCTACGCGTACGACTGTATCGTGTCGCCGGCCGAGGTGATCCTGTCCGAAATGGACGGCGAGCTGCCGGGCGACGGCTACGCCTACGGCGGCCGCGAGAACATCTACGAGGAGCTGGACGGGGTGGCGCGGCAGGCGGCCGAGCCACCGTCGCCCGGGCCGCGCTACTCGGACCCCGTGCACTCGGAGGTGGAGCGCGTGCAGCGCGTGCACAGCCAGGTGCTGGGAGAGCTGCGTCTGGACATGGAGGCCATGCTGATGCCCAGCCAGCGGTGGCGGCACCTGCACGTGCCGGTGGGCCCCACGGACGAACTGCTCAGCCCGGACTCGGGCTTCCAGTCGGGCTCCGGCTCAGGCTCGACGGTCGTCTCCAACTACGACACGCCCAACGGGCCGCGCACGGTGGTGGTGCGTCCGCCGCACGCGCCCAGAATGCGCAAGTGCGAGTCGCTCGACCTGAAGGACGCTCTGGCACGGCACAAGGCCAAGGCGGCGTCCAGCGCCGGCGGCGAGAAAAGACTCTGGAAACTGACCTCTGTGATAAGTGGACTGTTGGGTAAGTACCACCAGAGCCGGAGCAAGCGACGACGTCCCGTGAGCCCGCTGTGACGTGCGCTCGGCTGCACCGCCTGCACGCGCCTGCACGTGCCTGCGCGTATCGCACGCCTGGCACTGCCGCGTGCACCGCCTCTGGTCCGCAAACGACACCGACAAACATGCTCTCTTGCCGCCCCAGACATCGCGTTTCCGTCGATCGTTGTGAAGAGTTATCGCCGTTTTTGTCCGAGTGAAAGGGGTATCGTCGTGGGGCGGCCCGTCCAGGGGTGGGAACTGGTCGCATTCTCGTGGCGCCTTCGAGCGCGGCGGTTGGCGAGTGGGCCGTTCCCTGTTGGGAATGGCGCCGTCTCCTCGTTTGTTTTACTCATTAGTCCTAGTCACGTCCCTGCTCAAGCCCCACCCTGCTGACGTCAGTCGTCACGTGACCCGGTGTGACCATGAGCGTTGCCTTCTGTGGTGTGTGCTCGGTAGAACCGGAATGACTCTCTTTCTGTCTCCGTGTGTTGTTGGTTCTCAATACAGTATTATCTCTCACAGCTTGTTTGCTGCTTACTCTGGCGTTTGGTGCATGACGGCGCCCGAAGAGCCGCGGCGTGTCGCCTTCCTGTCAGCATGGTATTGGCCTCTGCGGCGACATTTCCGCATGGAGTAATCATTGGAGGCAGCGGGCGTAGCCGGCGCGTGGGCCGCCCCGCTCGCTCTCAAAGTCGAGGTCCCACTCTCGAGCTGAATGTTCCGCGTGACCTTGCATGAATGGTCTCGAATGCCTTTCCATCGAGCGTCAAGCGCCGCGACACTTCCTTATCACCTTGAATAACTTGATATATATTTCGCTATCAGCCGATGTTTGTTAAAGTGCCACGAAACGGAGGTCAGTCGAAGCCAGTCGGCGCGTTGGGTGTTTGCGCCAAGAGACGTCCCTGTCCCTCACGCGGCGGAGGGGCGTCACCGCGCCTCCTGCCGTAGAGCAAACAGCCTCCATCACGCTCTTCCGCCCGCCACTCACCCGAATCAGCGCTACTAAGACATGCATGCCTGACTCGGCGTCTCTGTTCCGAAAATAGCCTCCTGTGCGCCGTTCGGCGTGCGGTCGTCACGGGCCGAGGGCCATGGTCCGGCGCCGGAGCGCGCCGGCTCCCGGGGAGCGGCTCGGCAGGGTCCGGCGGTGGTGTCCCGCTGAGGCCGGCCATCACCCGTCAGCTGGCCAGACCGAGCTCAACAGGCGCCGCTCCCCCGCCGGCCGGCTGAGTGTCCACACACCCTCTGCCCCATGGCCGGCTGGGTGTCCACACACCCTCTGCCCTGTAGCCGGTTGGGTGTCCACACACCCTCTGCCCCATGGCCGGCTGGGTGTACACACACCCTCTGCCCTCCATAGCCGTCTGTGTGTTCCACACACCCTCTGCCCCATGGCCGGCTGGGTGTCCACACACACTCTGCCCTGTAGCCGGTTGGGTATCCACACACCCTCTGCCCCATGGCCGGCTGGGTGTCCACACACCCTCTGCCCTGTAGCCGGTTGGGTGTCCACACACCCTCTGCCCCATGGCTGGCTGAGTGTCCACACACCCTCTGCCCTGTAGCCGACTGAGTGTCCACACACCCTCTGCCCCATGGCCGGCTGGGTGTCCGCACATTCTTTGCCCCATGGCCGGCTGCTTGCCCACACACGCTCTTTCCGTCTGCTCGTGGACCTTCAAAAGAACCCACACAAGTTAAAGTAATATTATGTTATCTGTTCCCAATTCACGGGGAACATATCTGTCCTCACATCTGTTCCCCATGCACTGGGAAAATATGCAACGCTTGATGCTGGCGTCCTGATCTGCCCTGGAGAGCGGAGTTGTGTGATGGAGTCTTGACCTGCCCTGCGGAGCAGCTGGGTGACAAAGTCCAGAGTCAGACCTGCTCTTGGGATCAACATGTGTGCCGAAGGGAATGTTGCCTGACCGGCTATGTCCCAAACCGCGGATCCCCGCGCCTTCGGCTATTGAGGCCCACGCCAGTTCAATGTGAAACGCTGCACTAGGCGAACCTTTTTCATCTCGGTTCGGCGGACTTGAATAGGCTCAAAAGCCGGATAAAATTCTGCCATGACACCTTCATTGTGGACCTAACGAATGGGTATTCAACAAAACGGACGGACCCGGTGAATACGGTTCTGAGGCGGCGCCTTTCTGGGGTCAACGACCGAGTGTCCACTTTGACCTGACCTATGACTTCTGCCAGCCGTAACTCGCACGCATGGTTTGCACTGAGCACTTCACCACTACCACTGCATGTTTTTTTCGGGATTTCTGGTGACCCTGCACCGCACAGTGGGTTTGAGAACCTGCATTTGGGAGAATACACCGAAGGTGAGTTCCCTGTCGTGCAAGCGCTGCTGCTGCGAGGCTGGCGAACGCTCGCTTCCGTTCCAACCTCCCTACAGATCTTCTGGTTCTACTCCGATACCTCGAGCCGGCGGTCAATACGGCAGGTGAGTGGTCGCAGCGGCGATCTTACCAAACGAGTGCTACCGCGGTCGCAGCACCAAACCAACGTCGCAGCCCGCCCGTCCGTCTTCCCTGAAAGGCCCGCCGCGTCGCCCTCTCCGGCCTGGGCGTCACGCGCACCAGCCGGCACAAAACGCCTCGAGGGGCGCGCTTCTTTACGTGCCTGCGCCGGCGGGGCGCGGCGGCGACTTTCGCCGTCACTCAGAGCTCTCCGGACGGGCGCGGCTCGCCTGAGCGGCGGCACCGGTCGACCGAACGGGAGCGCGCCGCAGGTCACGGCCTGGTGGCCGGTCAGGTCGCGGCTCGGTGACCGGTCGGGTCACATCTCATCACATCCGCGGGGGCGCGGCGCAGCAGCCGACGGCGACGGCCGCCGCCGGACGCCGCTCCAGACGGCGGTGATTTGTGCCCCGGGCGGGCGCGCGGGATAGGCGGCGGCGCCAGGACCCCGCGGTGGCAGGCACCGCTGCTGCGCGTGATTTATCGCACACCGACGCGCGGGTGGCTCTCCGCTCTCGCCGCCTCACAACGGATTTTCTGTTTTCGGTTGTTTTCTCGGAGTAACGGGGCGCTTTCCACTTCGATGTGTTAATGGTTGTTTTGGTGTCCCGCCGCGCTCAATGAAGTCAGCGCTCATCTCGGTTGAAGCAAAGGCAAAGTGGCCGGATTTTCATGGTGCCTGAACGGGAACACTGAGCTGTTTCTCACTCAGAATGGTCTGTGGTCGAACGTCTCAAAACAATTCCAGCGTTCAACACGCGACCAGTGTTTGGTCGTGCACGCCGGGATTTGAGTGGCGCAGAAACGCGCAATGCATGAGTTGGATTCCGAGTGAGGAATATATTGGCGCCTACGTGACTGCCCATGCGTTGTATCTTTTAATATGCAAATCAAAGGTGTCCCTGACTTTCATGTGCTAGTTGGTGCAAACCAGCCATTGAATTTGTGGTCGTAGTCACCCGTCCTTGTCTTCAGTTTGGCAGTGAAGGCGTTGCCTATTTTTAGAACATACATGCAGTCCATTTTGTGTCACGGAACAGTTTGTCACACTTCTTTTCTGCCATTCTCCCGGTAAACAAGAGTGCATGCCAACTTGAATTTTGTCATGTATACAGCGATGTGTGGTATGTGTACCGAATACTAGGCTTTCCTGAGGAAAACGGAAATCTGAGGACCATTCGCAAAAATAAGCTACAGAAGCATTTTGACGTACCATGTTTCCGCTGGTACGCATTAACTCCCATTGTTCGATTTTCTCGCTCGAATGCTAGTTTAGAAGAATACTGATCCCATTCGGCGCCATTGGCAACATCACAGACGTTGGTGTTTTTCTGTAAGTTCAAAACGTGCATCAGTCAATGTCAGTCTTGCAAATAAGGTCACTCTTTGTCACACCGATTTATCCATAGCACGTTCCTCAGTCAGGGCATGAATGAAGCTAAGTAACTGTGAGTGAGATTGGAATGAAAACCTCTGGCACAAATGAACACCGGGCTTGGTTGGCTCGTGGTTTGACGCCCATAGCATGAGCCAGTTCTGTGCTTCATCCGTGATTATCACGAATAGTTTATCGTGAAAAATGCCCAAAATTGTGAAGCATGTCGACATAGGCTCACGTGACCAGGGGACTGCTTTGCCCGTATGCTGTCTTGTCAGCTATAGCGCCCTCGTGCATATTGCTCCATTGTTCAATAGCTAAGTTTGGACGCGATCATTTTTTTTTTGTATACACAAAAAATCGTCTCGAACCCATTTCAGCATTTTGTGTTTTGTGTTTCTTTTGTGTTTTGATGACCGGTGCGTTACATCGAAACGCACTCTTTCACGAAGTGGTTGTCAGCTGTTGGAACGATAGAAATCGGTCCAAATACGGAAAATAACTTAATGCTCTTGGGGCAGTCTTAGAAACAATTTGACAGCGTCTCAAGGTGCTAAATGTGAATAATTCACCAGCCAAACGAAGACGGTCTGATTCTGTGTAAGCAACTGAGTCAAAAATGTCCAAACCAAACAAAACATAAGCGATAGTTCATTTAGCAGCATATGCTGAACGGTGTTATGAAACCATGAACTTTTGGCGATCGGTTTTAGCCGTTTGGTCCGACTCAATTTTCAAACTACTGCTCAAATAAAACCAAGTCGTTACAACCATAATGATATCGAGCGACTGCCCGGTAAAAGGTGGTTGCTAGCCCAGCGCAGACGGCCTCGAATCATTAGGCGGTAACAATGACACGGGTAAAACATCACCGGCCTGTCGGATCCACCTCAGTGCGCCCATGAAATAATCACTACTCATTTAGCCGTCACAGTGTCGTCAGCCGTTCTGGCTGAATGCACACCCAGTGAGCCCGACGCTCATGCAAACGAGGTCCGGGTGGAAAACATCGCTCACCGTCCGAGCCATGCGCGCGTCGCCTATCGCCACTGGCCTTTTGATTTCCCAACCCGCCGCTGGCGAATAATGACGTTTTAATTACGAAAAGTTTCTTCTGACCTGCGCAGGGACGCGAAGTGGACGGCATGTGGACATCAGCCACCGATCGCTGATCCCTCACGGAACAAAAAACACGCGACAGGGAGCGCACATGGCTTGGGTTCAGCTGTCGGCCGCAGCTTGGCGTGATCCACACCATGTTGTGACGGGTCATGACGGGCCTCTCCGTTTGGTGTCCTGTGGCTCTCCGTGATTGGACATGCTGACCGCGCGTAAAAGCTGAGGCCGATTGTAAAACACGATCGCTATGCTCCACGCGACTGAATCCGAAGCATGCAATGAGAGCAATGAACTTATCTCGCCCGCCTGGCATGCATGGAACACAGGCATGACCGTGCGGGCCTGTCCTAGTTGTGAGTTCTCACGGCTGTTTCACTTTAGGTTCCAAGAAAAACCTGCGAAGGAAACCTGAGGGTGCCTTTCCTACCTGCCCGCCTTCGCGTGATCCGTTAATGAATTGCTGAAACGCGTTCACCGGGAGGAAAAATGTTCGCCAGTTGGCCACAAAAAGTAAAGCGCTTAACATGCGAAGGCTGTCTTGGTGTCAGGCACCGCGCATGGGTCTACATTCATTTCATACAAATGTTCGCACACGGTAGCAGGCAATGCTTGTTTCGTTATCGCGTGGTCGCGTAATATGGTGATGACTTATGCGAACTTATTTGGAAGCAAAATTTTTCCTCTTCAAACGCTGACGTCTTCGAACGCCCACTAACCCTCTATCCATGTAATACTGACAATACAATACTACTACGTATGCTAAGCAAAACTTCGAATAAAATGCTAGTATGCACTGGTGCCCACTAGTTCCCACAGATGATTTAAAGTGTCTGGACGACCGCTGGGCTCGTCAATCCGCTGACATCTCCTGGTACCAATAATTAGCTCAGTATCTCTTGTCCCCGGTCCCGGCCCTGACTTGCTATCCCTTCTAGCAATGCCAGACACTGCACATATTGTTTGGCCATGGTTCCGGCACTCAATCGCCCTGCCCCGGCGTACACTGGCGCTGACAGTTGCTTGACAGCTTCCGGTGCCTCCGGTTTTTCACAATCACCTGACATCTGCCGGTGTCTCCGGGTCTCGGCAATCATCTGACATCTCCCGGTGCCTCCGGGTATCGGCAATCATCTGGTAGCTCCCGGTCCCCACGGCGCAGTCCCTAATGACGTCGGTAACGTTCAGCGGGTCTCGGCTTGCCTGACCGAAAATCCCCGCATGCCTGAGATTGGGGCCGGCAGAGGCGGCCGCTCGTCTGCTGCGTATAACCTCCCCCCCCCCCCCTCCCCCCGCTCCCCATCACGACCTGACCAACCCGCGGGAGCCTGGGCCGGACAACGGCATGGGCCAGCTGACAACCACCTGGCGTGACAGTGTCGACCTACCAGGTCTGGCCCACATAGGTGGCGGCAGGGGTTAATCCCGGACTTAACGATACGGTAAAGCCCAACTTTCTCTTTGGATGAAACTATGTGACCTGTACAGCGTCGCATGCTATCGTAAAACACGCCAGTTTAAAGCTAAATCGCTGTACATACATGCATATATGCATATATATATATATATATATATATATATATATATATATATATATATATATATATATATATAGTTAGAGAGAGAGATATGTATAGATATATTCATGCACATATATCAAACACCCCGGACACATTTGCAGCTGCGGGAAAAACTTCGAACTATTTGCGACATAATATGTATCGTAGTTGGCCTGTCGCTGTCACTTGAGATTATTTACGACGTGAATTTCCACTGACCGATCGCGGGTAGGGACTGTACTGCTTGTCTACTTGCAACCCCGCGCCTGGCCTTCAAAGCGCTTCACACCAGCGGCAAGTAGCGTCAGCACTCGTTCGGCGAAGGAACGTGTAATGGTATCACGCTGGTGATGCCTTCTCGGTTTCACGCAGTTCCCAGTCGGTGATCGCCTCTAATGACCGGTTGCAGTCTCTCAACCGCAGAGGCGCCCGGAGGTCTAAGGCTTTTATAGTTTGTTACGGTTTAACGCCACGCGGGCTGCGTCCTGTAAACAATCATAATAATGTCCCTAGCCTTTCGAATCACATGCTAGGCTCATGATAAAAACCGCCATTTACCACGGTGTGAACGTCAGACCCATTACTTTTGTCGAAGTCGTTGAACAATAACTGACAAAACGATAATACGGATCTCCACCACGATGCGCGTACCTCACAGGGATGAGGTGAAGGTTCTACCGACTCTCGTCTGGCTCAACGCGTCATAACGCCTTATTTTGAGCATCGGAGGTATGCACCTTTTGACAATATACCATTGATGTCACCGCCTTTAAAGCTACGGCTGCTGGACGAGGCTGATGTCGATGACTGATGTAGATTCCCGTTGGAATAAGTTACATTTTTGTGACTTTGACACTTGAAAAAAATGCAGATATGGCTAGTCCATATGAACGAATATAACAAAGGTTGCGCGCCTACCTATATATGCGGTATTGACGGCCCAATTTCTTTAGACTCAGACCGTACAGTGCTGTATTTCAGGCCAGTTTTGGAAAAATGGTCACTTCCGATATACTACCGGTGCAACTTTAAGTCGGACAACCTTGAGGCCTCTTGAGATAATGCATCTGTTGAAACCGCTCACTGGTTTCACTTCAGCCTTCGCCTGCTCTGGTCGCCGATATTCGACGTCAGGTCTGAAAACACCCAAAAGTGGATATATCCAATATTTGTTCACATTGGCGGGTAAGGGTTTACAAGCAGGCACCCACATCTTTGCAAATGAATTTGTCTCTGTTATTATCGGTCAGAGTTAGCTTGCCTTTTGTCGTTAAGGCGCCTGGTTGCTGAGGTCTGGTCCTTGCGCACTTATGCTTTTCCGCAACCTGTTCACTGCGTATCTCATGCTACTCGAGCAGGAAAGTGAAATCGTGGTGATTTTGTAACATTGCAAAATTACCTACGTCATCGGGCCAAGCGGCTTATATCTAAATACCATGACAACATTACAGCACAACTTTCACAAAGCTATGCTATTTATTACTGGCAATTTCATAGCTTCATAATCAGCATTTGCAGACATGAGGCGTCAAAAGTGGTACGGACTGAACTGGGCCGGGCAGATGAGAATGCCAAATTTCCCATAAGTTGACGTTAAACCTCGGTCGGTTTGCGGACTGCTCGTGGCTAACGAGCATGGGTGCACGCTTGGCTTGACTGTATGGTGTTATGTCCTGTAATCTGCAAATGACACGGAAGATTTAAACGCCAAAACCCTTATGATGGAGGGCGCTACGACGGTAGTGCCACACTGCATGGTACGCTGCAATTCCACAGCCCCACACGTGCGTGCTGTACGGACACAGCAACGGACATAAGAGTGAAGTTTCAGCGTCTTCCTTTCCTCGATACACCTGTGCATGCGCCTGTCGCAAAGGTTGCAAAAATGGTAACCTGCAGCGCAGGGAGTTTTTATACTTACCTGAGTCCTTTGCATATCAAGGTGCATTTGCCGCCGTGCTATTTACCATGCCGCGTGAAGCGTGCGTCCCCGTCTTCCACGCGGCCTGCCGTCCTTGGGTGCGCCGGGCGATCCATTTAGCACAACTGAATGTAGTGTAATGCAATGCAGAGATGCCGGGACCACTCAGGCTGATTTACATAACGCTCTCCCAGCCTGTCAACAAACAGCGCGCCGTCAGCCGCCGGCGGCCCGGCCAGCACCGGCAGCCTCCGCAGCCCCCGCCAATGTGTGCCTTGCAATTTGATAGGAGCGCCACCTGCGCGCCGCTCCCCTCCTGCTGTTGACGCAGCGTTTAGGCGCGTTTGCTCTGCGCCAAAAACGTCCCCTGGCGCGGAGGCACTAACGCACCGGCCCGCGCGGGCATGGGCGACCAAGGCTGCGCGGCCAGCTGCTGGGCGGCTGCGGCTCGCGGTCGGCGTTGGCGGCCATGTCCCGGCCCGGGTCGGCTGCGGACCACCTGGTCCGGTAATGGCAGTGCCGGCGGCCACGCCCGACCGAAAGGCGGCCCGCAGCGGCGGCGAGAGAGCGGGAGGCTGGCCCGGCAGCGGTCGAGAAACGGTCCGGGTGCGGCGACAGAGGTATGATGCACTGCGGCTGGGACGTCAGGCCCGGCGGCAGCAGAGGCAGCAGGCCTGGTGGCAGCGGGACATCAGGTGTGGGAATCAGGTACATGTCTGTTGACGCGTCAGAGACATCTCTTAACGGCAGCAGAGATACACGGCCTAACTAGGAAGGACATATCTGATCTGGCGGCAGCAGAGACATCAGAGCCTGTCAGGGCGTGCCGGCACGGCGCAATAAACGCGCGCAACTCACGCCGCGCCCCGCGGCCGCACGATGTCGATTCGGTCGAGATTCACCCCGGTTTGGCCAGAAAAACACCGCAGCGGTCCGGCTGACCTCTGGGATTTGCTCTCCACAGCTCACGCAAAAAGCGCCACGTCGTGCCGACCGGGCTGGAGAGCCACCCCGACCGCGAGGGGCTTCACTGCTCTCATCGCAGGCCAGCCACGCAACCCCGTCTGCTCTGTCCATCTTCTTCCATCAGGGTGCGCGCCCGTAGAGGCCAAGTCAGCAGCACTGTGCCTGCGGCGACCAGCCTGGGACTGGGCCTGTGGCGGTAGTGTCAGGGCCACAGTCGCAGGACCGTACCTACCGCGGCCTGCCCGCGCTGCGGCGGTCGTCCGGGGCCGTGCTCCACGCAGCCGTGCCTCTGCCACAGCCGGACCCGCTCCCCTGAGAGTCAGCTTTCCCACGGTCCACGCGGACCACCGCCGCGGGCCGAGCCGCAGAGTGGACCGCCGGCGGGCCCGGACGGACCGCGAGAGCAGGCGGCCGCCTCTCCCGGGCGGACGAGAGTGAAAGCTGCATTGCCGCATGGGCCGCGCGGGCTGACCAACAGGCCGCGCACACTTACAGGCCAGCCAGGCCCCGACGGTCTCTACTTTTTGCTGTTGAATGGTCCGTTCAGGATGCAGAGGTGCTTTCAATCGTGGCTTCAGCTTAACTGCAGGAAAAGCGGTGACAAATTGTAACTTGCCGTTGGCTGAGAGGATAAGCGATGAACTTCGTTGCAAGGGTACGGAGAGGGGGATAAGGCTCTTCAGCTTTAAGAAATTTAACAATGCGCCGATGGCGTTGCATGGAAAGATCCGATTTCAATGATATCAAGCTCTTTTGGCACCTATTTTCTTTTGACTGAGACATCGTCCAACCCAGACTCTGACTGGTGGCAGAGTACCGGTCAGAGGGTACGCAAGGCTCTTGCTGTTAAATGCATCTGTGAATAACCACTTTTAAATCAAAGCCATAGCGATCCAAATCACATAGCACGCAGCACTTGAACCCAGGGCTACTTGACTTGGGATTTTGACGCGCTGGTAATTTTTCTCAACCCGCTAGATGCACAGCGAAGTTAAGCCAAAAATATTCGTGTCGTTGCGACATGTTTAGATTCTTCAGCTTCTTAGTGCATTCGGAAAAGGAAAGTGGGGTTCAAAGTCCTGCGTGTCAGAACAGCCCATGTTTACGAACTGAGCCCGGTTTATATTCCGATCGTAGAATTAAATTCAGCCGCCTAATGTAGCGTCCGGCGAATTGAAAACAGCGTTAACGGCCGATCCATCCTCATTGCCATCCTATTTGGGCTGTCTTGGCTGGAACAGCCGAGCGCGTCGAATGCGCCAGATCCGGACATAAACATAAACATGAGGGGCTATAACTACTCTGCGCGGCGGGGATGGCTTAGGTCGGTCGGAAGAGCGCTCGCTCACAGCCTTTGGCGAGAATTCGTGAGTTCGAGCCTGGCTACGGGCCGGAACTTTCTTCATGCGCCGCGGCATCCTGCGCGAGAAGCTGCGGAACTAAATGGCGACAACTTAAACGTGCTGTATTGGTCGCCATCCTGTGCTTATCTCGGGCTGCAGTACACGAACATCGTCACAGTAAAACCCGGCACCCCCGGTTCCACGTTGTAATGTATGGGATGACACGCTGTAGCTGCAGCACCAAGACGCGTGCGTCAGGACGTCAGGAACCCGATCCGTGCGGGCGGTGGGCCGCTTCCCGCGATAGGTGTGCACCCACAGCCGTGTGACAGGCGTGACCCTGGCGCGCCGCGGCGGGGCTCGGCTGATCGCAGTGCCTGCCCGCGCGCGGTCACCCCCTGCCGGGACGGAGGCCAGCCGACCCCCTGAATCACCGGGGCCCGCCTGGCGAGGGTGGCGGCAGCCTTCGCGAGTCTCGCGGTCTGCGGGGAGCGCGCCGCTGTTCGGTGCTCTGTCTCGGCGGCTCGGCTTCCGGGGCGGGGCTGAGACCGGCCGCCGAGTCCCTGGTGACTCAGCTGATGCCATGCAGCGGCGAGAGACGAACATGAGTCAAAAAAGGAATAGTCCAAGTTTTACGGGGTACTGAGTTGCCTTGCAGTTTCCTTGTAACTAGACTAAACTAGCAACGCATTCAAGTTTAGGTACATCAATGCACATGCCTTTAAAATCAAACTTACTTCGTGCAAGAACATAATTTGCGTCTGGTTGTGCAATGGCATTATTTTTGTTGCGATGTTTCTTTCTCTAGGCAATAATAACGCTGATAGCGCCGTCATGTGCCTCTTGGGCATTTTTTAATGCGTTTCCATTCATCTACATGCATGCTTTTGGGACTCAGAGCACATGCTCACCAGAGCACGCTGATTACATTCTGAACCCACCACCTACGTAGATAGTGTGGCTTCGAGTCCAAGGACAATTTTGCTCCAGCCTTTTTAGTCAGTCATTACTGTGGTGGGATTTCTCGCCCTGTGCGATGTTACGACACTGGACCGCTCCCAGTGGTGCTCAGCCTTGCTGGTCAGCTGGCGGCTAACGCCCTCGCACCGGCCTGGCCAAGAAACATGCACTTTCCGAGGTCTTCAGCCAAACGCTGTGCTAGTGTATGAGTCTAGCATGTGTATTCAAGACAGCCTAGGCTCTCTACCATTTCACATGTTCATTTGGATACTAAAGGCACAATTTATCGATTGTTTTCTAGAGGCCACGCGTATTATGAAGTTTGCAGATCTACTGTCACCACGAACAACTTATAGTCATGCAAATATATGGGCCTAAGCGGGGTGAGGTCAAGTTCGCAAGCACCCGTTACACTCAGCAAACCCTGTCTGAGTTAAGGGTCTGGCGTTCGAGCCCATCCGCCGCACATGTCATTCGCGTCGGCGCCGCACACGACGCGACAGGCTGCAGCAGTCCGCCATCAGCAGCCCAGGCGGCTGTCAGACAGCGACTGACGCGCAGTGTTACGGGGGCCGACGCGGCGGGCGGGCGGGGGTCGGCGGCGCGGCGAGGGCGCCGCCGGCGGCCCCAGCCGACCTTGCCCGGCTGCGGCCGGTAAACAGACGCGGCGCGGCGCGAGCTGTTTTGACAGCGGCGCGGGCGTGCCGGCAGCATCTGTCCCGTCACCACACCAGGTAACCATGCGCAACAGATAACGATGGGCTCCCCTCGGCGAGACTCGGCAGGCGCCCGCGTTGATAGGACCGACTCCGCGTCAGTCAGATATGTGCATGCATGGTCTTTTGACTACAAGAGAATGCCTGATGTTTCTGCGGACGGAGACGCGCCAGAATAAGAAAACCCGTCAAATGTCTGCAACTTTGTTTATCTTACGACAACTTCGGGAACCCGGGCGTAGGTAACATCCTGGGGCCGGCAGGATAGAACGCATGACTGCTAGCCGGATGATCTTGGGCTCGAATCTCAGAGAAGGGGATTTTCTTGGGCTGATCATAAATTAGGTCAGCAACTTTTGAGCCAGAGATGACCAGCCTGATGCAGGACGGTGCTTGCATGACAATGCATGGCGCGGAAGAGTTCATCCGCAAACCTGTTTGGCAAAACGCGGCAGGGAAAATTACGCCCTGAACTGGAGTAGCCAGCAGCGGGGTGATGGGTTCAGGGTAGGGGCGGCAAGTTCTTTCAAGCGTCTGCTTCCAGCTCAATGCCACCCAGGTAGATCATTTTGAAGATATATGAATGAAAAGGGAGGGGCAGGAGGCTCTGCCCCCCCCCCCCCCCCCACCCCACCCTTCCCAGCGACTTCCTCTTCGCTGCTGCACCGATCTTATTGTTTGAAACGTTCAGGCCGCCAGTCATTGGCTTTGAGATCTTCAAACACCAGTCGAGGCATTTCATTCCATCACATTGACCATTCGGTGTCAAATCTTGGTCATGCTCCCTCACCTCAGTCCGCACAGAAATCATAAACGTGATAAATATGTAAAATCTGATTAGATAAATTATAGGTGCGGTAAATGATAGCATCTGATAAATGATCCTTATGTCTGAAGAAATTACTACGAATCCAAACTCCCATTGGGGTCCCAGGCCACAAATGATTGCCTCTTCAAGAAGGACTCCCTGGTCGAGTGGCACATGCATATTTACCCTTCTATCCCTGGCAACAGCTACAAGACCAACAAACCGGGCTCTCCTGCCTACCAATAGGTGCTCAGGGTCAGGAGTGGTAAAAGTATATTTTTTGTCGTCGACTGGATTTCGGCAGCCAAAATTGTCGTCAGCACCGTAACGCAATACCATATGGCATAAAACGGTGTGAAGTCCATGTCCAGAAGTGTTAGAGAATCAGTCTTTCACCGAAAGCCTCTTTCATCACCGAAATTTTCAATATCGTACCCACCACCAAAACGTCCTTTAATTATTGTCAGCATAACTGCTGCTGCTAGGAAATCAGGCGCACCGGCCCTAGGCTATGAAACAGACCAATCACAACAGCAGCCTACTTCCACTCTCGGAACTTGCTGGCGCCTGACGTTTAAACTCGATCTCAGGCTGGGTTTGGTTTCAGCGGCCGCGAAAAAACAACAAAGGACCTCGATAGCCAGGGCGTCTGAATACATGACAAAATTGGAACCGGCGGTGGGCAGCATTGGGGAAGACGTCCGATATGCAAGGCTCCTTGAGACCATGCCCCGTATAAAAATCACGTACGCGCTCCGAACCTCGTCTCAGCCCTCATCAAACTCTCCACCCCACCTAAGGTATGCTCCAAGCCTGGCATACGTGCTGCCTGATGGGCGCCTTTCGCTGTGTAAATAAATTGTAGTAGAATTTGTTAATAAATTCACATCAGGCTGTTGCCTCTTTATGAGCAACATGCTCGCTCTGAAACTAGGAGAAACTAGGAGAAAGAGGGCCTATGCGACGCCCTCCCCCCCCCCCCCCCCTCCCTAGATTTTCTGAGGATACCGGTCCGGCATACTGTGCAGTCGCGCTCAATCTTTGGCAGCCTCTGGAGCATGCATTGCGCGTGTTTTGACACCAAAAACGTATTCCTATTATTTCTGATTTCGGAGTAGCGACGGTTTTTTACGAGTACCGCAAGACGATCAAAGGCAGCGAGGGCGGTGAGCGGCAAGTGACGATTTCGCGGACCGCGCGCGGAGGGCTTACTCTAACATGAATAAAGCCCTAAATTATAAACGTATGCTTGAAACAGGCAAAACTACATACCATGGTAGCCATAATTAAGGAAGAAACACGCCTCTACGCTTCATAGTTTCGTACATATGTGCGTGCAAAGCCGAAATGATTTGATTTCCAGGAAAATCTGAGATTGGGCTTGATCTAGAGAGGTTAATGAGCAACATAAGATTTCCCACCAACCGTGAGATCTCGTAAAATGATACTTTGTGAGGCTCCACCTTTCTTAGTTTCAAACGTCATGGGCTCGTCCCCAATAGGTCCATATTATGAGAACCAGCGAAGCAGGGTAAGGGTTCAACATAGCTCTTTATTCATTTACATATGCTGGTGTGAGAAATTACATTCCAGATCATTTAACAAATCGGCTGGTATGACACATTTCGTTGCCAGCATCCAAACATTGGTAGAAACTCAATCAGCATGTCAAAATTACCATTTGCATGTTAAGTAGCATGCAAATCTAAGCTTATCTGCGATACTTGCCACGCATAATACAGCAGCACCAACCCAAATCAATTTCTGGGGCCCTAGCCAACTCCCGTATTGGGTAGGGTCCACTCAGTGCTAGTTCCTCCCCCTCCCCCATCACACACAATACTTTTAACTGAAAGAGTACCAAAATAAATGGGAAAAAATGTAACTAAACCTAACTCAGATTGGCACACTTCTTCACAGACTGAGGGGAGGGATGGAGTGCTGGACTGAATAAGAAACTAGGTGGTCCCCTGATTTGTAGATCTATGTAATTGGCAATCATTCTCAATTGCGGCAGGAGCAAGAATGGCATAGACTTGGCACTTCAGAACCCTTTTCACCTCCTGGCATTTCCTTTCTTCAAGAGTGTCATCAGCCTTCAAAGTTGGACCCACGGTTCTTTTCAAAGGGAGGAGCAGTGGTCGCTTGTGACTGCTGCAGTGCCGAAACAGCCTTTTCTGTGTCTTGAAAAGGCGGTCTAGATAATCACAGGTCAATTTCTTCCTCGATCAAATCGTCTCGCCGACTTACCCTGAGCTGTCAATACCTCTCGTTGCTGAGAACAGGATGCCGAATCGCGGCGCCGCCAACGAAGTAAACAAGGCCCAAACATTAACCTTGGCCGGGTCTTCATGACACTGCAACGCAAACGCCGCTTACAAAGTCGTGCAGGTGAAAGTCACCACCCACCTGATATCAGCCTGAGAGTCGGCTCGTAGAAACAGCGAATCGGCCGACCGGCCAGGATGAAGGAAAATCAGCTGATTTCTCGCCGATCTGTCGAGTCTAGCGACCAACTTAAAATCGTAGAATATTATTGTGACCGGGCGGGATGAAATCTAAAAAAAGATACCATGTTGCGGTGGGATACGGTAAGGAGTCTTTGCGGGAAGATCCGCTTGTGTTGTGTGACGAAATGTATTGCGATGGAGGCGTAATATCTATGCATGGAGACCTTATGTTAGATTTTGCAGAGTGCGCGGTAACATTTCGTCGGAGCCGTCGCCAAAATTCGCTGCCAGAAGTATTTTTTGGCACAAAGCTTTGCGTAGAAATATACTTTTTCGCCGACCTTATCGCACCAAGTCGGCACGTTTTACCACCCCTGCTCAGGGTCTTAAAATTGTCTCATTGAGCGCCACGAAGCGCCCTTGATCTAGAACAGCCGCATAGGAAGAAGTAGTGCAAAATGGTTCATCTGCAGATGTCATAAGGCAAATTTGTTGGTCCGCAACAGAAGGTCCACTGACGTTGAAAGCAGTCCAGAACGTCTCACAGTTCAGAACGCCTCATATGAGAAAACAAAGTCCGCAAATCTGCCGATCCTCACAAGCTATGCGGGGAAGTTATACGAGAGATTTCTGTAGTGACAGGCCCTCTCCGAGACAGGCTTGCATCTGCGGCCTTGGCGTGAACTTTCATGTCGATGTCTCTGACCGCCGCTGCACATCGTGGGAATGCACCGCCAATGGCGCCGATTCCTATCGCTGGCAGGTGAAGCGCCAGAGACGTCAGCGACTGAATGCATTAACGTGCTGCCCCCTGCCGTGCAGTTCTAGCACCGGAAATGCACAAGGCCACTTTGAGCTTGGCAGGGTTATGGGAGATTGCATGCATGTTGATATACACCCAGTATGGTGTCCCTAAAATATAGTTTTTAGACGTAACTTTGTCCGTCACTGTGTATGCTCCATCTCACGAGACAATTTCAATGACACAATTGTTTTGTTTTACGAGTACAATTCAATGATTGCACACGCTAATTATGCATCGGACAAGGAAACCCCTCTGCCTCGGTAGGTAAGCCTTGCATGATACCTTAATCACAATGGAACATGTTTTTTTTTATTTTGTGCTGCGGAGGGAGCTTGTCATCACCCGGTATCTTATCTGTATCTCTCAAACCTTGAAGCAAACAGGTTTAATATTTCAATCAGCTGAGTCTAACTGTTTCTGAAAGCCTAAGCGATGAAATGTGCTGAACCGACATCGACACAATAGCTTGGCTTTGAACTAGTTTTAACCTAAACGTTCCCTGCTTTTACTTTCGTTGATAATTTCGGACCTTTCCTGCCCAGAATTAAACGACACTTTTGTTTATCACTGGTTTCAAAGCAATGCTGTTTTTGCTGTTGATGTTAGGGACGTTAGAATGGTCAAGAGGTGTGGCTGACTTAACACGCGCTCGGGTGGCCGGTTGGATACTCTTCGCTCGGGTGGAGGTCAATTTGACCCCACTGAGATCTCAGGAGCTAATAAAACTAAGGGCACCAAATTCACAGGATGTGTTGAACTGGACATAAGCTCAGTTAGGAAAGCTTTTGAGGCTTCTAGGTCATGACCTTCCGGTCAAATAAGGTCAAGCAGGTTCAAATTTCAGGTTGCTTCTTAAGTGCCCCCAGAACCTACATAACTGTTCTAAGCATAAGGTCACACGTTTATTTATAGTTAGCGACCTTGTTTGACCTTTTGAATGTCATGGTTACCAACATCATACAAGACTACTTTGAGCTTTTAATTTGGATAAGCAACAAAGATTACGCTAGGCAGTATTTTCCTAAAAACAAAATGTTGACATACATCATTTTAGGTCATTGACCTATTCTGACTTTTAGGAAGTCCATGGAAGATGTATAATGCGGTTCTTGTTATGAATAAATTCAGAACAAGCCCCAGAAGCTACACCATACAGCACGCGGCAAAGTATAAAGTAGGTTGGTTTTGACCTCGGTCTGACATTCATACCTGAACCTAGGTCAATGTAATTTGTTCATCAATTGTTGTGTTGCCTAAGAAAATGTTTCAGAAATATATGGCTTCGTCTAACACTCCGTAGCTGTATGATATTAAAGGCTTCCCTAGAAATTGACTTCGCGGAAACTATGGCCCGACTTTGACCTGTCATAGGTCAGCGACCTTAAAAGGTACATCCAAATTTTTGGCACGAAACGATCCGCTATTCAATTGTCTACAGCTATGCAAATTTGGCGCGACTTCACCACACCGCTCGGAAACCATTCCGGGAAAAACCTTCGAGGAGGTAATTTGACCCCCACCCGAACGGGTGTTAAGCTGTAATAGATCTTGCAATTCGAGTGTGATATTTCGCATGACTCTTGATGTCATCACAATCTGCGCGGGAACTGCGAGAAGCCTCGAAGGAGGGCGCCCCAAATTATATAAAGTGAGGTGACTTGTAACACATTTGGTATCATACAATGGCTCGCCTCTTGAGCATAACAATGCTATTATTTAAGATGCAGCCTACATTATCGTGCAATTTCTCAGGGCTATGAAAAAATAAAGTGATCAAAATATAATGAAAGAATATAACTGGGTTGAAGGTCACAATGCTCTCCGAAATTGGGTCCAACAACTAACAACACAGCTCCCACCACTGCAGTTGCCCATTCACGAGGCGGGAGCAGTTTCAACTTTGTACAGATCAATCAGTGGTTCGGCTCAGTGGAACCTTGGGCCGCTGGGAAGTATTGACCTGGCGTTTCTCATGAGGCTGGTGACGTCACAGACACGCGAAGTCCCTCAAGAAAGTTACTCCCCTAGTCTGCTGGAAACTTAATCCAGCTTTTTATCCTTTTTTGCTGCATTCTGAATCCTTTCAAGGCCCAGCTGGGCCGGGTTGGGCTGCAGGCACCAACCACGAGTGGACTAAAGCCCCCCCCTGGTTAGGGCCCCGCCCGAACATCAGGCGCACATCCCGCAGAGGGGCACCGTGTAGGCTTAGGCACAGCGTTGGCTCCCTAGGTGCATGTAACTCTGGCTCACCACTATTCGTTCTTCTTCATCTCATAGCACTGGAAAGGCTTTTGCTGGACGAACCGGCTTTAATCAAAATAAATACCCGAAAACTTTGGTGCTCTCGGGATGTGGTAAAAATGACTCTTAGATTTGTAACCAATGACAGACGAAAGCGCGATTTCTTTTACGCTAGACCATCGGTGCTGTTAACAAAGGGCAAAGGTCAATAGCAGATCAAGGTCACGTCAAGGTGACCTAGCTTTCGGCATGGCATTCCCTAACTTTTAAAGCTCAGCTAACCAGAATATCAGCATTATGCTCTGGAAGTTTTGAAAGGTACGTACAAATACTACGTCGGCGAACGTCCTTTTTCAAAAGCAATATCACGCATTTCTTATTGCAAACACCGTGACATGTGTCCTTTTCCGGGGCGCCGCAATGACCCACGATCAAAGCATATGGTGACCCTGTGGGGCGACCTTGTGTGCCACCACTTCATGGTTCCTGAGTTGAATGCAAATTAATCCGCGATATCGTCTTTTAAGAAGGAGTAGATGAAGCCACGAGCGTCTTAACATTTCAAACAAATCTATTTCGGGGCTGGCCCGGGGGCCTCTGTCGGTAAATTCTTTCTGAGAATAGAAACCCTTCGATTGGGCGATTGGGACCTGGAACGTAGCTCGACGTCTTTTGGGTCGTAACATGCGGCCAGTTTTGCAGAGCTGGGGCATGGGATTAATGGCCGGTCAAGGCAGCTGTGGATAACTCAAACTCTCTGCGCATACATGAAGCGTGTAACGCTAACCTGAGCATCCACCGCATGCATAGCATGTCTGCAATCTGCACGTGAATGCAGCCATTTCATTGTCTACGCTACAGCGCATGTTGGAATGGTGTCACTTGAAATCAGCTCAGATACCAGCTGAAAGCCTTGCCCCTTGCCCCTGCCTCTCCTTTGCCCCCTCCTTGCCGCCCCCCCCCCCCCCCCCGTACGCCCAAGCGGAGGCCTTCACCTGCCGTTTGTTTCTTGGCGATAACAATTTTAGGGGGGGGGGTCAAAGAATGGCGGAGATGGTCAAAGATTTAAAAATCTCATATATAGCTGTGCTACGAGCACGGAATACGTTTCCAGTGTTCGTCATGTTTTATTCGGTCCTGGGTTTTTGCTCATTATTCACTTGCTCCGTACCTGTGTTCGGCGATGTCTGTGATATCCCAGCATTCGGTGTTGGTTCAAGCCAATTACTGGGCGCATTCTCTGATGGCTTTTTCGTGCGGCTTATTGCGGTCATTAATTCCCGTTCGTCCATTTGTGCTCATTATGCGCACCCATCGTGGGGGTCTTGACATTGAGTCGCCGTGACCTTGGCTGGAGCGTGTCGTCACGAAATTGGTAACTGCACGTTTTTTCAAGGTCTCCATGGAGAGGTCAATCACCTACTCGATACTCGTGAAATCATCCCGACATGCGTATTTCCATGGATTGTTCCTACGTGGCGAGGGCGACAAAGGGAACGGGAGCAACCCCACTCGCGTTAGCCACCACCAGCTGAGGTCTGATCGTCCACACGGCGCTCGCCCATCAGCACTGTGAACCCGAATTTTCGCAACGCCTTTTCCCATCGGCTGCCACCATTGGCCTCAGCCAGGCGTGACACAATGCCACGTGACAGCGGCCAGGGTCGGCACTTCTGGCGAGCTATTCTCACCTGCGCCGTCAGCCTCGGCGACCGAGCCGAACTGGAGCGCGCCGCTGTTTCGCTGTCCAACGCTGGCACCTGTGCCGTGACTCGCGTCTTCTGGCAGCGCCGCCGACCCCGCCCGTCTTCCGTCTGTTGTCGGGTGTCACCTGCAGCCCGACGGTTCGCGCCGACAGGTCGCTTCTTTCCCCACCGGTGTGTCGACAGTTCGCTCCTCTCCCCCCCCCCCCTCCCCCACCGTGCGCCGACAGTTCGCTCCTCTCTCTCCCACCGTGCGTCAACAGTTCGCTCTTCTCTCTCTCCCCACCTTGCGTCGACAGTTCGCTCCTCTCCCCCCCCCCCCCCCCCTGTGCGTCGACAGTTAGGTGATTTCTCTCACCACCGTATGTCGACAGTTCGCTCTTCTCTCTCCCCACCGTACGTCGACAGTTCCCTCTTCTCCCTCCCCACCGTATGTCGACAGTTCGCTCCTCTCTCTCCCCACCGTACGTCGACAGTTCCCTCTTCTCTCTCCCCACCGTGTGTCGACAGTTCGCTCCTCTCTCCCTTCACTGTGCGTCGACAGCACATCTGTCAGCGCGCGTGCAGAGCGGCGCTGCGCCGACTTCCGTCAGGCGTGCCGTGTTTGTCGCCGCGGCCGGCACGATTTCGGCGCGGCGCGCGGCCGTCCGGTTTTTATGCGTCGCGGCTGCCGGCGCGCGCGCCCGGATCTCAATACGACCTTGGAGGGTCAGCGGCACGCTCCACAGTCGCGTCATACGCCACCGACGGCAGCTGCCAGTGGTGCAGGAGCGAACACTTAATCGTCCAGCCAAGCTTGCGGGTGATTCGAGGCCAGTCCGGTCGCGTTAAGAATCCGCTGCTTCCGAGCAAGTCTTGTGGGAATGTACTGATGTCGGAGATCGCAGCAAAGGCGTGTTTCTCCAGCACTCTGGCCCAGCGCGTCGGACGTCGATTTAGTACTGGCCATTTCAGTGTCGTAACTCACCCGGCTAGGTTGCGCTAAAGACGAAATCGGCGTGAGAAAGTCGGCGTGGCTATTGGAAGCCGATCGAGCCGTTCATTATCATTTGTGAGCGGCCTCTCATATCCGCCAGCGCCGGCAGCCCCGCGCCGCCGCCGCTTCGAACGACCATTGTGTGATGATCTCCGACTGGACAACCTCCGAAATGAATGTTCTCTGGCCGACTGAAATGGATCGGCGACTTTTGTCCGGGGGCAAAAACGCTGCACTGCCCCTCGGATTGAGCCCAGTAAATAATGGTCGGTGTTGGGACGGAATCGTATTTAGTTGCCAGGTGACAGGTGACTAACGATGGTCAGCCGGCGGCACTGCAGCCGTATTGTAGCAATGCACCGCTGAATATGCGGACCAAATCAAGCTGTTTGCCGCGGCTCTGCCTCTCTAAAACGTCGGAGACAGGCCTATGGGCTCAACAAGAAACGCTTGCATCGGTGGGATGGTTTAGTGCGCCCGGATATGTTCTGCTTCGTTTTGTTGTGCTTTAACCTGGAAAACATCCGTATCAGTAAAAGTGGCTTGAAATTCTCAAATATTTTAACGGAACTTGGCTGATCAAAAACTTTTTTCAGTTCAACAATGCAGCAGGCTGTGGCGTCCTCGTCTACGCATAAAATAACTTTTTTCGACAAACTTACGTAGATAACGTAAGTCCCCTTCTCTGCGCTCAAATAATCATTTCAGGTTTTACATTGCGCACAACATACTTGTAATTGGATTTCTGCTCCCCTGGTGTTATTTACTACCACAGTTGCAGTGGTTTGGTCTACAGCGTCATACTAAATATGAAACATAAAGTGTCAGTTTGCTGGGCGCTCGAGTTGCTAGTGTTGGAAAACTCATTTAGCATGATGATTTTCCATTCTTACATGCAAAAATACGACAAGGCGACTGTTTGAGCTGACACAAGCCCTTTTATGCCCGCATTTTGTCCTGGTCTCCAAGCTGATTCTGGTGCGTTACACTGCAGTTAAGCCGCGGCGGCCTACACAGGGACCATGATCACCACCTGCCAGGTCACGTGATGCCAGTCACAAGGAGTGCCAGTGCTCAGGTAACCTGTGTTCTTGTACGACAATGACGTGACATTTCGCAAATATATGCTCAGAATTTGAACCTTGCACACCATTTGAAGTTTCTCTACCTCTGCATACAAATGAGAGTCGTTCGCGGCTGGAATAGATCCGTGGATTGCGAATTTATGCATGGATAGAATAGAGTCATATTAAAGAACTGACAAAACATTGAATTATGGCCGGACAGAGTTTTAAAATTCATGAGCCCCATGGATTCAGACGGGCTGAAAACCACATAAGCTCTACCAGTGGCCTTGGGAAAGGAAATTCAAAAGGTGGCTCACCAACTCAGGTAGTTAAGTGACGCTGAAAAATGTAATGGAATGTGTTTTTGTATTATTTATGGTTCGATTAAAAAGGTCGAAGAACGGGAAACACAGAATGCTTTTAGATCAGAACGGAGTGCTTTAGCATTTCTCCATATTTCCTTGAAGCTCTCGATGTCTTTAGGGCAGTTAGGAAAAGTTGAAAAAGATTTCCCTTGACTTCCACTCCGGCCACTCTTCAGCAGCCGCGCACAGACTCATTATCATTTTACCACCTTCCCCGGAGATGCGAGATCAGAAGCCGGCAAAGGTACAAGTCATTCGGGGCCGAGTCCGAACTAAAACCCGGTCAACGCAGCACTTTAGAGCCGTTAGTGCATATGTCAGCCGGCATAATTTGCGTTTCTTGGATCGGCGCGTGGTTGTAAAGAAGAGGGACCCATTTCTCCAGCTTTCCCCGTCTCTGGGCCTTCTCAGCAACACCGCGCGGATAGCGTAGTAGTTCCCCAGTGAGTAATATTTTGTTTGATATGTAGTCGATCACGATAATGCCACATATATCCCAGAACATGGTCGCCATCACTTTTGGCTGCAGAGGTCTGATCACGAAACCTGTGCGTACTGAGAGACATATTGAACTTCTTGTGCATTCCCTCGCGCTTTGGCTATGGCTCTACATGGTGGGGCCGCGTGCTATTCTATCACCATACGTAAAAAGGTGTCAGAAGGGTAGTGGCCCCGTAGGCAGCAATAGCTCATTTCTCAGTACATCTCTCTGCCAAAAAAACTTGTGAGCTCAGATTTCGTGGCACCCATCTAATAGACACGTTGCTTGCGAGGAGATGGTCATAGACAACAGCATAATCCGCACCAAATGATATATAGAGCTCAATCACGAGTTATCTGATCTTGATCCGTCTATTTTGCAAGATCAGCGCTTACACAGCTTCAATGAGCTTGGGAGTTGCAGCCTCATAGTGTCCCTAACTGAGAATTATTCTCAAACATCTTGCACCCACGTACAAAACCGGTGGACCACTTAGTTGCTGTGTGGTAACGGGATGTGCAGTCCATCTTTGTGCACACCAACCAGGCGCTGGTAAATTTCTTTGTCATTTTGACCTTCTTTGGTCATAACTTCACGAACGCTCTACATTCAAATTTGCATGTAGTGTCCACAGCATCCGTACCATTTCCTCTGAAAAGCTGCAGCTCAGCATACGTTAACACCAGAGACGCGAAATAAAGTCAGGTTGCAAGTAGAAGCGTGTGCTTTCACCTCATAATGTCCAGCAGATATTACGCAGTCAAATCGCAGTTTGTTCCGCGAACTTTTTGATCCGTCAAGTCGGACCAAAAAGTAAAAGCGGACTCATGTGGATAACCTTACACAAACGCATGCGACAACGAGTGGGACCAGAGGGATTATAGGATTCTGGAAACGGCGTATGGCAGAAAGATCAGATCACAGATTTTGCGAACCGGACTGGACGGAAGGGACACTCGCAACTCGGCCTGTAAAGCCCACTGGAAAGAGAATCTACAAATGCGGTCTCGGCGGGCTACCTACGAACTCGAGTTTTTCGGATCAAACAAAAGCTTCCCATCGGAAACACCGCATGCGGGCACAACAAAAAAAAATCCCTCTGAATCTGACTCCGGTGCCAAAGTCTGTCTTCTGCGGAGTTGCTGAACAGCTGCGCCGAAGGTAGATCAGCAGTTTCGGGGCTCGGCACCGGAGGGCGCGGCGCGGCGTCGCCGTCCCCGACCACCACCTCCGACCACCTGTCGACAGCAAGCCTGAGTGAAACTGCCTCACAGGCCGCGGGGGTGGGACGCTGAGGCCAGCTTGTGTGGCGCGAGCGGAGAGAAGAGCCCGGCCGGCCGTCTGGTGGAGCGGGGGCCGAGCAGGCGGCGGCGGTCGGTGTGGACTCCTGTCGGAGAGCTGGCTGCCACAGGCGGCCGTCCGACGGTGGGAGCAGAACGAACGGCGGGACTCATTAACGGCGGGAACGAACGTCCGACTTATTGTGTCCACTGAACTAGCGTAGACTTAGAGGGATCTGATAGCGGTAATCAGGATTAGAAAAGGGATAGATAAGGAAGATCTACATGGAGCGCGGGAAGTAGGCCGAGACTTAGAATAAATCAGTTCTATTTAGCAAAATGCAGGAGAAGAACTAATAAGATGCAGTTGTAATTTATTCGAAGAGTAGTGAATTATTGGAATGGGCCCTCAGACGAAGTTGTAGGAAGTCCCTCTCTACAGATATTTAGAAATTGTTTGGATAGGTTCTATCGGCCTTAAGATCTCAGTTTTGGCTTAATTCAGGCAGGTCAGACGGTAAGATTAGTTTCGGGGGTGTGAGCGGAGCCTGAGATAAGCTAGCCTTAGTGGGACCTTGTGAATCTTTGTTGGCCAGATGTCTTTATGTTTTTACGTCTTTAAGACTCCTATTTTCCCACAGGAGCTGCCACATGACGGGTGAGGCAGCGTGTCGCGGACAATGCCCGCAGAGCCATGCTTTCATATAATGTAATTTTAATTAATATATAAATTTTGACGTAGACCTGTGGCCGGCGGAAAACTTGCGGCTGAGTCGAATCACGCGGCTCTGCAAAATTTCGCACGCATCGTCGCAGCGGTTTGGAGCCGGGTTCGTGCATCGCCGCCATTCGCGAATGCCTTTTGCGGGGTCGTTAATCGATAAGACGCCTCGCTTGTCGCGCCAGGTACGGCCGGTCCTCGTACGACGACGCACTGTGCGGATTTTCCGCGTTCATGCGCCGGAACGCGATACGCAAACAGTTTACACATCAGGAAAGTAATTCAGCACCCCTGAGCCCATTTGGTAGATCCTGCCAGCTGCTGCGCACCTCTCGAAGAGGCCACCTGTCAGCTGGTCCCGGCTGACAATGGAATGCCGTGGAAGCCATCGTCCGATTAGCCGCGGTCCGGGTCCTGGAACCGCGGGTCAAACGGGGTCAGCACAGACACGCGACGCGACGCCCGTGTTTGCCAGTGGGCGGAGGCCCTTGTGGAGAGCTAGGGTTCCAACGTCCGTTTTGTGGACCATGGACCATTTTCAGCACTGCGACTCGATTTTTTCCTCAACGGACTTTGAAGACCGGTTATTGGTTCAATGCGTATGTGAGGATGCAGTCCTCGCTTGCATGGTCCTTTCATGTGCTCTGATGATGTGTGTACCAGTCAGAGGCCAGATTTGAAGTTGTCCAAAAACCCAGTTTCTGTTAATTGTTATCGGCATTTGTCTGTCGGTATTTTGTAATAGCACTTTTGACCGTTTCTTTCTTGCTCACATCACATACGGTTTTGAACATTTGCTCGTGGTATAAACCCACTCCACATGACCTCCTGGAATGGTCAACATGGTAGGGTCGGAGCATCCAGCCCCAGCAACTCACTGGCTACTGGGTAGTCTGTATATACAGCGAATACGCACCTTAGCAGTCTTGGTGAGTCTCTTATGGATAACGGTGTCCTGCTGACTGCCTTCTCTGGGCACTAGCGGTCGCTGGGAAACATGCAACTATATGTCCAGAGCTGGTCAACGGCCGCCATCTTGAGTATAGCGGCAACAATCCTTCTTTTTCCTTGGGTACCTCACCAATAAACTCTGACTGACTGTAGTGTCGCACGACTGGCTACTCTTTTCCGTTGATAGCTGCTGTCCATGTCGTCACCAAACCTGATGTAGTTAATCTGATATTTATGGAGCACGTCTATTCCATGCAAAAGCATGCTTATTTGACAGTGTTATTGTCACATGCATTAGATGAAGGGAAATCTTTTACAACATTTTGGGCACTGGCGGGATCGGAGTTTAATCAAACCCATCAGTATCTGACTTTAAACGTTGCACAAATGTTTTGCCTACGCCAACTGTTGGGCTCTTTGCCCTGCGCCAATCTTGGCGGTACCACCGTCCTCAAGTCAAGTCTTGGCGGCACCACCGTCCTCAAGTCAAGTCTTGGCGGTACCACCGTCCTCAAGTCAAGTCTTGGCGGTACCACCGTCCTCAAGTCAAGTCTTGGCGGTACCACCGTCCTCAAGTCAAGTCTTGGCGGTACAACCGTCCTCAAGTCAAGTCTTGGCGGTACCACCGTCCTCAAGTCCGGCTGCTATGAAGCTGCCGTCCAGCTGACACCTCAGAGCCGGACAAAGAAGGACTGTGCGTCTCAGCAAGCATAATTCACGATAAGAGCCCACGCATGATGTCTGCCATCGCCCAGCCACATTTCTCCCAGCCATGGCTTCATCAGCCCCGGGTCGGCAGGCGACCTGGCCTGCTCGGCTGGGCACAGCTGCCAGAGGACGAGGGCAGCCCGCTCTCCCACTGCACCTCTCGCAGTCTCTGCCAGCGCCCATCGCCATAACGACGCGGAGAAACTGAATTCTGAATGGCCGCCGGTTCGCGCATAATTGGTCTTTACGCTGGGGAAAGCGTCTGCATGTAAGACAGCACCACGATCAGACCTCGTCACGAGGACGTCGGCCCGGCGTTCAGCCACGTTCACTAATTTAGAGTTGACATGTGTGGTGCGCATGCACGGTGCACGGCTGAGAACTCTCGCTGGGGTCGTGTCGCTTAGGGATGGTCGTACGCCAGTGGAATAAAGCATCAGTTCGCGCTTATTCCGCGCGGCTTTACTTCCGGTCCCCTGGCGCGGAAGTGCGACGGTCTTGCACAAGGACGTGACTTGAGCCCAATGCATTGGCCGGCATCCTCCTGGGCGGTGCGCATTTTTATCCCCTGTTCCTGTTTGAGGTATTAGGGATGAGCTTTAAGTCTCCCGACCCGTCATGCCAATGCCGGTTCGTGCGGCAAATCAGAAAGATGCGAAGTTCGTGGTCAGGGCATGCTGTCCGCTGCATGTGGGTGCGGCAGCTTGCTTGCCCTATCCAAGTCCGGCCCCGCGGAAAACCCGCCGTATTGTGGAAGGGACTCTATGGGTGGCCGGACAGGTCTGGGAGTAAGACTGGTCCGAGGCCAGACTATGGTAACGGCTGGTCGCTGCGACATCTCAGCCTGGCCAGACGTGAAGTGATCACGACCTGGTGTCAAAGAGGCGGTAGTCAGTCTCAGTCTCCCGATGACCCGGAAGTGGTCCCACTTGAGTTATATACTGAAGGCAGGCATTTGTATTTTCCAAGCGCTTTGAAATATTGTAGCGCTCCAAAAGTGCACCGTCCGCTCGCCGAGCTGGCCTCGGTGGAGCGTTTCCTGTTTGAACCGCTAGACGATTTGCGTGCAACAAAACCGCGTAATCGCTGGTTTTCGTCATGTGCGTGCGAATATTGAACTTTACAACAGCTATATCTTATCAGGCGTGCGTGTCTGCAGAATGCCGAAAACCGGACGCGAACGTTCCAGTGGGTATACAGACTATCGTGATCAAAAGGCGGCATGAGAGTGGGCGTTTACGATTCAGCCTCCATGCAAGTCCAAAAAACGGCACGCTTCAGCTATTCTGGTCCAGAAACAAGCCTACGCGCTGGAAAAACAAGCCGTTGCGTGCTGTCCGGTCCTTGAAGTCGATGCTTAATCGCAGAAGCAAAATTAATTGATAACGCCCATTTTGTCAGGATGAACTGAACTGTCGTTCTGCATGTTTATCAATATAACAAATCAACTAGTTTCCTGACACATATCGCGCCTTACCTTGAGCCTGTAAAACATCACCACACTGGGTTTGTAAACATGCCAGATGCGCGCCATAACAAAACGAACATTTAAGCACTCAAGCCTCTTGCAGTGTTACTCAAGTATCCTTTGTCACTCACGCAAAGCAAGCTGAGTCCGCTCTTGCTTTCATATACATCATCCTCATAAATCCTCTTGAGAATTTAGCCCTTAAATACGCTTTATAAGACTTTGCGAGCTGATTTGGTGGCATGTATATTGACATAATAATTTACACTTTCTGCCGCTGTGGCAACGCAGCTGTAGGTTACTACCTTCTAGCACAAAGGATGTAAATCGCAATGCATTTATGGTAGTCATCACGGTAGGGCTTCAATGCAACAACAAATGATGCCATACGCTGCTCGAACCAACTGTTCAGAAAATCGTGACAGCACTGGGGCGCTGCGGTCTGCACGTCAACACCGCACCTTCTTGCCTGGTGATTTCCAATGTCACGCTCGCTGCGGCCCCAGCCCTGCACGTCCGGTGCCGGCGCGGGGGAGGCGAGCCCGCACCGGGGTCGGCGGATAGCCGCGACTGCCGAGCACGTGTCCCGCGCCAGGTGTGGCGCTGACCGCGTCCAAACACGTTTCGCAACTCGGCCGGAAGATTGCACGGGGCGCCACGTCCGTGGCGGGGCACGTGATGTAGGTTACCGGAGGCGCGAGGTTTGGGCTTGGTCGCCGGATGGGGGCGGCTCGGTGCGTGCTGTGGTGATAGTGACGTCACGTCCCGGTCCTTCGCGGCCGGTGCGCCATCGGCGACGCCGCTTCGGGGATCAGCTCAGCGGCTCCTCTGATCAGCTTTTCAGACCGTGCGATCAGCTGCGCAGTCCTACCGCGTAAAACTGCGCTTCACGGCGAGCCAAGGCCTTCCGCCCCTGATCGGAAGGGCTGTACATTCTCCTCAGCGGTGTCGCGCGGGGCTGAACAATCGCGAATGGGCGGAAATTGGCATCGCGGACAGCGGGCTCTCCGAATTAATCAGGGACTGTACAGACCTTCGGACACGTTCTCGGTTTCCTGTCGTCTGCGTCTGTGGCGCACAATTCGCAGTTGAATCGTAAAACGCCGCGAGGCTTAGCTCTGCGGTTGGGTCTGTTTCAAATCGTATGCCGCCAGCTGCCGCGCTGCTGAAACTGTAGCGTTACCGCTGGGAAGACTCAGCGGTGTCAGGCGACTGAGTTTGGAGCCAAGCTTGCCGTGAGTTTGGTGCAAGCTGCTTCTGAAGTGTAAGTTTTTGTAAGTGTTAACATATGTTGCAGTCATACCCACAGCTAAAAATATTAAGTATTTGTAGTGCGATTTAGATGAGTTTGTCGCCTGTACACTCCACATTTCCGGTGCTAACTCTGGCCACGGTGCTCTGTACCAAATAGCCTCTGTTTTGACATCCCCGCCCGGCCTGTTCCGACCTATCGTCGGCTCTTCGCTCAATTCATTGGAAACGTAGAAGTCCACCCAACGAATAAAGTTAATGGAACGCAGCAAGTATCGGGCAAGCAAAATAGGCGAGCTGTTCACAAAACCCTTTTCGAAAACATCACATTGATGGGCATTATTGAGAGGGCACCATATCAGGCTGTCTTCAGGCGTGGTCACTTCGAAAATCCATTGCTGGCTCGACATCATTGGAAAGCACGGCAGTGAAACCGTACAAGTGAGCAATGCAGAGCGTCAGGCGTTTTGTTCGCTAAGCTGCGAGCCACGCCTGCAGCCTGTTTGTGACGTAAGAGGGATTACTGACGCGTTGCGGTGGCCGGTAGACAATCCGCTCCGAAAGACTGGCTTGTGGCTTGGTTCGGTCCAGTTTTGAAAGCGTGTGGGTTGATTCGGTGACTGCAGAGTTCTGGCGATTTGTGCGGTTTAGTCCGATGTGCCTGGCTACTTGGTGTTTTAATTGGTATGGTGTTGTGTAACGTAGCCAGCTGCTTTTGCTAACCAACCTTAGATGTGGCGTAGCTGCATCCTATGTATGTAAAATGATACTATAGAAATGGCGTTAAGATACTTTATAAGGAGGTAAATATGTTAAAGAAGTAAGATGACTATATTTTCACAGAAAAATATATCACGGAAAAAGGATAAGCTATTAGAGAAGAAAAAGCAAGGCATACTAGAAGAAGGCATCAGATCTTGTACAAGTACGATATAGTACGATATAGTACATAAATGTATACGTGCACGCGCTGTGCTTCAAATATAATTCTCTTTTTGCCTCAGCCTGCAGACCACGTCGCGTAATCTCGGCCACATAATAGCCTGCGGAACGCGGTGGGAAAAAGCATAGATCAATGTTTGCCGTTTCCAGTCGGCGTCAAAAGCCTTGCTGAACACCTTTCTGGTACCTGCTGACGTCCAGTTCGATACCATTGAATTTAAGAATCTCGCCACAGAGGAACCCGTCACAAGTTAAGAAAGCCAAAGTGGACCAAAATCAGACGGGTGCTGAGGGGGACCGTTTCCCCAGATCGTAAAGCAGTCGTCCGGGCCGGACCTGAGCTCCATCCTTGGCTCGTTCACTAGGACGCCACCGGTACGACCTTGGGCCGAGTCAGCCAGCTCAACCATCATGTAACGGCCAACGGGAGGGAGCCCTGCTTTATGTCAAACCAAGCATTGGGGAGCCCTCATCCGGCTCAAGTTGCCAGATTACGTTGCGCTCTAAGGAGCTATCTGGTTTTGTTGCGTGCAAGGCCTGCTCTCAAGCATCGCGGCAAGGCCGGCTGAAATTGATTTTTTAATGCGTCATGATCAAGCCAAAACATCGACAGCAAATGCACAAATTTGCGCCAAGAAGAGAGTTTCACGACAGCGGTATGACTGCCGGCGCCGCGGTGACATGACTGGTGGTCACGTGACTGGCCCGCCCCGGGGCGCAGCCGGACAGGCCGCTCCCGGCGGGTCACGGCCGCTCGCAGTGCTCAAGGCTCATTCAATGGAGCTGGCTCTTTGGCAGCAGACCGTACCATGGTGCGCACGAACACATCATCTCGACGCTGGTCATCCACCACGCTGTGATCAGCGGCCTTTGTCCTCACCGCGAGGCCCTGGCGGTGAGCTCGTAAAATGCTAGTTCTGCGCTCGACCGGTAGAGAGCAGGAAACTTTGGTGGTCCTGTGATGCGCTTGTCGCCTTCGTGCTTGTAAGCAGTACCTTGGAATTACGCACAATGCTCGACATGAATGCACCGGTATACTCACTGGCGCCGGACGCGTGACTACATCCGGGCCAAGAATTTGATAGCAACGCTTCTCGAGATTAACACAAATGGTCATGAAGCCTCAAGATCTAGAACAGCCTAGGGCCCAAGGGAATCATGCCTTCCAAAACGAACGTGAGCTGCTAGTGCTGACGGCGCCAAGGCTTTGATGCTGATGTATGGTTTGCTAGCGCTGCGCTAATTAGATTTAGTAGGCATCGCTTCCATTTCGTTTAAGACTCGCCGTGACCATGCATGAGTGTTATGAACTAGAATCGGGTTCAGAATCTTGAATAAGCCATTGCATGAATCCTTTAATATGTCCAGATTCCTATAGGTGTGATGCCTTATTCCCCAGGGGTGTAGTTTCCTACCCAGTTTGCGGGTCTCTAATCTTCCAACTCTAGCTCCAGCCCCATTCCCACGACTTTCAAAAGGAAGTGGGCTAAATCCGGCGATGAGCCCGTTTGTTGGCCCGGGCTAAATCCGGCGATGAGCCCGTTTGTTGGCGCATTTTGTACGGGGGCTGCGTCATTTTGCATTGCTTACCCACCCTCTTCGGTTCTTCTCCTCCCCAACTCAATGTGCGAAGCTGTTGCGTATTTGCACCCACCATAACGCTCATAACAGTGTCAGCTTAATGATATATATCTCAATGAGTAAAACGCCACAAGAACACGTATAGAGCCTTTCATTTTTTAAAATTGAACGAGTATCTCAGCGCGCATGAAATTCAACTTCATGCCTATGGACTTTGTATAGAAGAAAGCAACTTCAAATCCGGCTATGGACCCACCACTATCATTTTGAGTGGTACCTGCGTCCGTTGGTGCTAGAGACGTAAACGAATGCACATCACAGGATGAATATATGCGCTAGTTTCTATTTGAACCTCAGGGCCGGAGCCCAGTAACCAAGCGACAACTGCTGCATGCTGTCTTCTATCCTTTTCATTCCAAACGAACCATGCTGTGCCACGTGTGTTGACGTCGGTGGCGCCGCCTGACGTTTGGTCGCTACCGCCGTCTGGCGGCGTGTTTCCAGCCTCCCGACAGGCTTCATCATCTCAATATGCCAAGCATTTCGTACGCTTAAGCTACGCGCTGTTTCAGAGCACTGTATCCGGACACCTGTGGCCATCATCATTGTGCTGGAGCTCGTATCAGGCCATTCTGTTTCTGTCTCGCACCCAGATTTTGACCTTTCGTTCATTCCATGTCGCATGGCTGTCCGCAGCGATTCAAACGCGCATGGCGTGCATCTGAAATACGGGTGCCGCCGGGCAAGGCTATCATCACCATTCGAGCGAAGGTTATTTGTAAAGTGGCTGCGTTGAAAACAGCAACACTTCTCCGAACCGAGTGTTGTGTCCCCCCCCCCCATCCCTCCAACCCCAAACAGGCATCCTTTAGTGGCAGCAATCGGTGGCACTTGTCCCCGCTTCGGTTGCGTCGCTTTCTGCACCCGCGTCGACATCGGCCGACGCAGCTGGTGTTCAGTGGGGGGGGGGGGGGGGGGAACGACATAGATCCACTTCCCAGATTGGGAGGGGAGGGCGGGCCACGCGACCCAGCCGGCGCGCGTGGGGACAATACGGCGCCCCCGCCGCCATGGAGGATGGGGAGGGGCCGCCGGAAGGGAACAATCCGAGCTAATCAGAGGCCCCCTGCTGAACTCGAGCCCCGGCGCGGTCCGAACCGGAAGAGGGGGAGGGCCGAAAAGGACAGGGTGTTACACATCGATAGCTTGCCAGCGCGTCGTGTTTTCTCCGACGGGGTGTGCGTAGGCAGGTCACCGCCTTGTTCTGTGGAGCAAGTCACACAATGATCATACCAGGCGGCTAATATGATCAAACATTTGCTGCCTAGTTCCAATGGGATAGCAGGCCATGCGCTGCTGCTGTCAAGTTGAGATCTTTATGACAGTGAGCAGACTAACTCATCTGCACCATCGACGGTGAACGCACGTAACCAATGGTCATATTTTGTTATGCTATCTTTCATGTTTTGAGTGACACCAGTATTTTCGTTGCCAGTGACCATAGGGTGCGCTTCGTGCGGGCACTGCGACCTTATTGATAATGCTATATTGGTCCTCGACCCTGAACAGAGTCTTTGGTTCGAGCATGGTCACTGGGTCTCTGATTAAAGGCACACCTCATGTACACAATACTTGCTCATTTCTGGCCACTTTGCAGCCCCTCTCCCGCTGGTTACGCACCGATTACGCCGGGAAAAAGCCCCCCCCCCCCCGCCTTCCCACCTTGTTACGCTATTTTGAGGGTAGTGTCCCGAAAAGATAATATACCCGTTTGGCACATACTTGAGCCAAAAATGCAAAACGAGAACGGGCGTGCCACACGTCAGAAGAAGCCATGAGCATTCCAGAAGGGAAAAAGCCAGAAGCAAGCGAGAAGCCACAAGCAGAAGCCAAGAAGCATTCGGTTATAAGGAGCTGACAGGCTTGTTAGAGATTTTAGCACGTTTGGAAACCACACCTCAGCATAACTGTTCAAGCCCCACAACATGCTCTCCTTCCAACGATTTGTTTACGCTCCACCACTCGCTCTGGCCCTCTATTCGCAGTATAATTTATGGGCGGTTTCTATGGCATGACGAAGTAACATGTATTAATCGTCATCACCTGGCTCTGCTGACAGATTTGCCTCTTACGTGCTTAGATTGTTCCGGGTTATCAATAAAACAGCTCATATTATACTGGCGGTTCATTTTTGGGTAGACCTGCAGGGAGCTTAAGGTACGATCTTGTGCACTTTAAGCTGTCATAATTTTGCGATAGCATGACATCATTTTCCCCGATTTTGCAAATGCCTCGCTCCGAAGCCTCTGTTTCGTTCCATAGGCCGTCTGTACCTGCTTCACTACGCCCCATGTGGCCAAACACTGGTCCATTGGTCCAAACACTGGCCCCACCGCGATGCAAGTCGGTGTACGCAACACCCGCAGCAGTTGTCAAAGGGAGCCCCATGCGAGGTCAAACCGGTTCACAATCGTGACGCTGGATTCCTGTTATTAACATGTTTTTGGTGAGCCTATGCTCTGTAGCAAAAAAAAAAAAAACGCCACTGCGGCTCCTTTCTGCTGCAGACAGAGAAACGAGGCCTGAGCTGGAAAACACGAGCCGGCGGTCACACTTGCGAGCGAACGTGTCTCCGCGGTCTGCACGCAGCTGGTGGCCTCGGCGGCTCAGCTGCTGCAGCGGCCCGTCGGCATTTCCGCCTGGCCGTTCGGCAGGCTCGGCCCCATGTCTGCATGCGGTGCTCCTGAAGTCAGAGGATGTCATGCCGTCAGGGCTGAGCGTATCTGACCTTCGGCGAGGTCATGCTCCACATTTGAGAGGCGATCTGACGAGCTGTGCGTCTTCAGATGTCGATGGGCGGCCAGAGGTGTTCCTGGGCGTCCGATCAGCAGGCTAGAAAGTTTGTAGTCCGGTACTTGACAAGTGAACGAAGAGCGTTTGGCAAAGGTCTGACCGCTAATGCGATGTACATCTGTTTCCGGTCCACCAGCGGCCCGTTTTCCATCGACAAAATCTTCATTCTGTCAGCGAAACGCCACGTCACAGAAGCTATGTCACGCCTCAACGACCGTGAGTCCTACGCGCAGAACCTGCTGTGATGTAGATACCGGTGCCGTCAGAAGCGATACACTCAGGAGGGCATCGTGGAGAGCTGGTCTCAGACGCAGTACGCTTCGGAGAATGCCGCCCCATCGGACGTCGCGGAGCGTGTGGTCCGCGTGGCGAGTCCTGTGATAGAGGATCCTACCGGCTTGGTCGCTCCTGAGCTCTCACTTTGTGACGCACGACCGGTCTGCCTGTACAGGCGAGGGTCAAGGCAGCCTCCGCGTGCGGTACCGGCGATGATTGCTGCCGCTCCAATTACTGGTCACCAAATAATGGCGCCGGAATTAATGGAGGCGGGGCGCTGCGGGGCGCCACTGGCAATCCGTCACATTTTCCCGCTCCACAAGTTGCGGGAGCCCACAACAGGCTTGGAACAAAGCCTACCATTCTGTTCAGTGGTGCGCTCTCTCTCCCTTCCTTACTCTATCCCCTCTCTCTCCCTTCCACCCTCTCTCTCTCTCTCTCTCTCCCTCTCTCTCTCCCTCTTTCTCTCTCTCCCTCTCCCTCTCTTTCTCTCTCTTTCTTTATTTATTTATCTCTCGCACTCTCTCTCTCTCTCTCACTCTCTCTTTCCCTCGTACATTTATTCCTTCTCTGTCAATGGCATCCTCCTCTTTCGGTTATTACCGCCTGCACCGCCTATCTACGACTCTGTATATGTCGTATCTGATGCGATTAGATTGCGTATTAGTACAACGAATAAGCACACAATTATTTTACTTTTTGTCAGCCTGTCGTCTCTCCAGTCCCAGCGCACATCGGCCAGAAGATGAATGGAATCGAAGACGGCTGAGCAAGTCAGCTCCCTTCATTCTTCGGCATTGTGTCGGCTCTTTCCAATGATCTGCTGTCGCAGACCGCAATCAAAGTTATTAGAATGCCTGATCGCCCAGGGAGACATACATCAAAATATGACGGCAAGATTTCCACGCGGAGCGTTCCCACGCATACGAGTAACACTTGTGCACTGATGGTTGATATCTTTCTAATGTTTCGAGACCGTCGGGAACACGTAATGCTAGGCTAGGGACCTTTGATGGCACCGACAGCAAATTACGCCCGACGGCGCTTGCGTCCGAGTTAATTGCACCCTGAGCTCCGGGCTTAATAGCCCAAGCATCCGGTGATCTGGGCAGGGATGACCTACGACCTTGTGTCATTGTCTGGAGACCCGAGATGTTACTATATGGCGGTGGATTGCCCATCTCTCAGCACCAAGACTGGGTCAATCTCGCTATCTTGGGCGCACCGTCCTCAACACATCCGCTTCGATAGGCGGCTTCGATTTCCGAGCAGAATAATGATGGCCGTGAGCGGGTAATAGGGGTCCTTTAGGGAGGCTGCGAACATGAAGCGATGCAACAGCCCAGATACAGCATGAGAAAACACAACTGCAGTGTGAAGGACGGGAAGGCAGGTGCTGTGCGAGGACCAGGGACAGCTGCTGTGCGAGGGTCAGGGACAGCTGCTGTATGGACAGCAGAGCCCGCTGCAGTGATGTTGCGTATGAAGCAGCGCTTGTGCTGTTGTTTTGCTGGCGGACGTATGCCGACTGATGTACATGAGGGACACGTGAAAGGCAACTGTTGCTTAGAAGACGGACAGGACAAAAGTCGTTGGGGTGCAGCCGGGACAGCTGTTGCTCCAACGGCAAAGGAGGCCCTGTGTAAGGGAGGGAAGTGGACCGTTGCCGCGCCGCCGCCGCCGCCGCCCGTCAAGTGGCCGGTCGGCCTGCCGGGGCCGTTGTCCGCTCTCCGCAGCCGTGTAACCCGGCGGTGTCGCCGCTCCCCGGACCCTCCATGGCGAGGGGCTGTTTTTGTTTGATGTAATCCCCTGTTTATTGACTGAGTCTGTTGGCTCTGGCGGGCCGGGCCCTCTCGGTTCGCCTAGTCAAACCGTGCACCGGTGCAGGCAGGCACCGTCCCGTCACAAAGGGAGGGCGCCCACACAGTGACCCTCTCCCAGCGCGTGTGGAGCCACGTGGTGCAGCAAAACCATCGACTGTTCTCCACTGGGTACATCAATTACTGCAGTATGGATGGTACACCAGTCACGGCAATGTGGTACATCACCACAGCATGGTACATCAGTTACCGCAGTGTGGTGCACCCGTTATCCCAATGTGACGCCCTGGGAGGGGCGTCAACATTTCACTTGCGCATCTTTACGGTGAGGCATCTGAAAGACGGCAGCGTGGTGCGAAGCGCGGTAGGCCGGGGCACACCAGCTGGCACCGACTTCGCATTCACAGAAGCCTTTTGGAGCTCTCTCCCCCATTACAACCGTCAACGCTCGGCAGCCTGCTCACTTTCTCACGTGAAACTGCGGCGGACAGACCGATGGCGCGGGTAGTGACTCTGAAACTGCGGCGGACAGACCGATGGCGCGGGTAGTGACTCTGAAACTGCGGCGGACAGACCGATGGCGCGGGTAGTGACTCTGAAGCCAAGTCACGTGACTCCCTGCCTGGAGGCTGCAGTCCATCGGTAAACCAAATTGTGTGCAATGAATTTATGACGGAAAGGCCCGTGACGGGGTCAAAGGTCAAGCGCAGGGTCATGCCAGCACGAGACAGATGACAGTCGCCCGAGCACCTGCCGGCCCAAACACGCCCGAACGACAGCCATGCTATGCACGGCGCCATTAGCGTAATTAGACACGATTACCTGTACCCAAACACTAAAAGTCAAACATTTTGGTGACGACAGTCTTGCGATTAGGGGAGGGGAAGGAGAGGGGTCAAGGACGGTGTGCATGTGTGTCGCGTTGTAGGAAACCGAGCACAGGCTCCCAAGCCACCGACTGACGGTTTGAATTGGAATAGCTTGGTAGCTCATGCCAGAACTGATGGTTATATGGGAACGGTTAGCTAGGACTCACCATTTCTATCACGCTCCACTTACACCAGCAGGTTTAAGAATAGATCAATATTAAGGCATTCGAATTGCATGCCTTTTTGAATAGCATTGCCCCATGCGTCATTGACTACCTAAGGGGAGTGTTCGACATTTATATGGGTCTTTTAAGTGAAGTAATCAATTTGAAGACTTGCTATGCTGTTAACAACCCTGCCCTCCTTAAGACCTAACCACCTTTAGCTTCTGAGCTAAACACCCGCGAAAATGGGGATATGATTTCCGAGAGGGTATTTCAAAGTCATCTTGGAGTGCATGACGTCATAACAACGCTATTCAAATCATGCCATTCCATAAGTCATGCGTCAATCAAGCCCAAAAAAACTATAGTTGTCGAGGCGTTTATATCTGGCGTTCGTGAGCACGATTTCCAGCTATAACGGTCGTCAATTGGCTCTCAATCAACGTTGTGCAGCGTACCATGACGCAATCAAGCCATCACACATTGAGGAGCATATTTGCTAAACAGAGAATTTGTGCTGTTTAAAGCAGTCTTTCCACGTACAAAGTGTAGCAGCAGTTAATCGTGAGTTTGTTTCATCACATATAATGCTTACTCCAATATCCTCAAAAGTGAAACATTCCATTTAACTGAACACAAACAAGTTTCAACCCATCATTACTCGGTCAAAATCCCCAACAATGGGCTTGAGCGGCGACTGTTGCCTGCGCGACCGAGCATTGCTGGCAGACCCTGCCGCGGGCGGGCGGCGGGCTGCCAGCCAGGCGACTGTCCTGTCGGCACAGCGGGGGCACGCACGCGGCACATCACATGCATGGCCCGGGCGGGCGGTGGTTGACCTCGACCGGCCTGTGCCGACGGCGGGCCAGACCCGCGGCAGCAGCGGGAGCGGCCTCTGTAAGCGGGCGGATTGATCACCACCCAGACCTCGACCGTTTCGTGCTGACGGCGGGCCAGGCTCGCGGCAGCAGCAGGAGCGGCCTCTGTAAGCGGGCGGATTGATCACTGCCCAGACCTCGACCGGCCTGTGCCGACGGCGGGCCAGACCCGCGGCAGCAGCGGGAGCGGCCTCTGTAAGCGGGCGGATTGATCACCGCCCAGACCTCAACCGTCTCGTGCCGACGGCGGGCCAGACTCGCGGCAGCAGCAGGAGCGGCCTCTGTAAGCGGGCGGATTGATCACTGCCCAGACCTCGACCGGCCTGTGCCGACGGCGGGCCAGACCCGCGGCAGCAGCGGGAGCGGCCTCTGTAAGCGGGCGGATTGATCACCGCCCAGACCTCAACCGTCTCGTGCCGACGGCGGGCCAGACTCGCGGCAGCAGCGGGAGCGGCCTCTGTAAGCGGGCGGATTGACTGCCCCCCAGACCTCGACCGTCTCGTGCCGATGGCGGGCCAGACTCGCGGCAGCAGCGGGAGCGGCCTCTGTAAGTGGGCGGATTGATCACCGCCCAGACCTCAACCGTCTCGTGCCGATGGCGGGGCCTTAGCAGGGCTGAGCTCCTGACGGACGCCGCCGCTGTCCGGATGATCATCCGTGGCTGAGGAGGAGCTGTGGAGGTGCGGGAGCGCGTCCTGCCCGTCCGCAGCGGGTGCGACGTCTGCGCTCCGCGACGGCGCGCCGAGGCGTGCTAATGCCGTCCGCTGGGAGGGAGGGGCGCCGAGGCTTGCTCATGCCGTTCGCGGGGGGGGGGGGGGGCGCCGAAGTGTGCTCATGCCGTTCGCTGGGAGGGGGACGGGCGCCGAGGCGTGCTCATGCCGCCTGCTGAGAGGGGGAGAGGCGCCGAGGCGTGCTCATGCCATCTGCTAGGTATTCGGGTCGAGAGCCAGCTGGCAGGGCCGTGAATCTCGGTTCAACGAGAACTAAATTCCGTGCCAGTTTGGAGCTGATCAGTGGGAGCCAGCCGCCAGATGAAAGGAAATAATAGTAAGGAGCGCAAGACCACCTACCCATGGATACCTGATGGTGAAAAACTTCATTGGACGCATCACGCTCTACTTGGTCACGCAACCCGAAGCTCACCGCAAGTACGGAATTTCGATCGAGCGTCGATGCATTTGAAACGCAGCCATGAAAGGCACAAGTAATTGCAATAATTGCTTGCTTTGCGTCCAAGTCCCAAGTCCAAATCAGAAGGACCACGAATAGGGTTTCAGCAGCAAGGTGCACGCGTCATACGTACGTCCGCCGACCTAGTTGCTCATCGTGCGGAAAATATAACGGCGATGGATCGATGCTTCCATGGTGACTAGGAGAGGCAGGGAATATTCTGATAAGAACGGTTTCATACATTAGGTGCCTTTCTGACTTGATGGAAGAGCCGAGCGCAGGTAGGTTTGATCAGTGCATGATATCAACTGACCCCGAACGCCCTGATATTTCCCACAGCTTTATGCACTCGCTGGAAGTACTTGATGTTCCGCGGCCCGATAATCTTGTATAATGATCCGCAAGGCTTTGAACAGAAAATTTCAGTTCTTCTGGTATTCACCGTATGCCGTTTTTATCATCTTAGACAAAAAACAACGCCTTTGGCACATGCTGTACCTTTCAGTGAATGACGTGGCATGTTGCATCTTATGGGGCAACTTAATCTAGTGCAGAAAACGAAAGTGATATGTGCGGAATGTGTTTTCGGCCTGCACTGGCCGTATAATCTGTGTGTGGCATGCCTGTATCTTGCTAAAACAATTTCCTTCAGAGAAGTTAGTGCCAGTTTTTGCTTCCTTAGATGATTACCATTTTCCTGCAGCGCAAAGTACCCATCGTCCACTTCATCCATGAAAGTATTCTTGATTTGAAATCAACGCGATGGATTTAACAGCGACAACCATGGATTTATTGGAAGAATTTTCGTAGTTTTCATCTGGACGATTCTCTTTGGGTCAGTAGACGGAACTTCCGGATAAATTACTTGGTCTTGGTCTACCGAAGGAATATGTCGTTGCCATTTTTCTAACTTCAGGGATGTCTGTACAAAACCGCTTTCACGACACTCATGCAGCAACATTTTAAGCATTTCTCACAATATTCTGCCTCGGAAATACTCGGCCGGGTGATTCGTCGCTCGCAGCACGGCATCTCCGACCAGCATCGGTGTCGAATGTCACATCGAACAGGTGGCATGGCAGTGACTCATAAGCAGTTTACAGAAAGCATCTTCCCGTTGCATGCAATTGTATCGAACGTGGCCTTGGTCACCACATTGGGCGCGTGGTTCCGTTAACACAACAGCAGCGGTCAAAAGCCCCATGACCCCACACCTAACGAGGTGCCTGCCTTCGGATGACAGGTTGGGTTGGCCAATTGTTTTCGCATCATGCGCCGGCATGGAAAGACCGCCGAGCATGTCAGGCACGCGGCACAACAGGTCAGAGAGCCTTGTTTTTCCGGCGCTAAAACGGCTCACCTTGAGTTCCCAGCTCCGAACGGACGTCTGCAGCCGGCCTGGTCCGTCTGACGGGCCCGCGCGGCGGTAGGCTGAGATGCGGGAGGGCGGGCGCTGCCGGCCGCCGTCGCGCGCCGCGCGCCGCGCAGTACGGCGCCCGCGCTCGCCGGCCGACAGCGGCTGTTAGCGCCAGCGAGCCAGCCCGTCCAGCCGGCTGACGCCAGTGCATGCAGTGGTTGTGAAGTGCGCAGTGAGAGAACCGCGAGTGCACCCGGCGGGTGAGCGTACAGGCGTACGTCGAGGGGTGGCGCGGTGAGACGATCCGGGCGACCAGGCGGCCCTCCTCCCAGGGCGGGGCGCGGGGCCGGCCGGTCCCTGGGTGACCCTCCTCCCAGGGTGAGGCGCGGGACGGCGGGTCCCTGCCCCCCCCCCCCCCCCCCACCCGCCCTCCCAGGGCGGGGCGCGGGGCCGGCGGGCCCCTGGACGGCCCTCCTCCCAGGGTGGGGTGCGGGGCCGGCCCGGCCGCGACTCGGACGGACGCGGCCGGCGGCATCGCCAGGAGCACCATCGATCGCCAGCCGGGAGCGGCGGAGGTGACCGACCGGTGGTGACCCCGACACTTTGCGGCGCGAGCCGTTCCCGCCTCCGCCGAAACACTGACGGCGACACTCCGCGGGGTGTTCAGGCTGCTTGGACAGAGCTGTTGCCGAGTAGGCCGCGTTGTTTTTCCACTTCGTTTGCTCAGCTCGCTGTGAACTCACTGGAACCGTGATGACTTAAGCAATTGTGCGCGAGGCAATTTGCTGTCATGGTCCGGTCCCCCAACACGGGAATGTTGGCGTCTGGCAGCCTGCCACATCGATCATATCGCGCATCGTTTGTCTTCATAGTCAGTAGGCGTGAACGAGTATGATCACTACCACTACAAACTCATTTCCGGATTTTGTTTTATTTCTACGATGTCAAGCGCGACATCAAGCGAGTAAGCTCGGGAAGAAGCTTAGCGAACTCAAAACAACCGTCGTGTGCTCAGAAGACAGTGGCCACTGCTTTACTGAAAGTCAGTTAAAGTCAAGGATGTTTCCATCGTGGCGTGGCGTGCGCGGCCGCGCTGCGAGGACGCGCTGCACTTCCGCGGCGGACTGCTGGCGGCGCGCTGCATCGCTAATTTCGGACACTCGACGTCGTTGAGCCAATGGCCGGCCAAGCGTCGGAAATGGTTCCACAGCCGTTCGGGTGCCTCAGCGGAGGCAAGCCATCGTCTGGTGCCGCTCAGTTGTCCTGCTGGGCCCCAGTCCGCTGCTCAGCCGTCCTGCCGGGCCCCAGTCCGCTGCCCAGTCCTCCCGCTGGGCCCCAGCCCGCTGCTCAGTCGTCCTGCTGGGCCCCAGCCTGCTGCTCAGTTGTCCCGCTGGGCCCCAATCGACTGCTCAGTCTTCCCGCTGGGCCTGTTTGGCAGCCCTCCGCAGGGCTTGGCTGACAGTCCTCCGCGGGACCAGGCCCCCCGCAGGGCCTGGCTGGCAGTCCTCCGCTGGGCTTGGCTGACAGCCGTCGAGCTTGTCTCAGCTTCGGCACACCATGACCGCGTGCGGCCAGGAGGAAAGTGGGCCGCGTGCACGCCGTCTGGCCACCGGAGCCGCTGCTGTGGCCGGCTCCAGACCGCGGCCGGCCCTACACGCCACCGCTGCGTGCTTCTGCGTGTGTGGCCAAGCTGCACGACGCGCCACGCTCTGAGCGTGACGTCACGTTCAGAGCGCCCGCGTCAGAGAGACGGTCGCCTGCACCACCGCCTCTGACGGTGGTCAAGCGCACGAGGTGGAAATTTAGGTGGGATGCTGGTGGGTTGGCAGAGTTGTCGGAGGATACAAGCTAAGTAGCACTTCGCTTCTGCGTGACGAATTGCGACATCTCCAGCATCGGCACTCGCTGCGGACTGGCCGCCGAAGGTCGGCAATACGTGATTCTCAGCAGGAAAGAGCGGTCAAAGTCGTGATCGCCAGCGGAAGAGAGCAGTCAAAGCTGTCATCCCCAGCAGAAGGCAGCTGTCACAGCCGCGCTCGCTGCTGGAGACGGTCGGGCGGTAATGCGCGACATCAGCGAGCCGAGTGTTGGCTTCGATCGTTATGGGATCGTGTTCAGAGGTCACCGACACGCCCAACTGGCGCGCCCTGATTGGCCTAATCGAGTTCAGAGCATCCAGCATCCAACACCATCCGGGGTCAGACGGGAGCCAGCCAGGCGCGGACAGGTTACCGTTAATGGCGCGAGTGCGCAGGATACTTCCGGAAGAGAGCGGTCACACGAGTTCGTATTTGTAGTTCTCAGTAGATGACGTTTTCAAGTGCGCTGTGTTCGAGTTTGCAGCGCGGCTAGCGCGGTCGTGCCCTCTGATGTTACCGTTTGTCACGCTGAAGCGATCTGCGCGTCGGCAGGTGGCGCCGGCCTGGCAGGCGGAGCCGGCAGGCGCGCCGGGTCTCGCCGGGGCGCGACTGACGGCCAGCCGGCGCCTGGCGATGCAGCCGCGCTGCACCAGATGATTGGCTCCGAGGCGGCCAGATCGACCCAGTCCCTCCCTCCCGCGCCGCCGGCTCTCTCCCCACGGCGGCGTAACCGGGCGTGCGACCCGCTCCCGGGAGTAGCACACCTGACAGAGCAGGGCAGGGCTCAGAGCGGCACACCTGACAGAGCAGGGCAGAGCTCAGAGCAGCACACCTGAAACAGCAGGGTAGGGCTCAGAGCAGCACACCTGACAGAGCAGGGCAGAGCTCAGAGCAGCACACCTGACAGATCAGAGCAGAGCTCAGAGCAGCACGCCTGACAGATCCCGTGCGCGACAGCTTACTGGTGCGGGTGAACAGCAGATGCTCATTCATGGCGCTATCTAGCTGATCACGGCTGCGTGCAGCCGAGGAGCGGCGCGCACAGGCACGCGGCAGCTGCGCCGCGACGGCCACAAAAACGGCGCGGCTCGCTTTTTACGGAGAGCCAGAGCTGGATCGCGAGCGGGGCCGTCCGTTCGTTAGCGCTCGGTTCGGTGGTGGCCAGCCAGGCGTCGGCCGGCTGGGGTGCCGAGTAGTTCCTCTCGACGGCCGCTGTCAGGACTGCCACGCGCCATTTGCCACCTTTGTGCGGCGGCGGCTGTCTGTTTGCGCAGCCGCGCCCCGCCGCCGCCCCCGAGAGGTGCGCCCCGCCCCGCGCGCGCGGCGGCGGCGGCGGCGTTTGTTGGATCACCGCATTCCGTGACTTTCGTGCCAGGAGGACCTGCTGTCAGCCCCGTTAGCCAGGCGTGCTGTGTCGTTCGCGTCCAGGCCCGCCCCATTGCCCATCAAGTCCGCCTGTCGACCGCCCGAAAGCCGGCGGCGCGCTCTCTATTTTTACCAGACGCGGTCGTCGGTCTGGCGTGGCGGCCCTCATCACGCGGGCCTGAGCGCCGCCACAAAACGCGCCCGGTGAATGGACGCCGCGGCGGCGAGGCCCCGGGTCGGAGGCGGACGACCCCTGGCGCGAGGTCGGGCCGCGTCGTCCCGTCCGCCAGGCGGCGCCCAGCCTGCGCCCCGCCAGCCAGCCCCCGCGCGCTCCGCACGCCACCGACCAATGGAAGGCGGGTGAGCAAGGCCGGCTTGTTAGGGATGGGGTGAGCGAGGGCACTGCAGACCGCCAGTCCTGTAGCGCTGATAACCAGCCCAGTTAGAAGCTTTGGGACATTCTTCATGATCAGCGGCGTTGCGTGTCATAAAACCGGCTCTGCGAGAAGTGCTTAAATTTGGCGCAACGTCCTGGTTCCCGGCGGTCGGTGCTCCTCGTTGCGTTGGACTTGAATCCGCAAGGTTTGAAGCTGAAATCAGCGTTCAGCAGTCAGATCCTCATGTGGTCACACGGCTGCAGCAAGAGCTGTAAATCTCTCACTGCAGTACACTTGTGGATCAAATGCAAGCATTTGGGCTACGCGTTTAAATCGGCCGTCACCCCCCGTGGTTTGGTACAAAGCCAATCACCCGGATGCGAGTCTGGTTCAGGCCGCCGTGTTAAGCCGCTGCGCAGACCACATATCGCCGCTACCACAAGCCTTTGTCCTGCACCCTTCCCCTCCCCTCCGGCGGTTCCATCAGCCCCTCCCCACCGCCGGCTGCTGCGCCGACCGCGCGCGACTCGTCGACTCGCCGGCCGCGGCTGGCGCTGTTTGGGCAGTGAGTCAGAGCCTTCTAGGAGGGCGCGGCGCCCTGACCTGATGGTCCCGCCCCTCCACGGGTGCGGGGTGCCGCCCGGGGTGCGGCCGGTGCGTCACGGCCAGGGGCCGGCCGCACCCCCCGCACTGAGGGTGCGCTGACCGCCAGCGATCCCGGCGCGGCTTCCCGCTCTCTGCCGCACCTGATTCCACACCCGCACCGAGCCGATGACTCCATTTCGTGGCAGCTGGCTCCGCCGCCCCCGGCGCGCTCGCCACCCCGTGCAGGCGGGCGCGTTCCCAGGCATCACATGACTCGGCACGAGCCGGGCCGGCGGCCCCGGCCGGCTCGAGGTCACGGCCCCCGTGACCCGTGACCCGGCCGGTGTCGTGTGTGTTTGCTGACGGCGCTACATTGCGCCGTGGCGCGCCTGGTATGCCGGTGCTGACTGGCCGAGGTCATCCCTTGATCATTAGAAGCAATGCAGTAGCTTCGGTCTCGCAGTCAGCCGGCTGCAGGGTGGATCCCGCACCAAAGTCAGTGGCGATTCCCAGGGGACGCAACCCCACCGCAGGTTGAGGCTTTGACCAGAGATTGCTTCGGCGAACAGGAGCTGGGTCGGTACAAACGTCACGGACGGAAGAGCAACAACAGTGCCGGTTGCTTGCTGGTAGACAACCTTGGTCTGTTCGATGTCGAGTGCACGCAAGCTGAGAGAGAGAAAGAGAGGGAGACAGAGAGAGAGGGAGGAGAGAGAGGAGAGAGAGAGAGGAGAGAGAGAGAGAGAGAGAGAGAGAGAGGAGGAGAGAGAGAGAGAGAGAGAGAGAGGAGAGAGAGAGAGAGAGAGAGAGAGAGAGAGAGAGAGAGAGAGAGAGAGATAGAGAGAGAGAGGAGAGAGGAGAGAGAGAGAGAGAGAGAGAGAGAGAGAGAGACAATCGGCTTCCGCGCGTCCATAGCTAGGCTATGGCTAGGCTAGATATCATCCGTAGTCAGCTAGCTTCAGAAGGCTAGGCTCTCGGAAATGCGCATGCTTGCACCCCGGGTGTACATTCGCCACGTGCATCTCAGTGTTCGAGGCGTGACAAGCACGAAACCAGTTGTTCAGCTCCATGAACTATGAGAATAGCAAGGCATTGTAAAACAAACCACAACATGATATGCGCTCAATATTTACGGTGTACCTGCGGCGGATAAAAGCGTCTAACGCCAATCGAAGCAGAGCACCAGCCCACCTTGTCACGGCTCCGCAGCTCGTTCAGCTTCTTTTTATAGCGGTCAAGTCCCCTGCAATTTCCATTTACAATACATGGGGTGCAGGTGTGCACGACGTACCCGTCCGGGCAGCGATCACCACAGGAGGCCAGAACCAACATCGGCTGGAGCAAATGGCACGTGGCCACACACGTGCCCCGAGCCTCTTCATTCCTCGTGCCGCATGGCCGGCTCCACGGAGCGGGTGGCGGGGAGGGGAGGGGGGGGGGGGCGCCTCCCGGCTCGAGGTCCATCTCTATGGGCCGCCTGGTCGCTCATGGTCTCAGTGGGGTGTCCCCAACAGCAGCGGCACGTCTACACGGACCACACGCCATCAGACCGGCAGCGGTCGCACCACAGCACAGCCAGCGAGGGCCGGCCCGGGCGTTACACGGCCTGTCGGAGCGTCTCACCGCCCGCCGTCACAACAACAGCCGCCACCGACTTGGCCAGCGCTTGCCCGCAGCGTGAGCAGCCAGCACTGCTGCGTACCGCCGCCGTCTCGAGCCGGCGCCAACCGCCAGCGGGCTGCGTGCCGCCAGCCCGGGCAGCGTCACGGCCGTGCCGGCGGCTCCCAGCGCGTCCGGCGTCGGCGGGCCGCGGTGCGTGGCGGCGCCAGGTGTGTGGGAACGGCGCGGCGGCGCGCGGCGGTGTCAGTGCCCGCCCGCCGCTGCCGCCGCCGCCGCCCGCCGTCCGCCGCCCGCCGCCGCCAGCCCGGCCCGCCAGCGGCACACGTGCGGCGCTCGCGGCCTGGTGCGGACGCGGCAGCGACGCTGCGGACGGCGCGTGGCGCGCGCTGGTGAACGGCGCCGGCGACTGGTGTGAGCGGTGGCTGAGGGGCGGCGACCTGACGCGCGAGTGACGTGTCGAGGGCAGCCCCATACGGATCTGTGACGTGACCTCTGCAGCGTGGCAGCGACGTACGAACGAGACCGTGCCTGTGCAGGGGACGTGGGCCTGCGAGTGTGACCACTGGGGTCAGAAGACAAATTGTGGGAGTGAGTGCGGATTGCCCCGCTGAAGTGAGACGGCATCGACAGGGTTCTTCCCCGTGTGAGAGGGTCCTCCGGGAGCGCCGCCTCGACTCGCATCGGTGACTCGCGCGTGTGAGCGTCGAAGATGGGACAGCGCCGCGGTGGTCCCGTCTGTCACCTCAGCGAGCGAACAACCAGCGCCAAACTGGGGAAGCTGCGCGCTGCCACGTTTGACCTGGTGGCCGGGAGTCATGGTGATGCTGGCGGCATGGACAAGAGCAAGCGGAACGACGACGTCGTCCTGTTGCTCTGTGAGTATGGACCACCTGGCGGAAGTCATAAGTACTTCGCCGGCAGGCAGAAGGCATTCAAACGTCATGATTGCAGACGGCAGTATTTACCACAGCGTTCGTCAGGAGGCGAACAGCTAACTGGTGTCGTCTTCGAGACAAATGTACGTGCATTGTCGCGCACAATGCCATAGCAACGCAGAGCAAGCAAACGATGTTATGGTTCAATGTTTGAACCTTGGATCAAATCGCATGACCTTCGGCTCGGCTTTAGCGTAGTGTATATTTTTCCAAACCCTCGGGGCCAGTCAACAGGGAGATGTTGGGGTTGTGATTATCGACGTTCCTGCTATAGTCTTACTTGGTAGCCATTGCTAATCAAACGTCGAACACACAGGGTGGCCGTTGCAGGCATACTCTGACTACGGATGACGATGTGCCGGTGGGAAGGGATCAGGGCGGGCGGTGGTGACGTGTTCCGACCGGGGACAAGCCGACCGCCGGCTTCCCCGCACCTCCCCTTCTCTCCCCTCCCTGGTGGTGGGCAGGGCCGGCTGTGCCCGCGTCATCGGCTTATCACCGGCCGACCCGTGCACATCCGGCGGCAGTGGAGAGGGGAGGGGCATCCGGGGCACACCGCGGGGATGGATCCTGTCCCAGCGCAGCGGAGGGACGTACGAGGGGCTGCCGTGCGGCGGTGATGGGTCCTGTCCCAGCGCAGCGGAGGGACGTACGAGGGGGCTGCCGTGCGGGGGTGACGGGTCCTGTCCCAGGGCAGCGGAGGGACGTACGAGGAGGCTGCCGTGCGGGGGTGACGGGTCCTGTCCCAGCGCAGCGGAGGGGCGAACGAGGGTCTGCCGTGCGGAGGTGACGGGTCCTGCCCAAGTGCAGCGGAGGGGCGTACGAGGGGGCTGCCGTGCGGGAGTGACGGGGGCCTGCCCCTGTACCGGAGTGACGGAGACCTGCCCCTGTGCAGGGGTGACGGGGGCCTGCCTCTGCGCAAGGGCGACAGGGGGCTTTGTGCGGAAGTGACGGGTCCTGTCCCAGTGCAGCGGAGGGGCGTACGAGGGGCTGCCGTGCGGAGGTGACGGGTCCTGTCCCAGTGCAGCGGAGGGGGCGTACGAGGGTCTGCCGTGCGGAGGTGACGGGTCCTGTCCCAGTGCAGCGGAGGGGGCGCACGAGGGGGGCTTGCCGTGCGGAGGTGACGGGTCCTGTCCCAGTGCAGCGGAGGGGCGTACGAGGGTCTGCCGTGCGGAGGTGACGGGTCCTGTCCCAGTGCAGCGGAGGGGCGCACGAGGGGTCTGCCGTGCGGAGGTGACGGGTCCTGCCCAAGTGCAGCGGAGGGGCGTACGAGGGGGCTGCCGTGCGGGAGTGACGGGGCCTGCCCCTGTACCGGAGTGACGGAGACCTGCCCCCGTGCAGGGGTGACGGGGGCCTGCCCCTGTACCGGAGTGACGGAGACCTGCCCCCGTGCAGGGGTGACGGGGGCCTGCCTCTGCGCAAGGGCGACAGGGGGCTTTGTGCGGAAGTGACGGGTCCTGTCCCAGTGCAGCGGAGGGGCGCACGAGGGGCTGCCGTGCGGAGGTGACGGGTCCTGTCCCAGTGCAGCGGAGGGGCGCACGAGGATCTGCCGTGCGGAGGTGACGGGTCCTGTCCAGTGCAGCGGAGGGGCGCACGAGGGGGCTGCTGTGCGGGGTGACGGGTCCTGTCCCAGTGCAGCAGAGGGGCGTACGAGGGGGCTGCCGTGCGGGAGTGACGGGTCCTGTTGGGCGGGAGGGGCGTGCCGAGGGGCCTGCCGTGCGGGGTGACGGGGACCTGACGGCAGCGAGAGCCAGCCTGAGAGCCTGACGGTGCCAGCCCGCCCGGCGCCAGTGGTTCCGTCCGATGAAAACACGCGGTTTGTAAACACAGGACTGCGGTCGGATGGATCGGTGGCCGTGCTGTGACAGCCAGACGACACGTCATCGGCATTAGTGGATCTGGGGTGCGGATCTGGACCAGCGGCGGGAATGTTAACCGTCGGCCAGACAACCGTCGGCGCAACAGCAAGAACGCTGTTAGCTTTGGTCCGTTCGGATAGGCGATGATAGACAGTTGGCCGTTGTAGCCTCCGTTGAAACGGTCGTTCTGAAACTCCTTGCGTGATGCCCAAGGCGCCTTAACGAACAGGAAAAAATACTTCGGCTCCAGTGACGTGAGCTCCCCGTAAAGACCAGCTCACGGCGTTCAGTTGCAGGTCCGTGGTAAAGCAGCATTATGGCGAGAGCTGCAAAAGCAGGCAGACCGTATTAAGCGTCTGCACGGCCGTGACGCAACGCGGATGTGGAGACGCTACTTGTTCCTTACCGACGCGGCGTAGTTGGCGCGGAAGTTCTGACTCACGTTACCGTCTGTGGTGCCACCACTCCCGCAGGATGTGCTGTGTTCACGGTATCTGTTGTCCATCGCCGTGGCGTGCTGACGCTGAGTGGCGTGCACAGACTGCTGTGCTTCGTCGAAATGGAAAAGAAAACAATAAGAAGGAGCGTTTCAAAATGCATTTCATTAAAGCAAGTCGTGGATGTATTGCTGCAACATAACTTTTCTGACCTGGATTAAAAGACGACCTCCCGATTCGCTTGAAGCAATAGCCTTCCGTAAAAAGCTAGTTGTATTGCAACACAGCCGTCTTTGGGCTTGAGCACCACTGGCAACCGCTTCGGAGAACGCCACAGACAAGCCACGTCCTTGCCTAATCAAAACACGCACCCGCAGCATCGCGAAACGCTGCTGCGTACAAGTTACCCAACTCGCGAAATGAAAGCTTCAGAAAACGTCACAACCCAGCGACGTCCTCACGTACTGCACGTGTCGTCGACGGCAGGCGGCGGTGCCGTGCGCCGGTGGGGCCGCAGCGCGCCCGGCTTCTCACGTCGCCTGCCTCTCGCTGTGAAACCGGCGCTAGCCGCTCGACTCCGGGCGCCGGGTCACAGCGACTCGCCTCTGTCGCAAGCGCGGGTCAGAGGTGTTACAACCCGCCGTCTCTGCGCAATGCTCTCAGCCCGTACGGAGCGCCCTGGCGCACGGCACGTCGGGGCGCGGGGCGCGTGTGATCAGTGACTGGAAACGGGTGGCGCTGGCACAGATCTGTCGGAACGCATCATAGTACGTGCGCGATTCGCTGCCGGCTGCGGCCCGCTGCGGGGCCGCCGTCGGCTTCGACCACCCGTCTACCCGAGCGCATACCTCGCAGCAGCTGGTGCGGGGCCCGACAATAAACAGCCGGCCGTGGGCCGTGGGAAGGTCAGGGGTCGGCGTGGGGTGCCGCCCGGTGACCGCCCCCGGCCGACGCCGAGCCGATCCCAGCTGGCCGGCTGACCGCGGCGTCCGCAGCTGACGGCACCCCGGACGCCCGACGCAGGGCACCGGGCCAGTTCGCACGCTCCAGCCGCGGCGGCCCGTCTGGTACAACTCTGATGCGTGGCTGTGATGCGCACTTATTACGGCCTGTCTTTTACGGCCTAAGCTGCATGGCTTCTTTAACGAGTGTTTCCCGGTGCGTCCTTTCATCGTTACATATCTTCCGTGATGCGACTGTTCTCCCATACGCCATTTGTTCCAACGCGTCCGATGTCTCTCTCCTATGCATTGGTCCACGTGACTACTGGCCAGTGGGGCTCGTGGTCGCGCTGAGGTCGAGCGAACAACGCGTCCAAGTGCCGCTCCCCCGTTCGCCCAGCAATGCTCCTGGTGAATGCCTTTGGTCACACTGTCACCAGTGAGCATTAAACGTGCCTACGTGTCAGCTCTGATTATTTTTATAGCGGGAAGCGAGTCACCACTGAGTCGTTTGCTCGCGCTGCCGCGGACGTGCCACGAAACAAATCTTCTTACACTGACTGACGCTGCCACGTGACAGTCGCTTGCAGTGGACCACGTGAATGGTGATAAGCCTGGTGCGGTCTCAGGTCCTCGACGCGGCGCGATGCAGCTGCGGTGGCGATGGGCCACGTGACACGTGACGGCCTCGGTCACGCGGCGGCAGAAGTGCCGAGTGCAGCCTGCCCGCCCTGTCCCGACGGGCGGCATGAGTGACATATGTGGGTCTCGGCGCTGCAGCCCGGGTCACGTGACCGCCGTCCAGCTCAGGCCGGTGACGTCAGCAGTGTAAACGGACTCGGCTGTCCCTGTGGTGCGCCATGGACGGCGCATGGCTGCCTGTCCGCGCTTTCTCCGCAGCTGTCCGCCGCTGTCAGGCCGCCACGTCCCGCCTCTAATGCCAAGTTATTTTACACGGCCCGATGCGGCTGACTGGCACGCTTCACACGGCCTTCCGGAGGGCGCCGACAAGTAGGTGCCTCCGACGGCGGCCGGAGACAGCCCAAACACCGCAGCAAAGCCGACAGGACCAGCCGGCGCGGCTATAGCCGCCGTTAGTCGGCCAGCGCTGTCGACCGAGGACGGACCGTTCGTCGGCCAGTGCCACGCTGACCAGCGCCGACACGGAGCGTGTCCAGAGCCAGCCTGCCGCCGCCGGCGACATCGGAACAATGGGCGGCCGCGCGCCGGGCGCGGAGCGGTCCGCCGGCGGCGCCCGGCCGTGTGAGCGGGCTGACCTCATCGCTGACCTCTGACACGCTCCCCTCGCATCGTGTCAGTCGCAGACCCCTCGTAACGGTGATCACGACGTGGGCTCACACTGGGCTCACACTCACCGGAGGAGGGCGTGACTCGCCAAACAAATTGCTCTGGATGTTACCGGGATCATATTTAGAGCCAGCTGGCGTGTACTATGGATTGCGCGATACTGTCTCGTTGACGGGTGCTTCGACCTATCCTTGAACCCATCTAGTGCAACGCATGTGTAATGAGGAATTCCCTTCCCACATTAGCATAGCTAATGGCAGGCTTGTTGCGAGCTTCTATAAATGACTTTGAGGCAGCTAAATTGCGCAGCAGAAAGTCGGTTGGAACAAGGCGAAGGCTGTTTTTATACTAGATGACTCTGTCGCCTGCCCAATTGGTTAAAGTTCGGTGGATCGCACCCTTAAAAACAGCCATTCACGATTTTTAAATTATCCCATATGACGCGGATTCACTCATGACCAACAAATATTCATGACTTCGTGTAAAAACATTGATGTTGTTGAAAGCTAAACCCGGTTCAGAACATTCGGCGTTATCAGCAAACACGCCAAGGCATGCACATCACGAGTAAGACAAAATCCTGCGCCGCACCCATCCGGTGTAGGCCCTATAGCTGCCCATCATGCGATGAGTGCGGCTGCAGCGGGCGTGTCACTAATCTGTGCTGGAGCGACGCCTGAGGGCGCCCGGCGGACCCACTGCAGCTACGGGACCAGCGTCTTGCAACGGTCCATGCGTGCGCGGTCCTGCCGCCCACGGGATGAGGCTGGCTGGACACGGGTGGCTTCAGGCTCGGGGCCGGGGGAGGCGGTACGGTGTTGTGACAAATTACTGAGAAGAAGCTTATGTAACTCTGCATGCCGTGACTGCGGGCCCGGCTGTCGCATGTTCCCGGTCGCGGACTGGCATCTGATGGCGGCGGCGTGACATGCCCAGTCCGACCGCCGGCGGGCGCCCGGACGCCCTGCGCCGGCCGCCACATCTGACGTCGGTGGTTTGTCTCTGCTGCAGATAAGAAGTCGCCGAGTGAGCCGAGTCCAGCCGGCCGCCAGCTCCCCAGCCGCCAGGCCCGTCTACATGGTGTACGACGGCGCTGACCGGCAGCCGGACGGCCCGGCACCACCAGGTGAGCACCCGTGGCCCGACAGCCCTCCCCCGAGTGGGAGGTGGGACGGTCCAGCACCAGCGCCGCCAGATTTTTTATTTTAAAGCCTGCGCCCGCCCCGCAGGAACATTTTGAAACCCGCCCCGCCCCGCAGGGCTATTTTTGAGAAAGAGCCCAAACAAGCCCACACTTACTGTTTTTTCTCAGTTTTTTTCCACAATATAAGACCCACAACTAAGAGTTGTAACAATTATACAAGGCTGTTTATTGTGTTTGTTCTGTATTTGCAATACTAGCATTAATAAATCTCAGTTTTCATTCCCGGCACAGAAGCTTGCAAATTACCTCAACATTTTATTTGACCTAAAAGAAGGACCTGTAAGAAGTATATACCGATATTGATGGCTTTAGCACTTGGTTTTCAAAGCAACAATTAATGATGTGGTTATCACACTTCATTTACTTCAAGGTCTAAAAGTTGGCTCATTGCCAGGAAACCTCAGGTTCTCAGAAGGGCCAAAAGACACAGTTGTCTTGTTCAAGGATATCAAATATGTTTTGTCCAGAATAACATCCTCATGACTGTTCAGAGGACACTTCAAAGTTAGGTAAAGGCTCATACCTTGAAAGTAAGAAAGTGTGACACAGTGTTAGTGTGGAAAACATAACTTACCTTGTAGGTACTTAAGTTACTTATTTGCTGATTCTCATTTTTGCACTTGTTCATGTGGGTCCCCTTATGCCCTGCATGATATGCATATCCATGTATTTTGTAAAGACAGAATCGGACATCCACAGCTCCAAGGTGACTGGTATTTGAAACCATACAAGTGTCATTTTCACCAAGAAAAAATTTCGTATGCACTGCAAAACGAACACCTTTACAAATTCAGACGTATTACCGACATTATAGGACTAAAACACTGCCGAAGTGCAAAAACGCACTTCAATAACAACCTGCCCCCATTCTTCATTGCATAGACATTAGTGCCTGGTGACTGGCTAAGCTTGCTCACGTACAGTAGCGAGGCTTTAAATCTTACTGAGAAGCTGTATCCAAAGCTGGATTCATTTCATACTCGAAATCAATTTCTCGCGAGTCAACTGTAATGCCATCAAATCCCAAAGGCTGTAACGCTCCAAGCCTCATTGCTAGTGAAACGCGATCCGGTGCGCCATAAATGACTTCACGCTTAACGTTTGATCTGTGAATGGCTACTTAAACACGATAATTGGCTAGCAAAATGCGACCTCGTTTGTAAGCCGCGTAAACGTCGTTGTTAAATGGCACCGAGTCGCAAGTAACGGAGTCTTTTGCAGTTGGAGAGTTTAAACAACGTACGCACCTTACGCGTGCTAATACAGTGAAGGCTTATTTTAACTTCAGCCAAGTTAGAGGATGCTTTCACTTAACCTGAGCTAATCATGACGTCCGGGCCATCCATTGCTTCGTTGCGCCGGTCACCCATGATTACGTCAAAGATTTATCACCAAAACAGCCGATTTCACAGTGCTATCGTTTTACGTGTCAACCATGTCCAAATTTGCTTGGTTATCAACTCAGAACGTACCTGACGTTTATAAAATACTGCAATTTCGCATGCAGAAGTGTTTCCATGCAGCTGTTTCACGAGGACAATGCACGATAAAATTTCACCTATGCCTTGCATCGATGTAGGTTACATTGAAGTTAAAACGCGTACCAATGTCCGCCAAATAAAAGAACCTGATCACCAAACCAGTCTTTTGTCCAGCGGAACCAAACCAGCTTGACCAAACTTGAGCATCGATGCATCGGTGCTTGAAACATTTGAACACATTCGATGCAGTGTCCAAACTTCGTAAACGGCGAAAAAATGTCGATCAGCCTTGGTCGTGCTCTTGGCTATGCCGAGGCCGCGCGATGTGCGCCGTAATCGTCTTTCGATGCCGCGGCATGGTGGCTGTTGTTCTGGTGGTTAAACAAACCGCGGGCGGAACTCCAAGACTTGGCATGAATTCAGCAGACATTGTTGCTTTATCCACGTTACAAAGTCTGCAGATCAGTTCTGGGTTACGAAACACTGGCTTGTTGGCAGGGTGTTCGGGATTTGGCGGGCAATGGTATGCGCTTTACTTCCAATGCCAGGCCCTTGCTTCCATTTCATCCAAGCAGGGGCTGTTGGGTACCGTTTGTTGTTTGAACATGACGTGAACATTTGAACCTTTCAGCTTTGCCAGGTATTCTGTTCTCATGATGCGTTTTTATTTTCATGGATGGTATTGAGTCTAACGGTTCCTGCTCTGTCGTTATCTGTGGGGATTTCAACCACTCACTTTTTTGCATAGCTAAATCTTATGCAATAGTAGTGCTGAAACCATGCTCTTCTACTGATAAAGATATTTAATGTGCCTTGGCAGATTTGTTTATGAAGTAGCATGCTTGGCATCTGGAAAACCTCAACACTAGATATGCTGCTTGTTATTGTCCACGCATTTTGCAAATATTCTCTTTTCACGAGAGGTTATTGTGCATAACAAATAAGTAATTTATTGTGTGTATGTGTTACAAACACACAATCTAAAATAATTTGTTTTTTGAAAGCCCACCCTTACCCGCAACTTTGTCGGAAGTACCCGCCAAATCGTCGCGGCCTTTTAAAGTCCAATTGTTACGGACCTATGCTTTAAAGTGGCAGCTCCGTCCAGTACCCACAGGTGAGCATCCGTGGCCGTGCACCTCTCCTCCGACCGGCAGGCGGATGGGTTAGTTCCTGGCAGGTGGGCTGTATGACCGCTCCTCTGCCCCAGCGGGAGACAGCAGGCCGACATCCCACAGAGCCCCCGTGACCCCCCCCCCCCCCTCCCCCTTCTCGGCCAGCGGGAGGCGGAGACCGGCCGGACACCCTCTTGAGTGCCCCCTCCCCCCCCCCCCGACCCGGGCGTCCGGCTTGCTGCCCGCCCTGACTCCCACGCCGGGGCGGAAACCAGCTGTCGGCTCGTGGGCGTCGGAATGGAGAGCGGCACAGTCGCAGAGGGAAGCGCGTGCCTGTAGGGACTGTCCCCGGCAGTGAGCTGCACACCTGAGCATAGCAGGTCACAGCCTGAGCAGCCTGAGCATGGCAGGTCACAGCCTGAGCAGCCTGAGCATAGCAGGTCACAGCCTGAGCAGCCTGAGCATAGCAGGTCACAGCCTGAGCAGCCTGAGCATAGCAGGGTCACATCGAAACGAGACCAAAAGGCCTGAAAGCAGGCTGAGAAGAGCGCGACTTAAACTGGGGAATTAAAAACGGTTATTTTGCCTTGATTAGAATATGTCTGCCGCTGGTAGTTTTTAGGGCGGGCCCTCTGCTGTTGTCATTTTGCAGGCATAAAACCCTGGAGTGGGCTTGAAAAACTAAATACGGACAACATCTTCAGGACCTTCGCGATTACCAAAAGAAGTCACGCAGCGAAAACGTAAGGATGACTTTAAAAATGACCAAAGCACTTCAAGGGCACAAGAGATGGAGGCAAAAAAAGGGGCAGGAGTTGACTTGGGCTCCGAGAACGCAAAAAAGTCGTAAATATGCATTCAATCGCACAAGATGACTGGACTAAAATGTTTATGAATTCATGAGCCCAATGTGTCAGCAGACACGAATAATGCGCTTTTAGCTGAGATGACAGAGCCGTTATAATACGTTGAATGAATACGTTTTGTGACAGCATTTTCCGAGTCCTGGTTGAAAACCTCCGCCTTGAGAAAAGGCAACAGCTCAACAAATATTTTCCGTTTAGAACCATAGTAAATTCTTGCGCAAAGAAATCTGTAAATTGCGGTACACGTGAGGTGGGCACCTTGATTCATGGCTTGTTCTAGTTTCATTAACATTTGTGATCCGGAAAACTGCCACTTACGGCGGTCAGCTGTAGTGTGAGATCCGCGTTACCATTGATGGAGCGATATGGCTCTTATCCCGGATACTGCAATGTGAGAAACCGCAGCAGCTGATCGGAATTACTGATTGTCGGCAGCTCAAGGCAGCTTGGCCAGCTGGGCGTTTTGGCGCTAAGTGACCTGCCTTTCACCGAGCCGGCGGCCATTACACGCGACGGCTGCCGGCCGGCGTCGTTGAGCCGGGATCTGACCTGACCTAAGGTCGGCACGGACCCAGCAATTAACCCCTGCCCCATCCAGCCCCTTCTCCCTTCGGGCGTGAGCAGATCTCGGCATGGCTGACGAGGAGCGTAAAGCGCCCGCCGGAGCGTCACTGCTGATTCTAAAGGTCATCCCCAGATGGCAGTGGCGTCGATGCGTTACGCTCAGACCCACTGGGGACTCCGTCCCCAGCCAGAGTAAGTGGTATTTCGCGACTGGTGGCGCTTGGTTACTGGTGACTTCGGCGAGCCATTTATTACAACTTGCACCAGAAAGGTCAGTTCCTGCCCGTTAATCAACTTCACCAGCTATTTGTATATGTAGGTTTCGTAGAATGCGAGGATCCGCTGTAACGGACTGAGCGAGTTCGCGGAAACGGCGGCCTCATCTGTTCAATTACAGCATGTTTTGCTGAGTATGTAGCCTCCACCACTGATTTTCCAATTACATTCCAAGTAATCAGAAATGAAACTTCATGCGTCAAACTCTCCTTGCTGTTAAGCTCAGAAGTCCCTACAGTGCCCGTCTGAGGGCGGTCCGGCGCCGAAGGTCGGCGACAGGCCGCGCCACCGTCGCCGCCGCTAGTGGCCGACCTCTGGCCGGCTTTCCCTGCGAACACGTGGCCAGACAGGCCGGCGGCCCTCTCTCTCCCTCTCCCGCCCTCGGTGGCGCCGCGTCTGGCTCGCCTAGCGGCTCCCCATCCGCGCGAGGATCATTGTGCAACTGTTGGTGGGGCAGGCGCGATCGGAGACGCTTTTCGCCATTGTACGCTGTCGTTAGCCGGTGGAGGCGGCACAATTGGCGGATCACGGCGAAACATACGGTACGCGCCGTAGAGCTGGGGCGCCCGGGCCACCCGGCTTGGCGGAGTTTAATCTTTGCGTGCGTTGCCAGGGGGCGTGTGCCTGCCCGCGGTGGTCGGGGCGCCCGTGGCGTCCGGCGCACGCGCACTGCGTGCAACGGCCGCGTCGATCACGTGACTTCCGGCCACACCAGGCGGAGCCGGCGCGAAAACAAAACCGGGGGCCGCCCGTCGCCGGTAGAGCCGGTTTTCTGGGCGGCGGCGGCCGTGTGCGCTGGCCCTTAGCGGCCGACTGGGCGTGGCGCTGGCCAGGTACGGCGATACGAACCGGGGCGCGCTCGGCGACAGGCGAGGCGCGGTGGCGCTGGCGGCGCGCTCCAGTCGCTCGCAGGCCCGGCCGCCGGTGGAGCGGCTGCGTTTCTACCGAGCCTCAGCCAGTGCAGCGCCGCGCCGTGCCGTGTCATAATGAGTGCTGCCAGATGGGGCCCGACGGCGGCCACGGTCGGGTAGTGCCCGCGTGTCCCGCGGTGAGGTGAGGGGCGCCGCGTCGCCTCCGGCGTGAATCGACGGGTGTCTGCGCCGACGCCGACGCCAGCCACGTCGCCGCAGCGCCGGACGTCGCGGCGCCGATGACGTCATCATGGCGAACAACGACGTCATCCTGCGGCAGGGGCGGCGCGGCACGCAACAGGTGTGATCGGCGCTCGCTGGCCGGTGCCGAGAATAAGTTCGTGTGGGTGGCGGTCGAGGCGCTGCCTTGCTCCGAGAGCGTGCAGGTGCTCCGCGGCGACTCCTGCCCGCCCGAAGCCCGCGGGTCACCGCTGCTCGCCGACGCAGCCGGGGGACCGCCCGCCGCCGACAGGTCGGTCGGTGGGCCCGGTCAGTCGGCCCAGCCGGTTCAGCCGGACGCCCCGCGGCGGTCGTCGCCAGCGACGCCGCCACCTACGCCAGCCCGCGGTCCGCCCGGTCTCCGACGCGGTCTACGCCGTGCCGGCGGCGGCGCCGGACACGGAGGGGTGCGAGGGCCGGGTCACGTCGGACGCGTCACGTGCCGAGCCGCTAGAGAGCGGCGGCGGCCGACCGGCGGCGGCGGCGGCGCGGCGGCGGCGGGCGGCGCCAGCTGTGGCGAGGTCAGCCGGCCGGCTCTGGACCGCTCCGCGCCCTCCCCGCCGCCGGCGCCGCCAGCTCGGACGACGAGGACGAGGCAGCGGACGCCGCGTCGCCGTTGCCCGGCCCCTGCCGCAGGCGGTCGAACCGCTATTCCAAACTGTTTCGAGGAACACCTGGCGCTGCTGACGCGGCTGGGCTACGACTCGCTGGACGGACTGCAGCTGCAGGCCGGCACCGAGCCCGAGTACGCGGTACCACATCGGGGTACGCCGCGCCGCCGTATGACCCGACCCAGGGTCGGCCGGATCGGACGGCGGGCAGACGCCACCACGCCGCCGCCACCGCCACCTGCTTCCACCCCCGCCCGCCGACGCCGCCCCCCACCGCCACCGCCTCCTCCTTCGATCTCGCCGCCCCCTCCTTCGTCTGCACCACCGCCACCGCCGCCGGCCGCCCGCCGCCACCGCCGCCGCCAGCGCTACCGCGAGGTCCGGCAAGGCAATCCTATCTATGAGGATATCGAGCCAACTCCCGCGGAACGGGTGCGCTCTCTCGGAGAAGAAATATACGATGCATTAGCGGTGAGTGGCCTGCTGTCATGTGAATGACAGGCCTGCTTCTCCACTCGGTTGGGTGCGATTCTGTACCCGTCTCTGTTCAGAAACCAATGCAGTGACTGACTTGGCTGAGGCATGTTTAGAGGGCTTTGTGGCGTCTTACCTCACACACGTCTGGACCAATCAGGGAAGGGTAGCATCAGTGTCTTCAACCCGACGCGGAACTACTGACGTCGGTGGTGCGTGATGACCGCAGTGGTTCATATCTGAGACAGGCCCCCGACGGAAGGACCAATCGTGTTCGGATGCTGGGACGTTTCTAAACGTTAAGGGATCTCGCGGATAGGCCCATGTCTGGTTCCGTGCTGGCCACCTATCGGTGTTTTCGGGGTCATATTTGCTAGAATATGACCCCGCAAATAGACGGCTTAAGACATGTCCAGTTAACTCCGGAAGCGAATTTTGCCTTATCCCACTTTGTCGTAACCGAACGACGTATTTCTGGAGGCCCCGCCGCTCCCTCCTCACTAGGGTTTGTCTAGGGAGGCCAGGCTCATTTGTTCGGGAGGATGCCGAGACAGGTGGTGGCGGGGCAGCGCATGCCGGACGCCTCCACAATACCCGGGGCGTAGCACCGACTCATCGACGTTGCCTGCCCCGCAAAACAACGGCGGCCCCCCATCGTCCGGCCCCCACTTGGGCGTCACCGGCAGTTGGGCTGCTCTAGACAGTCGAGACGGGGCAGGACTGTCCCTGTGTACGTGCCGAAGGGTCATTTGTCTTTCAAAACCGTCAGCGAAGCGATGATGCTGTTTGCCATGTTCTTCGTCCAGTGCCAACGGAGGGCTGACGAGGCTAATGCGCGGGGCTGAGGAGTGCCTCAACAATGAACGCGCGCGGATGATGACGAGACGGGCCTTGGTGATGACCGCGACACGCTTCAAGAGCAAGTGAGAGTGGAACCGTGGAAGAAGGCTTCGGACCACCTGACCGCGCTGGTTGGGATGTTGTGGAGACTGGGATCCCAGGACTGAAAGCGGGGACACGTGGCGGCCAAGCTTTCGGACCACCCCCGTTGCCGTGACCGTTACGTCTGGTTGTGGTTTTCCAGGCGGTTTTTTTTTGGGGGGGGGGACAAGGGGGCCACCAGCCCTTAAGCCTTGAGAAGGAAGTGAGACAAGTCAGGTGTAAAACGCGCTTGCGTATTTGGTGGGTAGGTATATTAATTTTCCCTTGTTCAGCTCTCCCCTAACTTATTTTGACACACTACACTCCTGTTGGACACATCAAACGAGGGAATGGCGTTGTACGGAGCGGAATGAGGAGAATGGGGGAAGTGCCTCTCTCCAGTGTTGTCTGTGGACCCCGGGCGGACACCCTGTCAGGAACGGCCGGACCCAGGCCAGTTCTGGACCTAGACTGCCGGCTGGTGGCAGTCTGCTGGAGGACGGCTGTGGACTTCCGGGCGGACTGCGACTCTGTCAGGGATTCCGACCAGGCCCAGCTCTGGGCAGACTGCCAGCTGGTGGCAGCCTGCTGGAGACGGATGTGGACCCCGGGCGGGACACCCTGTCAGGGACGGGCCGACCAGGCCCAGTTCTGGGCAGTACTGCAGCTGGTGGCAGCCTGCTGGAGGACGGCTGTGGACCCCGGGCGGACACCCTGTCAGGAAACGAGCCGACAGGCCCAGCTCTGGGCAGACTGCCAGCTGGTGGCAGTCTGCTGGAGACGGCTGTGGACCCCGGGCGGACTGGACTCTGTCAGGGACTCTGACCAGGCCCAGCTCTGGGCAGACTGCCAGCTGGTGGCAGCCTGCTGGAGACGGCTGTGGACCCCGGGCGGACACCCTGTCAGGAACGGCCGACCAGGCCCAGTTCTGGGCAGACTGCCAGCTGGTGGCAGTCTGCTGGAGACGGCTGTGGACCCCTGGCGGACTGGACTCTGTCAGGGACTCCGACCAGGCCCAGCTTTGGGTAGACTGCCGGCTGGTGGTAGTCAGCTGCAGACGGACATGGTGTGTGCGGACCTGCAGTGCTATTGGGAGAAAGTGATTGGATGACGAACTCGGATAGGAAAAAACTGTAGAGAGCTTGGCCACAAACGTCTGTGCTGTAGACCGATGACGAGTTAATTACGTGACGCAGGCAATGTGACGCAACACGATGGGCAACAAGACAATTGACATTGGCATTCCACTGAAATGGTGCTGTCACGTCTGTGTATCTTGGAAGGCGTGGACAAATGGCATAGATGGGCAGTGAGTTTCATTAGCACTCTTGTCCGATCTTCGGCGCGCACAACGCTAACGTCCACGGCATCCAGTGTGGGAGGCCTGTCAGTAACCCCCATATGCTAGATGTGCCGATAGACCGTTTGGCCATTTCGTGATAACCGTAAGGAAAATGTGAAAGACATTATGCTTGCGGAGTTTCCTACGCGTCGATGATAGACATTTAGACACATGGACATACACATAAACATTATTACATTATTTATTACATATATTAAACACATAGACATTATCAGACGCATGATGAAGTCGATGATAGACATTTCCGAGCTTTTAAGTTGGCGATCCGGATCTCTGCGATGCGATTTCCTGCCGGGTCTTCCGTGAATCAGCTGGAGGCGGGAAACGCCTCATGCACTGCCAACATCACAGGACGCCCCAGGCGTGGCGGTTCTCCTTACTTATTAAATGCCTGACATGCGACGCCAATACCATTAGAGGCTAGTCAATATCACGAGCCAGTATCATCAATGCCACTAGCCAATATCATGGCGCAATCTTCGCGTTGCCGGCAGCTGCGGTATTCATAAGGCCTTATTGTCGTGCCGGCACGCGTGATATGTGCAGCCCGGCAATGGCTGCCTGACCTGCGTCGGACGCGCTAGATACGCGTCCAGGGGATTTCCGCGGTGCCCGACGAGTGGGGTGTGCCAGTTCTGAAGGGAACTGGCCGGCCGGCGTGTGACGTCATAGGACCCGTTGCTTTCCGAGCGCGCCGCTCCGTCCATACGTGCCGGCAGGGGTGCGGTGGTGTGTGAAAGCGGGCGGCCGGCTCTGCTTACATGCGCGCTGGGTCCGCGGGCGCGGGGCGTCAATAATCATGCCAGCGGTGGCGGGCTCAACTGACTCAGTGCAGGCATTTTCGTGACGGCGGGTCACCCAAAAATCGCTGTATTTGGAGGCGCAGCAGAAGCGCGATATCTTGGGGATATGACGGGCGGGACCTCTCCATGCAGTTTGCTCTAGCAGGCTCCGAAAAGCTGTCCTAACCGTGGGCGGGACGTTTGCAAAGCTTTGGACCGTCTTGTACTGTAAGTAGCGTGTGTGTGAGATGATTATTAAGGTGAGAGTTTTTCAATTATTGGGAGAGGCACCAAGCCCCCCAAGCCCCCCGGTTCCCACAGACATGCCTGTCCTGTTCTCAGGGCGCAGTAAATAATCAGTGAGATCATAAACAATGCGTATCATATGACCCAATTTTCCCAGCACCGCTCAATACACCATTGAGACTGCCGTTTTCCGTATTGTCGGCCAACTTCAGCCACTCGGCGGCTGGCACCTCGTTCAGCAGGGCTCGGCGCCAGGCCGTCAGTGTTTGGTGAGTGATACGAAATGGAGGACTGGTGCTTCAACAAACGTGATGGATGGCAAAGGGCCA
>NW_023596461.1:14997167-15113302 GCF_011947565.3 Pollicipes pollicipes | reverse complement strand
TCTTGGCGGTACAACCGTCCTCAAGTCCGGCTGCTATGAAGCTGCCGTCCAGCTGACACCTCAGAGCCAGACAAAGAAGGACTGTGCGTCTCAGCAAGCATAATTCACGATAAGAGCCCACGCATGATGTCTGCCATCGCCCAGCCACATTTCTCCCAGCCATGGCTTCATCAGCCCCGGGTCGGCAGGCGACCTGGCCTGCTCGGCTGGGCACAGCTGCCAGAGGACGAGGGCAGCCCGCTCTCCCACTGCACCTCTCGCAGTCTCTGCCAGCGCCCATCGCCATAACGACGCGGAGAAACTGAATTCTGAATGGCCGCCGGTTCGCGCATAATTGGTCTTTACGCTGGGGAAAGCGTCTGCATGTAAGACAGCACCACGATCAGGCCTGGTCACGAGGACGTCGGCCCGGCGTTCAGCCACGTTCACTAATTTAGAGTTGACATGTGTGGTGCGCATGCACGGTGCACGGCTGAGAACTCTCGCTGGGGTCGTGTCGCTTAGGGATGGTCGTACGCCAGTGGAATAAGGCATCAGTTAGCGCTTATTCCGCGCGGCTTTACTTCCGGTCTCCTGGCGCGGAAGTGCGACGGTCTTGCACAAGGACGTGACTTGAGCCCAATGCATTGGCCGACATCCTCCTGGGCGGTGCGCATTTTTATCCCCTGTTCCTGTTTGAGGTATTAGGGATGAGCTTTAAGTCTCCCGACCCGTCATGCCAATGCCGGTTCGTGCGGCAAATCAGAAAGATGCGAAGTTCGTGGTCAGGGCATGCTGTCCGCCGCATGTGGGTGCGGCAGCTTGCTTGCCCTATCCAAGTCCGGCCCCGCGGAAAACCCGCCGTATTGTGGAAGGGACTCTATGGGTGGCCGGACAGGTCTGGGGGTAAGACTGGTCCGAGGTCAGACTATGGCAACGGCTGGTCGCTGCTACATCTCAGCCTGGCCAGACGTGAAGTGATCACGACCTGGTGGCAAAGAGGCGGTAGTCAGTCTCAGTCTCCCGATGACCCGGAAGTGGTCCCACTTGAGTTATATACTGAAGGCAGGCGTTTGTATTGTCCAAGCGCTTTGAAATATTGTAGCGCTCCAAAAGTGCACCGTCCGCTCGCCGAGCTGGCCTCGGTGGAGCGTTTCCTGTTTGAACCGCTAGGCGCTTTGCGTGCAACAAAACCGCGTAATCGCTGGTTTTCGTCATGTGCGTGCGAATATTGAACTTTACAACAGCTATATCTTATCAGGCGTGCGTGTCTGCAGAATGCCGAAAACCGGACGCGAACGTTCCAGTGGGTATAAAGACTATCGTGATCAAAAGGCGGCATGAAAGTGGGCGTTTACGATTCAGCCTCCATGCAAGTCCAAAAAACGGCACGCTTCAGCTATTCTGGTCCAAAACAAGCCTACGCGCTGGAAAAAAACAAGCCGTTGCGTGCTGTCCGGTCCTTGAAGTCGATGCTTAATCGCAGAAGCAAAATTAATTGATAACGCCCATTTGTCAGGATGAACTGAACTGTCGTTCTGCATGTTTATCAATATAACAAATCAACTAGTTTCCTGACACATATTGCGCCTTACCTTGAGCCTGTAAAACATCACCACACTGGGTTTGTAAACATGCCAGATGCGCGCCATAACAAAACGAACATTTAAGCACTCAAGCCTCTTGCAGTGTTACTCAAGTATCCTTTGTCACTCACGCAAAGCAAGCTGAGTCCGCTCTTGCTTTCATATACATCATCCTCATAAATCCTCTTGAGAATTTAGCCCTTAAATACGCTTTATAAGACTTTGCGAGCTGATTTGGTGGCATGTATATTGACATAATCATGTGCACTTTCTGCCGCTGTGGCAACGCAGCTGCAGGTTACTACCTTCTAGCACAAAGGATGTAAATCGCAATGCATTTATGGTAGTCATCACGGTAGGGCTTCAATGCAACAACAAATGATGCCATACGTTGCTCGAACCAACTGTTCAGAAAATCGTGACAGCACTGGGGCGCTGCGGTCTGCACGTCAACACCGCACCTTCTTGCCTGGTGATTTCCAATGTCACGCTCGCTGCGGCCACGCCCTGCACGTCCGGTGCCGGCGCGGGGGAGGCGAGCCCCGCGACCGGGGTCGGCGGATAGCCGCGACTGCCGAGCACGTGTCCCGCGCCAGGTGCGGCGCTGACCGCGCCCAAACACGTTTCGCAACTCGGCCGGAAGATTGCACGGGGCGCCACGTCCGTGGCGGGGCACCGTGATGTAGGTTACCGGAGGCGCGAGGTTTGGGCTTGGTCGCCGGATGGGGGCGGCTCGGTGCGTGCTGTGGTGATAGTGACGTCACGTCCCGGTCCTTCGCGGCCGGTGCGCCATCGGCGACGCCGCTTCGGGGATCAGCTCAGCGGCTCCTCTGATCAGCTTTTCAGACCGTGCGATCAGCTGCGCAGTCCTACCGCGTAAAACTGCGCTTCACGGCGAGCCAAGGCCTTCCGCCCTGATCGGAAGGGCTGTACATTCTCCCTCAGCGGTGTCGCGCGGGGCTGAACAATCGCGAATGGGCGGAAATTGGCATCGCGGACAGCGAGCTCTCCGAATTAATCAGGGACTGTACAGACCTTCGGACACGTTCTCGGCTTCCTGTCGTCTGCGTGTGTGGCGCACAATTCGCAGTTGAATCGTAAAACGCCGCGAGGCTTAGCTCTGCGGTTGGGTCTGTTTCAAATCGTATGCCGCCAGCTGCCGCGCTGCTGAAACTGTAGCGTTACCGCTGGGAAGACTCAGCGGTGTCAGGCGACTGAGTTTGGAGCCAAGCTTGCCGTGAGTTTGGTGCAAGCTGCTTCTGAAGTGTAAGCTTTTGTAAGTGTTAACATATGTTGCAGTCATACCCACAGCTAAAAATATTAAGTATTTGTAGTGCGATTTAGATGAGTTTGTCGCCTGTACACTCCACATTTCCGGTGCTAACTCTGGCCACGGTGCTCTGTACCAAATAGCCTCTGTTTTGACATCCCCGCCCGGCCTGTTCCGACCTATCGTCGGCTCTTCGCTCAATTCATTGGAAACGTAGAAGTCCACCCAACGAGTAAAGTTAATGGAACGCAGCAAGTATCGGGCAAGCAAAATAGGCGAGCTGTTCACAAAACCTTTTTCGAAAACATCACATTGATGGGCATTATTGAGAGAGCACCATATCAGGCTGTCTTCAGGCGTGGTCACTTCGAAAATCCATTGCTGGCTTGACATCATTGGAAAGCACGGCAGTGAAACCGTACAAGTGAACAATGCAGAGCGTTAGGCGCTTTGTTCGCTAAGCTGTGAGCCACAACTGCAGCCTGTTTGTGACGTAAGAGGGATTACTGACGCGTTGCGGTGGCCGGTAGACAATCCGCTCCGAAAGACTGGCTTGTGGCTTGGTTCGGTCCAGTTTTGAAAGCGTGTGGGTTGATTCGGTGACTGCAGAGTTCTGGCGATTTGTGCGGTTTAGTGCGATGTGCCTGGCTACTTGGTGTTTTAATTGGTATGGTGTTGTGTAACGTAGCCAGCTGCTTTTGCTAACCAACCTTAGATGTGGCGTAGCTGCATGCTATGTATGTAAAATGATACTATAGAAATGGCGTTAAGATACTTTATAAGGAGGTAAATATGTTAAAGAAGTAAGATAACTATATTTTCACAGAAAAATATATCACGGAAAAAGGATAAGCTATTAGAGAAGAAAAAGCAAGGCATACTAGAAGAAGGCATCAGATCTTGTACAAGTACGATATAGTACGATAAAGTACATAAATGTATACGTGCACGCGCTGTGCTTCAAATATAATTCTCTTTTTGCCTCAGCCTGCAGACCGCGTCGCGTAATCTCGGCCACATAATAGCCTGCGGAACGCGGTGGGGAAAAAGCATAGATCAATTGTTGCCGTTTCCAGTCGGCGTCAAAAGCCTTGCTGAACACCTTTCTGGTACCTGCTGACGTCCAGTTCGATACCATTGAATTTAAGAATCTCGCCACAGAGGAACCCGTCACAAGTTAAGAAAGCCAAAGTGGACCAAAATCAGACAGGTGCTGAGGGGGACCGTTTCCCCAGATCGTAAAGCAGTCGTCCGGGCCGGACCTGAGCTCCATCCTTGGCTCGTTCACCAGGACGCCACCGGTACGACCCTGGGCCGAGTCAGCCAGCTCAACCATCATGTAACGGCCAACGGGAGGGAGCCCTGCTTTATGTCAAACCAAGCATTGGCGAGGCGTCATCCGGCTCAAGTTGCCAGGTTACGTTGCGCTCTAAGGAGCTATCTGGTTTTGTCGCGTGCAAGGCCTGCTCTCAAGCATCGCGGCAAGGCCGGCTGAAATTGATTTCTTAATGCGTCATGATCAAGCCAAAACACCGACAGCAAATGCACAAATTTACGCCAAGAAGAGAGTTTCACGACAGCGGTATGACTGCCGGCGCCGCGGTGACATGACTGGTGGTCACGTGACTGGCCGGCATCGGGGCGCAGACGGACAGGCCGCTCCCTGCGGGCCACGGCCGCTCGCAGTGCTCCGGGCTCATTCAAAGGAGCTGGCTCTTTGGCAGCAGACCGTACCATGGTGCGCACGAACACATCGTCTCGACGCCGGTCATCCACCACGCTGTGATCAGCGGCCTCTGTCCTCACCGCGAGGCCCTGGCGGTGAGCTCGTAAAATGCTAGTTCTGCGCTCGACCGGTAGAGAGCAGGAAACTTTGGTGGTCCTGTGATGCGCTTGTCGCCTTCGTGCTTGTAAGCAGTACCTTGGAATTACGCACAATGCTCGACATGAATGCACCGGTATACTCACTGGCGCCGGACGCGTGACTACATCCGGGCCAGGAATTTGATAGCAACACTTCTCGAGATTAACACAAATGGTCATGAAGCCTCAAGATCTAGAACAGCCTAGGGCCCAAGGGAATCATGCCTTCCAAAACGAACGTGAGCTGCTAGTGCTGACGGCGCCAAGGCTTTGATGCTGATGTATGGTTTGCTAGCGCTGCGCTAATTAGATTTAGTAGGCATCGCTTCCATTTCGTTTAAGACTCGCCGTGACCATGCATGAGTGTTATGAACTAGAATCGGGTTCAGAATCTTGAATAAGCCATTGCATGAATCCTTTAATATGTCCAGATTCCTATAGGTGTGATGCCTTATTCCCCAGGGGTGTAGTTTCCTACCCAGTTGCGGGTCTCTAATCTTCCAACTCTAGCTCCAGCCCCATTCCCACGACTTTCAAAAGGAAGTGGGCTAAATCCGGCGATGAGCCCGTTTGTTGGCCCGGGCTAAATCCGGCGATGAGCCCGTTTGTTGGCGCATTTTGTACGGGGGCTGCGTCATTTTGCATTGCTTACCCACCCTCTTCGGTTCTTCTCCTCCCCAACTCAATGTGCGAAGCTGTTGCGTATTTGCACCCACCATAACGCTCATAACTGTGTCAGCTTAATGATATATATCTCAAGGAGTAAAACGCCACAAGAGCACGTATAGAGCCTTTCATTTTTTAAAATTGAACGAGTATCTCAGCGCGCATGAAATTCAACTTCATGCCTATGGACTTTGTGTAGAAGAAAGCAACTTCAAATCCGGCTATGGACCCACCACTATCATTTTGAGTGGTACCTGCGTCCGTTGGTGCTAGAGACGTAAACGAATGCACATCACAGGGTGAATGTATGCGCTAGTTTCTATTTGAACCTCAGGGCCGGAGCCCAGTAACCAAGCGACAACTGCTGCATGCTGTCTTCTATCCTTTTCATTCCAAACGAACCATGCTGTGCCACGTGTGTTTGACGTCGGTGGCGCCGCCTGACGTTTGGTCGCTACCCGCCGTCTGGCGGCGTGTTTCCAGCCTCCCGACAGGCTTCATCATCTCAATATGCCAAGCATTTCGTACGCTTAAGCTACGCGCTGTTTCAGAGCACTGTATCCGGACACCTGTGGCCATCATCATTGTTGCTGGCGCTCGTATCAGGCCATTCTGTTTCTGTCTCGCACCCAGATTTTTGACCTTTCGTTCATTCCATGTCGCATGGCTGTCCGCAGCGATTCAAACGCGCATGGCGTGCATCTGAAATACGGGTGCCGCCGGGCAAGGCTATCATCACCATTCGAGCGAAGGTTATTTGTAAAGTGGCTGCGTTGAAAACAGCAACACTTCTCCGAACCGAGTGTTGTGTCCCCCCCCCCCCCACCCCTCCAACCCCAAACAGGCATCCTTTAGTGGCAGCAATCGGTGGCACTTGTCCCCGCTTCGGTTGCGTCGCTTTCTGTACCCGCGTCACATCGGCCGACGCAGCTGGTGTTCAGTGGGGGGGGGGGGGGGGGGGGAGCGACATAGATCCACTTCCCAGATTGGGAGGGGAGGGACGGGCCACGCGACCCAGCCGGCGCGCGTGGGGACAATACGGCGCCCCCGCCGCCGTGGAGGATGGGGAGGGGCCGCCGGAAGGGAACAATCCGAGCTAATCAGAGGCCCCCTGCTGAACTCGAGCCCCGGCGCGGGTCCGAACCGGAAGAGGGGGAGGGGCCGAAAAGGACGGGGTGTTACACATCGATAGCTTGCCAGCGCGTCGTGTTTTCTTCGACGGGGGTGTGCGTAGGCAGGTCACCCGCCTGTTCTGTGGAGCAAGTCACACAATGATCATACCAGGGCGGCTAATACGATCAAACATTTGCTGCCTAGTTCCAATGGGATAGCAGGCCATGCGCTGCTGCTGTCAAGTTGAGATCTTTATGACAGTGAGCAGACTAACTCATCTGCACCATCGACGGTGAACACACGTAACCAATGGTCATATTTTGTTATGCTATCTTTCATGTTTTGAGTGACACCAGTATTTTCGTTGCCAGTGACCATAGGGTGCGCTTCGTGCGGGCACTGCGACCTTATTGATAATGCTATATTGGTCCTCGACCCTGAACAGAGTCTTTGGTTCGAGCATGGTCACTGGGTCTCTGATTAAAGGCACACCTCATGTACACAATACTTGCTCCTTTCTGGCCACTTTGCAGCCCCTCTCCCGCTGGTTACGCACCGATTACGACGGGAGAAAGCCCCTCCCCCACTCCCACCTTGTTACGCTATTTTGAGGGTAGTGTCCCGAAAAGATAATGTATCCGGTTGGCACATACTTGAGTCAAAAATGCAAAAAGAGAACGGGCGTGCTACACGTCAGAAGAAGCCAGGAGCATTCCAGAAGGGAAAAAGCCAGAAGCAAGTGAGAAGCCAAAAGCACAAGCCAAGAAACATTCGGTTAAAAGGAGTTGACAGGCTTGTTAGAGATTTTATCATGTTTGGAAACCACACCTCAGCATAACTGTTCAAGCCCCACAGCACGCTCCCCTTCTAACGATTTGTTTACGCGCCATCACTCCCTCTGGCCCTCTATTTGCAACGTAATTTATGGGCGGTTTCTATGACACGACGAAAGTAGCATGTATTAGTCGTCATCACCTGGCTCTGCTGACAGATTTGCCGCTTACGTGCTCAGATTGTTCCGGGTTATCAATAAAGTAGTTCATATTGTACTGGCGGCTCGTTTTTGGGTAGACCTGCAGGGAGCTTAAGGTACGATCTTGTACACTTTAAGCTGTCATAATTTTGCGATAGCATGGCATCATTTTCCCCGATTTTGCAAATGCCTCGCTCCGAAGCCTCTGTTTCGTTCCATAGCCTGTCTGTACCTGCTTCACTACGCCCCATGTGGCCAAACACTGGTCCATTGGTCCAAACACTGGCCCCACCGCGATGCAAGTCGGTGTACGCAACACTTGCAGCAGTTGTCAAAGGGAGCCCCATGCGAGGTCAAACCGGTTCACAATCGTGACGCTGGATTCCTGTTATTAACATGTTTTTGGTGAGCCTATGCTCTGTAGCAAAAAAAAAAAAACGCCACTGCGGCTCCTTCCTGCTGCAGACAGAGAAACGAGGCCTGAGCTGGAAAACACGAGCCGGCGGTCACACTTGCGAGCGAACGTGTCTCCGCGGTCTGCACGCAGCTGGTGGCCTCGGCGGCTCAGCTGCTGCAGCGGCCCGTTGGCATTTCCGCCTGGCCGTTCGGCAGGCTCGGCCCCATGTCTGCATGCGGTGCTCCTGAAGTCAGAGGATGTCATGCCGTCAGGGCTGAGCGTATCTGACCTTCGGCGAGGTCATGCCCCACATTTGAGAGGCGATCTGACGAACTGTGCGTCTTCAGATGTCGATGGGCGGCCAGAGGTGTTCCTGGGCGTCCGATCAGCAGGCTAGAAAGTTTGTAGTCCGGTACTTGACAAGTGAACGAAGAGCGTTTGGCAAAGGTCTGACCGCTAATGCGATGTACATCTGTTTCCGGTCCACCAGCGGCCCGTTTCCATCGACAAAATCTTCATTCTGTCAGCGAAACGCCACGTCACAGAAGCTATGTCACGCCTCAACGACCGTGAGTCCTACGCGCAGAACCTGCTGTGATGTAGATACCGGTGCCATCAGAAGCGATGCACTCAAGAGGGCATCGTGGAGAGCTGGTCTCAGACGCAGTACGCTTCGGAGAATGCCGCCCCATCGGACGTCGCGGAGCGTGTGGTCCGCGTGGCGAGTCCTGTGATAGAGGATCCTACCGGCTTGGTCGCTCCTGAGCTCTCACTTTGTGACGCACGACCGGTCTGCCTGTGCAGGCGAGGGTCAAGGCAGCCTCCGCGTGCGGTACCGGCGATGATTGCTGCCGCTCCAATTACTGGTCACCAAATAATGGCGCCGGAATTAATGGAGGCGGGGGCGCTGCGGGGCGCCACTGGCAATCCGTCACATTTTCCCGCTCCACAAGTTGCGGGAGCCCACAACAGGCTTGGAACAAAGCCTACCATTCTGTTCAGTGGTGCGCTCTCTCTCCCTTCCTTACTCTATCCCCTCTCTCTCCCTTCCACCCTCTCTCTCTCTCTCTCTCTCTCTCCCTCTCTCTCTCCCTCTTTCTCTCTCTCCCTCTCCCTCTCTTTCTCTCTCTTTCTTTATTTATTTATCTCTCGCACTCTCTCTCTCTCTCTCACTCTCTCTTTCCCTCGTACATTTATTCCTTCTCTGTCAATGGCATCCTCCTCTTTCGGTTATTATCGCCTGCACCGCCTATCTACGACTCTGTATATGTCGTATCTGATGCGATTAGATTGCGTATTAGTACAACGAATAAGCACACAATTATTTTACTTTTTGTCAGCCTGTCGTCTCTCCAGTCCCAGCGCACATCGGCCAGAAGATGAATGGAATCGAAGACGGCTGAGCAAGTCAGCTCCCTTCATTCTTCGGCATTGTGTCGGCTCTTTCCAATGATCTGCTGTCGCAGACCGCAATCAAAGTTATTAGAATGCCCGATCGTCCAGGGAGACATACATCAAAATATGACGGCAAGATTTCCACGCGCAGCGTTCCCACGCATACGAGTAACACTTGTGCACTGATGGTTGATATCTTTCTAATGTTTCGAGACCGTCGGGAACGCGTAATGCTAGGCTAGGGACCTTTGATGGCACCGACAGCAAATTACGCCCGACGGCGCTTGCGTCCGAGTTAATTGCACCCTGAGCTCCGGGCTTAATAGCCCAAGCATCCGGTGATCTGGGCAGGGATGACCTACGACCTTATGTCATTGTCTGGAGACCCGAGAGGTTACTATATGGCGGTGGATTGCCCATCTCTCAGCACCAAGACTGGGTCAATCTCGCTATCTTGGGCGCGCCGTCCTCAACACATCCGCTTCGATAGGCGGCTTCGATTTCCGAGCAGAATAATGATGGCCGTGAGCGGGTAATAGGGGTCCTTTAGGGAGGCTGCGAACATGAAGCAATGCAACAGCCCAGATACAGCATGAGAAAACACAACTGCAGTGTGAAGGACGGGAAGGCAGGTGCTGTGCGAGGACGTATGCCGACTGATGTACATGAGGGACACATGAAAGGCAACTGTTGCTTAGAAGACGGACAGGACAAAAGTCGTTGGGGTGCAGCCGGGACTGCTGTTGCTCCAACGGCAAAGGAGGCCCTGTGTAAGGGAGGGTAGTGGACCGTTGCCGCGCCGCCGCCGCCGCCGCCGCCGCCCGTCAAGTGGCCGGTCGGCCTGCCGGGGCCGTTGTCCGCTCTCCGCAGCCGTGTAACCCGGCGGTGTCGCCGCTCCCCGGACCCTCCATGGCGAGGGGCTGTTTTTGTTTGATGTAATCCCCTGTTTATTGACTGAGTCTGTTGGCTCTGGCGGGCCGGGCCCTCTCGGTTCGCCTAGTCAAACCGTGCACCGGTGCAGGCAGGCACCGTCCCGTCACAAAGGGAGGGCGCCCACACAGTGACCCTCTCCCAGCGCGTGTGGAGCCACGTGGTGCAGCAAAACCATCGACTGTTCTCCACTGGGTACATCAATTACTGCAGTATGGATGGTACACCAGTCACCGCAATGTGGTACATCACCACAGCATGGTACATCAATTACCGCAATGTGGTGCACCCGTTATCCCAATGTGACGCCCTGGGAGGGGCGTCAACATTTCACTTGCGCATCTTTACGGTGAGGCATCTGAAAGACGGCAGCGTGGTGCGAAGCGCGGTAGGCCGGGGCACACCAGCTGGCACCGACTTCGCATTCACAGAAGCCTTTTGGAGCTCTCTCCCCCATTACAACCGTCAACGCTCGGCAGCCTGCTCACTTTCTCACGTGAAACTGCGGCGGACAGACCGATGTCGCGGGTAGTGACTCTGAAACTGCGGCGGACAGACCGATGTCGCGGGTAGTGACTCTGAAACTGCGGCGGACAGACCGATGGCGCGGGTAGTGACTCTGAAACTTCGGCGGACAGACCGATGGCGCGGGTAGTGACTCTGAAGCTGCGGCGGACAGACCGATGGCGCGGGGTAGTGACTCTGAAACTGCGGCGGACAGACCGATGGCGCGGGTAGTGACTCTGAAGCTGCGGCGGACAGACCGATGGCGCGGTAGTGACTCTGAAACAGCGGCGGACAGACCGATGGCGCGGGTAGTGACTCTGAAGCTGCGGCGGACAGACCGATGGCGCGGGTAGTGACTCTGAAGCTGCGGCGGACAGACCGATGGCGCGGGTAGTGACTCTGAAACTGCGGCGGACAAACCGATGGCGCGGGTAGTGACTCTGAAACTGCGGCGGACAAACCGATGGCGCGGGTAGTGACTCTGAAACAGCGGCGGACAGACCGATGGCGCGGGTAGTGACTCTGAAGCTGCGGCGGACAGCAGACCGATGGCGCGGTAGTGACTCTGAAAACTGCGGCGGACAGACCGATGGCGCGGGTAGTGACTCTGAAACTGCGGCGGACAGACCGATGGCGCGGGTAGTGACTCTGAAGCCAAGTCACGTGACTCCCTGCCTGGAGGCTGCAGTCCATCGGTAAACCAAATTGTGCGCAATGAATTTATGACGGAAAGGCCCGTGACGGGGTCAAAGGTCAAGCGCAAGGTCATGCCAGCACGAGACAGATGACAGTCGCCCGAGCACCTGCCGGCCCAAACACGCCCGAACGACAGCCATGTTATGCACGGCGCCATTAGCGTAATTAGACACGATTACCTGTACCTAAACACTAAAAGTCAAACATTTTGGTGACGACAGTCTTGCGATTAGGGGAGGGGGAGGAGAGGGGTCAAGGACGGTGTGCATGTGTGTCGCGTTGTAGGAAACCGAGCACAGGCTCCCAAGCCACCGACTGACGGTTTGAATTGGAATAGCTTGGTAGCTCATGCCAGAACTGATGGTTATATGGGAACGGTTAGCTAGGATTCACCATTTCCATCATGCTCCACTTACACCAGCAGGTTTAAGAATATATCAATATTAATGCATTCGAATTGCATGCCTTTTGGAATAGCATTGCCCCATGCGTCATTGACTACCTAAGGAGAGTGTTCGACATTTATATGGGTTTTTTTAAGTGAAGTAATCAATTTGAAGACTTGCTATGCTGTTTACAACCCTGCCCTCCTTAAGACCTAAGCACCTTTAGCTTCTGAGCTACACACCCGCGAAAATGGGGATGTGATTTTCGAGAGAGTATTTCAAAGTCATCTTGGCGTGCATGACGTCATAATAATGTTATTCAAATCCTGCCATTCCATAAGTCATGCGTCAGTCAAGCCCAAGAAAACTATAGTTGTCAAGGCGTTTATATCTGGCGTTCGTGAGCACGATTTCCAGCTATAACGGCCGTCAATTGGCTCTCAATCAACGTTGTGCAGCGTACCATGACGCAATCAAGCCATCACACATTGAGGAGCATATTTGCTAAACAGAGAATTTGTGCTGTCTAAAGCAGTCTTTCCACGTACAAAGTGTAGCAGCAGTTAAAAAGTGAGTTTGTTTCATCATATATAATGCTTACTCCGATATCCTCAAAAGTGCAACATTCCATTTAACTGAACACAAACAAGTTTCAACCCATCATTACTCGGTCAAAATCCCCAACAACGGGCTTGAGCGGCGACTGTTGCCTGCGCGACCGAGCATTGCTGGCAGACCCTGCCGCGGGCGGGCTGCGGGCTGCCAGCCAGGCGACAGTCCTGTCGGCACAGCGGGGGCACGCACGCGGCACATCACATGCATGGCCCGGGCGGGCGGTGGTTTCGGCCAGCCAGACTCGCCTCAGCAGCAGGGGCGGCCTCTGTAAGCGGGCGGATTGATCACCACCCAGACCTCGACCGTTTCGTGCCGACGGCGGGCCAGGCTCGCGGCAGCAGCAGGAGCGGCCTCTGTAAGCGGGCGGATTGATCACTGCCCAGACCTCGACCGGCCTGTGCCGACGGCGGGCCAGACCCGCGGCAGCAGCGGGAGCGGCCTCTGTAAGCGGGCGGATTGATCACCGCCCAGACCTCAACCGTCTCGTGCCGACGGCGGGCCAGACTCGCGGCAGCAGCGGGAGCGGCCTCTGTAAGCGGGCGGATTGATCACCGCCCAGACCTCGACCGTCTCGTGCCGATGGCGGGCCAGACTCGCGGCAGCAGCGGGAGCGGCCTCTGTAAGCGGGCGGATTGATCACCGCCCAGACCTCGACCGTCTCGTGCCGATGGCGGGCCAGACTCGCGGCAGCAGCGGGAGCGGCCTCTGTAAGTGGGCGGATTGATCACGCCCAGACCTCGACCGTCTCGTGCCGATGGCGGGCCAGACTCGCGGCAGCAGCGGGGAGCGGCCTCTGTAAGCGGGCGATTGACTGCCCCCCAGACCTCGACCGTCTCGTGCCGATGGCGGGCCAGACTCGCGGCAGCAGCGGGAGCGGCCTCTGTAAGTGGGCGGATTGATCACCGCCCAGACCTCAACCGTCTCGTGCCGATGGCGGGGCCTTAGCAGGGCTGAGCTCCTGACGGACGCCGCCGCTGTCCGGATGATCATCCGTGGCTGAGGAGGAGCTGTGGAGGTGCGGGAGCGCGTCCTGCCCGTCCGCAGCGGGTGCGACGTCTGCGCTCCGCGACGGCGCGCCGAGGCGTGCTAATGCCGTCCGCTGGGAGGGAGGGGCGCCGAGGCTTGCTCATGCCGTTCGCGGGGGGGGGGGGGAGGGGGCGCCGAAGTGTGCTCATGCCGTTCGCTGGGAGGGGGACGGGCGCCGAGGCGTGCGCATGCCGCCTGCTGAGAGGGGGAGAGGCGCCGAGGCGTGCTCATGCCATCTGCTAGGTATTCGGGTCGAGAGCCAGCTGGCAGGGCCGTGAATCTCGGTTCAACGAGAACTAAATTCCGAGCCAGTTTGGAGCTGATCAGTGGGAGCCAGCCGCCAGATGAAAGGAAATAATAGTAAGGAGCGCAAGACCACCTACCCATGGATACCTGATGGTGAAAAACTTCATTGGACGCATCACGCTCTACTTGGTCACGCAACCCGAAGCTCACCGCAAGTACGGAATTTCGATCGAGCGTCGATGCATTTGAAATGCAGCCATGAAAGGCACAAGTAATTGCAATAATTGCTTGCTTTGCGTCCAAGTCCCAAGTCCAAATCAGAAGGACCACGAATAGGGTTTCAGCAGCAAGGTGCACGCGTCATACGTACGTCCGCCGACCTAGTTGCTCATCGTGCGGAAAATATAACGGCGATGGATCGATGCTTCCATGGTGACTAGGAGAGGCAGGGAATATTCTGATAAGAACGGTTTCATACATTAGGTGCCTTACTGACTTGATGGAAGAGCCGAGCGCAGGTAGGTTTGATCAGTGCATGATATCAACTGACCCCGAACGCCCTGATATTTCCCACAGCTTTATGCACTCGCTGGAAGTACTTGATGTTCCGCGGCCCGATAATCTTGTATAATGATCCGCAAGGCTTTGAACAGAAAATTTCAGTTCTTCTGGTATTCACCGTATGCCGTTTTTATCATCTTAGACAAAAAACAACGCCTTTGGCACATGCTGTACCTTTCAGTGAATGACGTGGCATGTTGCATCTTATGGGGCAACTTAATCTAGTGCAGAAAACGAAAGTGATATGTGCGGCATGTGTTTTCGGCCTGCACTGGCCGTATAATCTGTGTGTGGCATGCCTGTATCTTGCTAAAACAATTTCCTTCAGAGAAGTTTGTGCCAGTTTTTGCTTCCTTAGATGATTACCATTTTCCTGCAGCGCAAAGTACCCATCGTCCATTTCATCCATGAAAGTATTCTTGATTTGAAATCAACGCGATGGATTTAACAGCGACAACCATGGATTTATTGGAAGAATTTTCGTAGTTTTCATGTCGACGATTCTCTTTGGGTCAGTAGACGGAACTTCCGGATAAATTACTTGGTCTTGGTCTACCGAAGGAATATGTCGTTGCCATTTTTCTAACTTCAGGGATGTCTGTGTAAAACCGCTTTCACGACACTCATGCAGCAACATTTTAAGCATTTCTCACAATATTCTGCCTCGGAAATACTCGGCCGGGTGATTCGTCGCTCGCAGCACGGCATCTCCGACCAGCATCGGTGTCCAATGTCACATCGAACAGGTGGCATGGCAGTGACTCATATGCAGTTTACAGAAAGCATCTTCCCGTTGCATGCAATTGTATCGAACATGGCCTTGGTCACCACATTGGGCGCGTGGTTCCGTTAACACAACAGCAGCGGTCAAAAGCCTCATGACCCCACACCTAACGAGGAGCCTGCCTTCGGATGACAGGTTGGGTTGGCCAATTGTTTTCGCATCATGCGCCGGCATGGAAAGACCGCCGAGCATGTCAGGCACGCGGCACAACAGGCCAGAGAGCCTTGTTTTTCCGGCGCTAAAACGGCTCACCTTGAGTTCCCAGCTCCGAACGGACGTCTGCAGCCGGCCTGGTCCGTCTGACGGGCCCGCGCGGCGGTAGGCTGAGATGCGGGAGGGCGGGCGCTGCCGGCCGCCGTCGCGCGCCGCGCGCCGCGCAGTACGGCGCCCCGCGCTCGCCGGCCGACAGCGGCTGTTAGCGCCAGCGAGCCAACCCGTCCAGCCGGCTGACGCCAGTGCATGCAGTGGTTGTGAAGTGCGCAGTGAGAGAACCGCGAGTGCACCCGGCGGGTGAGCGTACAGGCGTACGTCGAGGGGTGGCGCGGTGAGACGATCCGGGCGACCAGGCGGCCCTCCTCCCAGGGCGGGGCGCGGGGCCGGCCGGTCCCTGGGTGACCCTCCTCCCAGGGTGAAGCGCGGGACGGCGGGTCCCTGCCCCCCCCCCCCCACCCGCCCTCCCAGGGCGGGGCGCGGGGCCGGCGGGCCCCTGGACGGCCCTCCTCCCAGGGTGGGGTGCGGGGCCGGCCCGGCCGCGACTCGGACGGACGCGGCCGGCGGCATCGCCAGGAGCACCATCGATCGCCAGCCGGGAGCGGCGGAGGTGACCGACCGGTGGTGACCCCGACACTTTGCGGCGCGGGCCGTTCCCGCCTCCGCCGAAACACTGACGGCGACACTCCGCGGGGTGTTCAGGCTGCTTGGACAGAGCTGTTGCCGAGTAGGCCGCGTTGTTTTTCCACTTCGTTTGCTCAGCTCGCTGTTGAACTCACTGGAACCGTGATGACTAAGCAATTGTGCGCGAGGCAATTTGCTGTCATGGTCCGGTCCCGCAACACGGGAATGTTGGCGTCTGGCAGCCTGGCACATCGATCATATCGCGCATCGTTTGTCTTCATAGTCAGTAGGCGTGAACGAGTATGATCACTACCACTACAAACTCATTTCCGGATTTTGTTTTATTTCTACGATGTCAAGCGCGACATCAAGCGAGTAAGCTCGGGAAGAAGCTTAGCGAACTCAAAACAACCGTCGTGTGCTCAGAAGACAGTGGCCACTGCTTTACTGAAAGTCAGTTAAAGTCAAGGATGTTTCCATCGTGGCGTGGCGTGCGCGGCCGCTCTGCGAGGTCGCGCTGCACTTCCGCGGCGTACTGCTGGCGGCGCGCTGCATCGCTAATTTCGGACACTCGACGTCGTTGAGCCAATGGCCGGCCAAGCGTCGGAAATGGTTCCACAGCCGTTCGGGCGCCTCAGCGGAGGCAAGCCATCGTCTGGTGCCGCTCAGTTGTCCTGCTGGGCCCCAGTCCGCTGCTCAGCCGTCCTGCTGGGCCCCAGTCCGCTGCCCAGTCCTCCCGCTGGGCCCCAGCCCGCTGCTCAGTCGTCCTGCTGGGTCCCAGCCCGCTGCTCAGTTGTCCCGCTGGGCCCCAATCGACTGCTCAGTCTTCCCGCTGGGCCTGTTTGGCAGCCTTCCACAGGGCTTGGCTGACAGTCCTCCGCGTGACCAGGCCCCCCGCAGGGCCTGGCTGGCAGTCCTCCGCTGGGCTTGGCTGACAGCCGTCGAGCCTGTCTCAGCTTCGGCACACCATGGCCGCGTGCGGCCGGGAGGAAAGTGGGCCGCGTGCACGCCGTCTGGCCACCGGAGCCGCTGCTGTGGCCGGCTCTGGGCCGCGGGCGGCCCTACACGCCACCGCTGCGTGCTTCTGCGTGTGTGGCCAAGCTGCCCGACGCGTCACGCTCAGAGCGTGACGTCACGCTCTGAGCATGACGTCACGCGCAGAGCGCCCGCGTCAGAGAGACGCTCGCCTGCACCTGCGTCTCCCCCGTCCCTGACGGTGGTCAAACGCACGAGGTGGAAATTTATGTGGGATGCTGGTGGAGTGGCAGAGTTGTCGGAGGATACAAGCTAAGGAGCATTTCGCTTCAACATGACGAACTGTGACACCTCCAGCATCGGCACTCGCTGCTGACTGGCCGCCGAAGGTCGGCAATACGTGACTCTCAGCAGGAAAGAGCGGTCAAAGTCGTGGTCGCAAGCATAAGAGAGCAGTCAAAGCTGTCATCCTCAGCAGAAGGCAGCTGTCACAGCCACGCTCGCTGCTGGAGGCGGCCGGGCGGTGATGCGCGGCATCAGCGAGCTGCTCCGTGTTGGCTTCGATCGTTATGGGATCGTGTTCAGAGGTCACCGACACGCCCAACTGGCGCGCCCTGATTGGCCTAATCGAGTTCAGAACATCCAGCATCCAACACCATCCGGGGGCAGACGGGAGCCAGCCAGGCGCGGACAGGTTACCGTTAATGGCGCGAGTGCGCAGGATACTTCCGGAAGAGAGCGGTCACACGAGTTCGTATTTGTAGTTCTCAGTAGATGACGTTTTCAAGTGCGCTGTGTTCGAGTTTGCAGCGCGGCTAGCGCGGTCGTGCCCTCTAATGTTACCGTTTGTCACGCTGAAGCGATCTGCGCGTGGGCAGGTGGCGCCGGCCTGGCAGGCGGAGCCGGCAGGCGCGCCGGGTCTCGCCGGGGCGCGACTGACGGCCAGCCGGCGCCTGGCGATGCAGCCGCGCTGCACCAGATGATTGGCTCCGAGGCGGCCAGATCGACCCAGTCCCTCCCTCCCGCGCCGCCGGCTCTCTCCCCACGGCGGCGTAACCGGGCGTGCGACCCGCTCATGGGAGTAGCACACCTGACAGAGCAGGGCAGGGCTCAGAGCGGCACACCTGGCAGAGCAAGGCAGGGCTCAGAGCGGCACACCTGACAGAGCAGGGCAGAGCTCAGAGCGGCACACCTGACAGAGCAGGGCAGGGCTCAGAGCGGCACACCTGAAACAGCAGGATAGGGCTCAGAGCAGCACACCTGACAGAGCAGGGCAGAGCTCAGAGCAGCACACCTGACAGATCAGAGCAGAGCTCAGAGCAGCACGTCTGAAAGAGCAGAGCAGAGCTCAGAGCAGCACACCTGACAGAGCAGAGCAGAGCTCAGAGCAGCACGCCTGACAGATCCCGTGCGCGACAGCTTACTGGTGCGGGTGAACGGCAGATGCTCATTCATGGCGCTATCTAGCTGATCACGGCTGCGTGCAGCCGAGGAGCGGCGCGCACAGGCACGCGGCAGCTGCGCCGCGACGGCCACAAAAACGGCGCGGCTCGCTTTTTACGGAGAGCCAGAGCTGGATCGCGAGCGGGGCCATCCGTTCGTTAGCGCTCGGTTCGGTGGTGGCCAGCCAGGCGTCGGCCGGCCGGGGTGCCGAGTAGTTCCCCTCGACGGCCGCTGTCAGGACTGCCACGCGCCATTTGCCACCTTTGTGCGGCGGCGGCTGCCTGTTTGCGCAGCCGCGCCCCGCCGCCGCCCCCGAGAGGTGCGCCCCGCCCCGCGCGCGCGGCGGCGGCGGCGGCGTTTGTTGGATCACCGCATTCCGTGACTTCCGTGCCAGGAGGACCTGCTGTCAGCCCCGTTAGCCAGGCGTGCCGTGCCGTTCGCATCCAGGCCCGTCCCACTGCCCATCAAGTCCGCCTGTCGACCGCCCGAAAGCCGGCGGCGCGCTCTCTATTTTTACCAGACGCGGTCGTCGGTCTGGCGTGGCGGCCCTCATCGCGCGGCCTGAGCGCCGCCACAAAACGCGCCCGGTGAATGGACGCCGCGGCGGCGAGGCCCCGGGTCGGAGGCGGACGACCCCTGGCGCGAGGGTCGGGCCGCGTCGTCCCGTCCGCCAGGCGGCGCCCAGCCTGCGCCCCGCCAGCCGGCCCCGCGCGCTCCGCACGCCACCGACCAATGGAAGGCGGGTGAGCAAGGCCGGCTTGTTACGGATGGGGTGAGCGAGGGCACTGCAGACCGCCAGTCCTGTAGCGCTGATAACCAGCCCAGTTAGAAGCTTTGGGACATTCTTCATGATCAGCGGCGTTGCGTGTCATAAAACCGGCTCTGCGAGAAGTGCTTAAATTTGGCGCAACGTCCTGGTTCCCGGCGGTCGGTGCTCCTCGTTGCGTTGGACTTGAATCCGCAAGGTTTGAAGCTGAAAGCAGCGTTCAGCAGTCAGATCCTCATGTGGTCACACGGCTGCAGCAAGAGCTGTAAATCTCTCACTGCAGTACACTTGTGGATCAGATGCAAGCATTTGGGCTACGCGTTTAAATCGGCCGTCACCCCCCGTGGTTTGGTACAAAGCCAATCACCCGGATGCGAGTCTGGTTCAGGCCGCCGTGTTAAGCCGCTGCGCAGACCACACATCGCCGCTACCACAAGCCTTTGTCCTGCACCCTTCCCCTCCCCTCCGGCGGTTCCATCAGCCCCTCCCCACCGCCGGCTGCTGCGCCGACCGCGCGCGACTCGTCGACTCGCCGGCCGCGGCTGGCGCTGTTTGGGCAGTGAGTCAGAGCCTTCTAGGAGGGCGCGGCGCCCTGACCTGATGGTCCCGCCCCTCCACGGGTGCGGGGTGCCGCCCGGGGTGCGGCCGGTGCGTCACGGCCAGGGGCCGGCCGCACCCCCCGCACTGAGGGTGCGCTGACCGCCAGCGATCCCGGCGCGGCTTGCCGCTCTCTGCCGCACCTGATTCCACACCCGCACCGAGCCGATGACTCCATTTCGTGGCAGCTGGCTCCGCCGCCCCCGGCGCGCTCGCCACCCCGTGCAGGCGGGCGCGTTCCCAGGCATCACATGACTCGGCACGAGCCGGGCCGGCGGCCCCGGCCGGCTCGAGGTCACGGCCCCCGTGACCCGTGACCCGGCCGGTGTCGTGTGTGTTTGCTGACGGCGCCACATTGCGCCGTGGCGCGCCTGGTATGCCGGTGCTGACTGGCCGAGGTCATCCCTTGATCATTAGAAGCAATGCAGTAGCTTCGGTCTCGCAGTCAGCCGGCTGCAGGGTGGATCCCGCACCAAAGTCAGTGGCGATTCCCAGGGGACGCAACCCCACCGCAGGTTGAGGCTTTGACCAGAGATTGCTTCGGCGAACAGGAGCTGGGTCGGTACAAACGTCACGGACGGAAGAGCAACAACAGTGCCGGTTGCTTGCTGGTAGACAACCTTGGTCTGTTCGATGTCGAGTGCACGCAAGCTGAGAGAGAGAAAGAGAGGGAGACAGAGAGAGAGGGAGAGAGAGAGGGAGAGAGAGAGAGAGAGAGAGAGAGAGAGAGAGAGAGAGAGAGAGAGAGAGAGAGAGAGAGAGAGAGAGAGAGAGAGAGAGAGAGAGAGAGAGAGAGAGACATCGGCTTCCGCGCGTCCATAGCTAGGCTATGGCTAGGCTAGATATCATCCGTAGTCAGCTAGCTTCAGAAGGCTAGGCTCTCGGAAATGCGCATGCTTGCACCCCGGGTGTACATTCGCCACGTGCATCTCAGTGTTCGAGGCGTGACAAGCACGAAACCAGTTGTTCAGCTCCATGAACTATGAGAATAGCAAGGCATTGTAAAACAAACCACAACATGATATGCGCCCAATATTTACGGTGTACCTGCGGCGGATAAAAGCGTCTAACGCCAATCGAAGCAGAGCACCAGCCCACCTTGTCACGGCTCCGCAGCTTGTTCAGCTTCTTTTTATAGCGGTCAAGTCCCCTGCAATTTCCATTTACAATACATGGGGTGCAGGTGTGCACGACGTACCCGTCCGGGCAGCGATCACCACAGGAGGCCAGAACCAACATCGGCTGGGGCAAATGGCACGTGGCCACACACGTGCCCCGAGCCTCTTCATTCCTCGTGCCGCATGGCCGGCCCCACGGAGCGGGTGGCGGGGAGGGGAGGGGGGGGGGGGGCGCCTCCCGGCTCGAGGTCCATCTCTATGGGCCGCCTGGTCGCTCATGGTCTCAGTGGGGTGTCCCCAACAGCAGCGGCACGTCTACACGGACCACACGCCATCAGACCGGCAGCGGTCGCACCACAGCACAGCCAGCGAGGGCCGGCCCGGGCGTTACACGGCCTGTCGGAGCGTCTCACCGCCCGCCGTCACAACAACAGCCGCCACCGACTTGGCCAGCGCTTGCCCGCAGCGTGAGCAGCCAGCACTGCTGCGTGCCGCCGCCGTCTCGAGCCGGCGCCAACCGCCAGCGGGCTGCGTGCCGCCACCCGGGCAGCGTCACGGCCGTGCCGGCGGCTCCCAGCGCGTCCGGCGTCGGCGGGCCGCGGTGCGTGGCGGCGCCAGGTGTGTGGGAACGGCGCGGCGGCGCGCGGCGGTGTCAGTGCCCGCCCGCCGCTGCCGCCGCCGCCGCCCGCCGTCCGCCGCCCGCCGCCGCCAGCCCGGCCCGCCAGCGGCACACGTGCGGCGCTCGCGGCCTGGTGCGGACGCGGCAGCGACGCTGCGGACGGCGCGTGGCGCGCGCTGGTGAACGGCGCCGGCGACTGGTGTGAGCGGTGGCTGAGGAGCGGCGACCTGACGCGCGAGTGACGTGTCGAGGGCAGCCCCATACGGATCTGTGACGTGACCTCTGCAGCGTGGCAGCGACGTACGAACGAGACCGTGCCTGTGCAGGGGACGTGGGCCTGCGAGTGTGACCACTGGGGTCAGAAGACAAATTGTGGGAGTGAGTGCGGATTGCCCCGCTGAAGTGAGACGGCATCGACAGGGTTCTTCCCCGTGTGAGAGGGTCCTCCGGGAGCGCCGCCTCGACTCGCATCGGTGACTCGCGCGTGTGAGCGTCGAAGTGGGACAGCGCCGCGGTGGTCCCGTCTGTCACCTCAGCGAGCGAACAACCAGCGCCAAACTGGGGAAGCTGCGCGCTGCCACGTTTGACCTGGTGGCCGGGAGTCATGGTGATGCTGGCGGCATGGACAAGAGCAAGCGGAACGACGACGTCGTCCTGTTGCTCTGTGAGTATGGACCACCTGGCGGAAGTCATAAGTACTTCGCCGGCAGGCAGAAGGCATTCAAACGTCATGATTGCAGACGGCAGTATTTACCACAGCGTTCGTCAGGAGGCGAACAGCTAACTGGTGTCGTCTTCGAGACAAATGTACGTGCATTGTCGCGCACAATGCCATAGCAACGCAGAGCAAGCAAACGATGTTATGGTTCAATGTTTGAACCTTGGATCAAATCGCATGACCTTCGGCTCGGCTTTAGCGTAGTGTATATTTTTCCAAACCCTCGGGGCCAGTCAACAGGGAGATGTTGGGGTTGTGATTATCAACGTTCCTGCTATAGTCTTACTTGGTAGCCATTGCTAATCAAACGTCGAACACACAGGGTGGCCGTTGCAGGCATACTCTGACTACGGATGACGATGTGCCGGTGGGAAGGGATCAGGGCGGGCGGTGGTGACGTGTTCCGACCGGGGACAAGCCGACCGCCGGCTTCCCCGCACCTCCCCTTCTCTCCCCTCCCTGGTGGTGGGCAGGGCCGGCTGTGCCCGCGTCATCGGCTTATCACCGGTCGACCCGTGCACATCCGGCGGCAGTGGAGAGGGGAGGGGCATCCGGGGCACACCGCGGGGATGGATCCTGTCCCAGCGCAGCGGAGGGACGTACGAGGGGCTGCCGTGCGGCGGTGATGGGTCCTGTCCCAGCGCAGCGGAGGGACGTACGAGGGGGCTGCCGTGCGGGGGTGACGGGTCCTGTCCCAGGGCAGCGGAGGGACGTACGAGGAGGCTGCCGTGCGGGGGTGACGGGTCCTGTCCCAGTGCAGCGGAGGGACGTACGAGGGGGCTGCCGTGCGGGGGTGACGGGTCCTGTTGGGCGGAGGGGCGTACGAGGGGGCTGCCGTGCGGAGGTGACGGGTCCTGTCCCAGTGCAGCAGAGGGGCGTACGAGGGGGCTGCCGTGCGGAGGTGACGGGTCCTGTCCCAGTGCAGCGGAGGGGCGTACGAGGGGGCTGCCGTGCGGGGGTGGCGGGTCCTGTCCCAGTGCAGCGGAGGGGCGTACGAGGGGCTGCCGTGCGGAGGTGATGGGTCCTGTCCCAGTGCAGCGGAGGGGCGCACGAGGGGCTGCCGTGCGGAGGTGACGGGTCCTGTCCCAGCGCAGAGGAGGGACGTACGAGGGGGCTGCCGTGCGGGGTGACGGGTCCTGTCCCAGTGCAGCGGAGGGGCGTACGAGGGGCTGCCGTGCGGAGGTGACGGGTCCTGTCCCAGTGCAGCGGAGGGGCGTACGAGGGTCTGCCGTGCGGAGGTGACGGGTCCTGCCCAAGTGCAGCGGAGGGGCGTACGAGGGGGCTGCCGTGCGGGAGTGACGGGGGCCTGCCCCTGTACCGGAGTGACGGAGACCTGCCCCCGTGCAGGGGTGACGGGGGCCTGCCTCTGCGCAAGGGCGACAGGGGGCTTTGTGCGGAAGTGACGGGTCCTGTCCCAGTGCAGCGGAGGGGCGCACGAGGGGCTGCCGTGCGGAGGTGACGGGTCCTGTCCCAGTGCAGCGGAGGGGCGCACGAGGAGCTGCCGTGCGGAGGTGACGGGTCCTGTCCCAGTGCAGCGGAGGGGCGCACGAGGGGGCTGCTGTGCGGGGTGACGGGTCCTGTCCCAGTGCAGCAGAGGGGCGTACGAGGGGGCTGCCGTGCGGGAGTGACGGGTCCTGTTGGGCGGAGGGGCGTGCGAGGGGCCTGCCGTGCGGGGTGACGGGGACCTGACGGCAGCGAGAGCCAGCCTGAGAGCCTGACGGTGCCAGCCCGCCCGGCGCCAGTGGTTCCGTCCGATGAAAACACGCGGTATGTAAACACAGGACTGCGGTCGGATGGATCGGTGGCCGTGCTGTGACAGCCAGACGACACGTCATCGGCATTAGTGGATCTGGGGTGCGGATCTGGACCAGCGGCGGGAATGTTAACCGTCGGCCAGACAACCGTCGGCGCAACAGCAAGAACGCTGTTAGCTTTGGTCCGTTCGGACAGGCGATGATAGACAGTTGGCCGTTGTAGCCTCCGTTGAAACGGTCGTTCTGAAACTCCTTGCGTGATGCCCAAGGCGCCTTAACGAACAGGAAAAAATACTTCGGCTCCAGTGACGTGAGCTCCCCGTAAAGACCAGCTCACGGCGTTCAGTTGCAGGTCCGTGGTAAAGCAGCATTATGGCGAGAGCTGCAAAAGCAGGCAGACCGTATTAAGCGTCTGCACGGCCGTGACACAACGTGGATGTGGAGACGCTACTTGTTCCTTACCGACGCGGCGTAGTTGGCGCGGAAGTTCTGACTCACGTTACCGTCTGTGGTGCTACCACTCCCGCAGGATGTGCTGTGTTCACGGTATCTGTTGTCCATCGCCGTGGCGTGCTGAGGCCGAGTGGCGTGCACAGACTGCTGTGCTTCGTCGAAATGGAAAAGAAAACAATAAGAAGGAGCGTTTCAAAATGCATTTCATTAAAGCAAGTCGTGGATGTATTGCTGCAACATGACTTTTCTGACCTGGATTAAAAGACGACCTCCCGATTCACTTGAAGCAATAGCCTTCCGTAAAAAGCTAGTTGTATTGCAACACAGCCGTCTTTGGGCTTGAGCACCACTGGCAACCGCTTCGGAGAACGCCACAGACAAGCCACGTCCTTGCCTAATCAAAACACGCACCCGCAGCATCGCGAAACGCTGCTGCGTACAAGTTACCCAACTCGCGAAATGAAAGCTTCAGAAAACGCCACAACCCAGCGACGTCCTCACGTACTGCACGTGCCGTCGACGGCAGGCGGCGGTGCCGTGCGCCGGTGGGGCCGCAGCGCGCCCGGCTTCTCACGTCGCCTGCCTCTCGCTGTGAAACCGGCGCTAGCCGCTCGACCCGGGCGCCGGGTCACAGCGACTCGCCTCTGTCGCAAGCGCGGGTCAGAGGTGTTACAACCCGCCGTCTCTGCGCAATGCTCTCAGCCCGTACGGAGCGCCCTGGCGCACGGCACGTCGGGGCGCGGGGCGCGTGTGATCAGTGACTGGAAACGGGTGGCGCTGGCACAGATCTGTCGGAACGCATCATAGTACGTGCGCGATTCGCTGCCGGCTGCGGCCCGCTGCGGGGCCGCCGTCGGCTTCGACCACCCGTCTACCCGAGCGCATACCTCGCAGCAGCTGGTGCGGGGCCCGACAATAAACAGCCGGCCGTGGGCCGTGGGAAGGTCAGGGGTCGGCGTGGGGTGCCGCCCGGTGACCGCCCCCGGCCGACGCCGAGCCGATCCCAGCTGGCCGGCTGACCGCGGTGTCCGCAGCTGACGGCACCCCGGACGCCCGACGCAGGGCACCGGGCCGGTTCGCACGCTCCAGCCGCGGCGGCCCGTCTGGTACAACTCTGATGCGTGGCTGTGATGCGCACTTATTACGGCCTGTCTTTCGCGGCCTAAGCTGCATGGCTTCTTTAACGAGTGTTCCCGGTGCGTCCTTTCATCGTTACATATCTTCCGTGATGCGACTGTTCTCCCATACGCCATTTGTTCCAACGCGTCCGATGTCTCTCTCCTATGCATTGGTCCACGTGACTACTGGCCAGTGGGGCTCGTGGTCGCGCTGAGGTCGAGCGAACAACGCGTCCAAGTGCCGCTCCCCCGTTCGCCCAGCAATGCTCCTGGTGAATGCCTTTGGTCACACTGTCACCAGTGAGCATTAAACGTGCCACGTGTCAGCTCTGATTATTTTTATAGCGGGAAGCGAGTCACCACTGAGTCGTTTGCTCGCGCTGCCGCGGACGTGCCACGAAACAAATCTTCTTACACTGACTGACGTGCCACGTGACAGTCGCTTGCAGTGGACCACGTGAATGGCGATAAGCCTGGTGCGGTCTCAGGTCCTCGGCGCGGCGCGATGCAGCTGCGGTGGCGATGGGCCACGTGACACGTGACGGCCTCGGTCACGCGGCGGCAGAAGTGCCGAGTGCAGCCTGCCCGCCCTGTCCCGACGGGCGGCATGAGTGACATATGTGGGTCTCGGCGCTGCAGCCCGGGTCACGTGACCGCCGTCCAGCTCAGGCCGGTGACGTCAGCAGTGTAAACGGACTCGGCTGTCCTGTGGTGCGCCATGGACGGCGCATGGCTGCCTGTCCGCGCTTTCTCCGCAGCTGTCCGCCGCTGTCAGGCCGCCACGTCCCGCCTCTAATGCCAAGTTATTTTACACGGCCCGATGCGGCTGACTGGCACGCTTCACACGGCCTTCCGGAGGGCGCCGACAAGTAGGTGCCTCCGACGGCGGCCGGAGACAGCCCAAACACCGCAGCAAAGCCGACAGGACCAGCCGGCGCGGCTATAGCCGCCGTTAGTCGGCCAGCGCTGTCGACCGAGGACGGACCGTTCGTCGGCCAGTGCCACGCTGACCAGCGCCGACACGGAGCGTGTCCGGAGCCAGCCTGCCGCCGCCGGCGACATCGGAACAATGGGCGGCCGCGCGCCGGGCGCGGAGCGGTCCGCCGGCGGCGCCCGGCCGTGTGAGCGGGCTGACCTCATCGCTGACCTCTGACACGCTCCCCTCGCATCGTGTCAGTCGCAGACCCCTCGTAACGGTGATCACGACGTGGGCTCACACTGGGCTCACACTCACCGGAGGAGGGCGTGACTCGCCAAACAAATTGCTCTGGATGTTACCGGGATCATATTTAGAGCCAGCTGGCGTGTACTATGGATTGCGCGATACTGTCTCGTTGACGGGTGCTTCGACCTATCCTTGAACCCATCTAGTGCAACGCATGTGTAATGAGGAATTCCCTTCCCACATTATCATAGCTAATGGCAGGCTTGTTGCGAGCTTCTATAAATGACTTTGATGCAGCTAAATTGCGCAGCAGAAAGTCGGTTGGAACAAGGCGAAGGCTGTTTTTTATACTAGATGACTCTGTCGCTCCCAATTGGTTAAAGTTCGGTGGATCGCACCTTAAAACAGCCATTCACGATTTTAAATTATCCCATATGACGCGGATTCACTCATGACCAACAAATATTCATGACTTCGTGTAAAAACATTGATGTTGTTGAAAGCTAAACTCGGTTCAGAACGTTCGGCGTTATCAGCAAACACGCCAAGGCATGCACATCACGAGTAAGACAAATCCTGCGCCGCACCCATCCGGTGTAGGCCCTATAGCTGCCCATCATGCGATGAGTGCGGCTGCAGCGGGCGTGTCACTAATCTGCGCTGGAACGACGCCTGAGGGCGCCCGGCGGACCACTGCAGCTACAGGACCAGCGTCTTGCAACGGTCCATGCGTGCGCGGTCCTGCCGCCCACGGGATGAGGCTGGCTGGACACGGGTGGCTTCAGGCTCGGGGTCGGGGAGGCGGTACGGTGTGACAAATACTGAGAAGAAGCTTATGTAACTCTGCATGCCGTGACTGCAGGCCCGGCTGTCGCATGCTCCCGGTCGCGGACTGGCGTCTGATGGCGGCGGCGTGACATGCCCAGTCCGACCGCCGGCGGGCGCCCGGACGCCCCTGCGCCGGCCGCCACATCTGACGTCGGTGGTTTGTCTCTGCTGCAGATAAGAAGTCGCCGAGTGAGCCGAGCCAGCCGGCCGCCAGCTCCCCAGCCGCCAGGCCCGTCTACATGGTGTACGACGGCGCTGACCGGCAGCCGGACGGCCCGGCACCACCAGGTGAGCACCCGCGGCCCGACAGCCCTCCCCCCAGTGGGAGGTGGACGGTCCAGCACCAGCGCTGCCAGATTTTTTTATTTTAAAAGCCTGCGCCCGCCCCGCAGGAGCATTTTGAAGCCCGCCCCGCCCCGCAGGGCTATTTTTGAGAAAGAGCCCAAACAGGCCCACACTTACTGTTTTTTCTCAGTTTTACCACAATATAAGACCCACAACTAAGAGTTGTAACAATTATATAAGGCTGTTTATTGTGTTTGTTCTGTATTTCCAATACTAGCATTAATAAATCTCAGTTTTCATTCCCGGCACACAAGCTTGCAAATTACCTCAGCATTTTATTTGACCTAAAAGAAGGAACTGTAAGAAGTATATACCGATATTTATGGCTTTAGCACTTGTTTTCAAAGCAACAGTTAATGATGTGGTTATCACGCTTCATTTACTTCAAGGTCTAAAAGTTTGGCTCATTGCAAGGAAACCTCAGGTTCTCAGAAGGGCCAAAAGACACAGTTGTCTTGTTCAAGGATATCAAATATGTTTTGTCCAGAATAACATCCTCATGACTGTTCAGAGGGCACTTCAAAGTTAGGTAAAGGCTCATACCTTGAAAGTAAGAAAGTGTGACAACAGTGTTAGTGTGGAAAACATAACTTACCTTGTAGGTACTAAAGTTACTTATTTGCTTGATTCTCATTTTTGCACTTGTTCATGTGCGTCCCCTTATGCCCTGCACGATATGCATATCCATGTATTTTGTAAAGACAGAATCGGACATCCACAGCTCCAAGGTGACTGGTATTTGAAATCATACAAGTGTCATTTTCACCAAGAAAAAATTTCGTATGCACTGCAAAACGAACACCTTTACAAATTCAGACGTATTACCGACATTATAGGACTAAAACACTGCCGAAGTGCAAAAACGCACTTCAATAACAACCTGCCCCATTCTTCATTGCATAGACATTAGTGCCTGGTGACTGGCTAAGCTTGCTCACGTACAGTAGCGAGGCTTTAAATCTTACTGAGAAGCTGTATCCAAAGCTGGATTCATTTCATACTCGAAATCAATTTCTCGCGAGTCAACTGTAATGCCATCAAATCCCAAAGGCTGTAACGCTCCAAGCCTCATTACTAGTGAAACGCGATCCGGTGCGCCATAAATGACTTCACGCTTAACGTTTGATCTGTGAATGGCTACTTAAACACGATAATTGGCTAGCAAATGTGACCTCGTTTGTAAGCCGCGTAAACGTCGTTGTTAAATGGCACCGAGTCGCAAGTAACGGAGTCTTTTGCAGTTGGAGAGTTTAAACAACTTACGCACCTTACGCGTGCTAATACAGTGAAGGCGTATTTTAACTTCAGCCAAGTTAGAGGATGCTTTCACTTAACCTGAGCTAATCATGACGTCCGGGCCATCCATTGCTTCGTTGCGCCGGTCACCCATGATTACGTCAAAAGATCTATCACCAAAACAGCCGATTTCACAGTGCTATCGTTTTACGTGCCAACCATGTCCAAATTTGCTTGGTTCTCAACTCAGAACGTACCTGACGTTAATAAAATACTGCAATTTCGCATGCAGAAGTGTTTCCATGCAGCTGTTTCACGAGGACAATGCACGATAAAATTTCACCTATGCCTTGCGTCGATGTAGGTTACATTGAAGATAAAACACGTGTCAATGTCCGCCAAATAAAAGAACCTGATCACCAAACCAGTCTTTTGTCCAGCGGAACCAAACCAGTTTGACCAAACTTGAGCATCGATGCATCGGTGCTTGAACATTTGAACACATCGATGCAGTGTCCAAACTTCGTAAACGGCGAAAAATGTCGATCAGCCTTGGTCGTGCTCTTGGCTGTGCCGAGGCCGCGCGATGTGCGCCGTAATCGTCTTTCGATGCCGCGGCATGGTGGCTGTTGTTCTGGTGGCTAAACAAACCGCGGGCGGAACTCCAAGACTTGGCATGAATTCGGCAGACATTGTTGCTTTATCCACGTTACAAAGTCTGCAGATCAGTTCTGGGTTACGAAACACTGGTTTGTTGGCAGGGTGTTCGGGATTTGGCGGGCAATGGTATGCGCTTTACTTCCAATGCCAGGCCCTTGCTTCCATTTCATCCAAGCAGGGGCTGTTGGGTACCGTTTGTTGTTTGAACATGACGTGAACATTTGAACCTTTCAGCTTTGCCAGGTATTCTGTTCTCATGATGCGTTTTTATTTTCATGGATGGTATTGAGTCTAACGGTTCCTGCTCTGTCGTTATCTGTGGGGATTTCAACCACTCACTTTTTTGCATAGCTAAATCTTATGCAATAGTAGTGCTGAAACCATGCTCTTCTACTGATAAAGATATTTAATGTGCCTTGGCAGATTTGTTTATGAAGTAGCATGCTTGGCATCTGGAAAACCTCAACACTAGATATGCTGCTTTGTTATTGTCACGCATTTTGCAAATATTCTCTTTTCACGAGAGGTTATTGTGCATAACAAATAAGTAATTTATTGTGTGTATGTGTTACAAACACACAATCTAAAATAATTTGTTTTTTGAAAGCCCACCCTTACCCGCAACTTTGTCGGAAGTACCCGCCAAATCGTCGCGGCCTTTTAAAGTCCGATTGTTACGGACCTATGCTTTAAAGTGGCAGCTCCGTCCAGTACCCACAGGTGAGCATCCGTGGCCGTGCACCCCTCCTCCGACCGGCAAGCGGATGGGTTAGTTCCTGGCAGGTGGGCTGTATGACCGCTCCTCTGCCCCAGCGGGAGACAGCAGGCCGACATCCCACAGAGCCCCCGTGACCCCCCCCCCCCTCCCCCTTCTCGGCCAGCGGGAGGCGGGGACCGGCCGGACACTCTCTTGAGTGCCCCCTCCCCCCCCCCCGACCCGGGCGTCCGGCTTGCTGCCCGCCCTGACTCCCACGCCGGGGCGGAAACCAGCTGTCGGCTCGTGGGCGTCGGAATGGAGAGCGGCACAGTCGCAGAGGGACGCGCGTGCCTGTAGGGACTGTCCCCGGCAGTGAGCTACACACCTGAGCATAGCAGGTCACAGCCTGAGCAGCCTGAGCATAGCAGGTCACAGCCTGAGCAGCCTGAGCATAGCAGGTCACAGCCTGAGCAGCCTGAGCATGGCAGGTCACAGCCTGAGCAGCCTGAGCATGGCAGGTCACAGCCTGAGCAGCCTGAGCATAGCAGGTCACATCGAAACGAGACCAAAAGGCCTGAAAGCAGGCTGAGAAGCGCGCGACTTGAACTGGGAAATTAAAAACGGTTATTTTGCCTTGATTAGAAGATGTCTACCGCTGGTGTTTTTAGGGCGGGCCCTCCGCTGTTGTCATTTTGCAGGCATAAAACCCTGGAGTGGGCTTGAAAAACTAAATACGGACATCTTCAGCACCTTCACGTTTACCAAAAGAAGTCACGCAGCGAAAACGTTAGGATGACTTTAAAAATGACCAAAGCACTTCAAGGCCACAAGAGATGGAAGCAGAAAAGGGGCAGGAGTTGACTTGGCTCCGAGAACGCAAAAAAGTCGTAAATATGCATTCAATCGCACAAGATGACTGGACTAAAATGTTTGTGAATTCATGAGCCCAATGTGTCAGCAGACACGAATAATGCGTTTTTAGCTGAGATGACAGAGCCGTTATAATACGTTGAATGAATACGTTTTGTGACGGCATTTTCCGAGTCTTGGTTGAAACGTCCGTCTTGAGAAAGGGTAACAACTCAACAAATATTTTCCGTTTAGAACCATTTTCAGTTATTGCGCAAACAATCTGTAAATTGCAGTGCACGTGAGGTGGCCACCTTGATTCATGGCTTGTTCTAGTTTCATTAACATTTGTGATCCGGAAAACTGCCACTTACGGCGGTCAGCTGTAGTGTGAGATCCGCGTTACCATTGATGGAGCGATATGGCTCTTATCCCGGATACTGCAATGTGAGAAACCGCAGCAGCTGATCGGAATTACTGATTGTCGGCAGCTCAAGGCAGCTTGGCCAGCTGGGCGTTTTGGCGCTAAGTGACCTGCCTTTCACCGAGCCGGCAGCCATTACACGCGACGGCTGCCGGCCGGCGTCATTGAGCCGGGGTCTGACCTGACCTAAGGTCGGCACGGACCCAGCAGTTAACCCCTGCCCCATCCAGCCCCTTCTCCCTTCGGGCGTGAGCAGATCTTGGCATGGCTGACGAGGGGCGTATAGCGCCCGCCGGAGCGTCACTGCTGATTCTAAAGGTCATCCCCAGATGGCAGTGGCGTCGATGCGTTACGCTCAGACCCACTGGAGACTCCGTCCCCGCCAGAGTAAGTGGTATTTCGCGACTGGTGGCGCTTGGTTACTGGTGACTTCGGCGAGCCATTTATTGCAACTTGCACCAGAAAGGTCAGTTCCTGCCCGTTAATCAACTTCACCAGCTATTTGTATATGTAGGTTTCGTAGAATGCGAGGATCCGCTGTAACGGACTGAGCGAGTTCGCGGAACGGCGGCTCATCTGTTCAATTACAGCATGTTTTGCTGAGTATGTAGCCTCCACCACTGGTTTTCCATTACATTCCAAGTAATCAGAAATGAAACTTCATGCGTCAAACTCTCCTTGCTGTTAAGCTCAGAAGTCCCTTCAGTGCCCGTCTGAGGGCGGTCCGGCGCCGAAGGTCGGCGACAGGCCGCGCCACCGTCGCCGCCGCTAGTGGCCGACCTCTGGCCGGCTTTCCCTGCGAACACGTGGCCAGACAGGCCGGCGGCCCTCTCTCTCCTTCTCCCGCCCTCGGTGGCGCCGCGTCTGGCTCGCCTAGCGGCTCCCCATCCGCGCGAGGATCATTGTGCAACTGTTGGTGGGGCAGGCGCGATCGGAGACGCTTTTCGCCATTGTACGCTGTCGTTAGCCGGTGGAGGCGGCACAATTGGCGGATCACGGCGAAACATACGGTACGCGCCGTAGAGCTGGGGCGCCCGGGGCCACCCGGCTTGGCGGAGTTTAATCTTTGCGTGCGTTGCCAGGGGGCGTGTGCCGGCCCGCGGTGGTCGGGGCGCCCGTGGCGTCCGGCGCACGCGCACTGCGTGCAACGGCCGCGTCGATCACGTGACTTCCGGCCACACCAGGCGGAGCCGGCGCGAAAACAAAACCGGGGGCCGCCCGTCGCCGGTAGAGCCGGTTTTCGGGCGGCGGCGGCCGGTGCGCTAGCCCTTAGCGGCCGACTGGGCGTGCGCTGGCCAGGTACGGCGATACGAACCGGGCGCGCTCGGCGACAGGCGAGGCGCGGTGGCGCTGGCGCCGCGCTCCAGTCGCTCGCAGGCCCGGCCGCCGGTGGAGCGGCTGCGTTTCTACCGAGCCTCAGCCAGTGCAGCGCCGCGCCGTGCCGTGTCATAATGAGTGCTGCCAGATGGGGCCCGACGGCGGCCACGGTCGGGTAGTGCCGCGTGTCCCGCGGTGAGGTGAGGGGCGCCGCGTCGCCTCCGGCGTGAATCGACGGGTGTCTGCGCCGACGCCGACGCCAGCCACGTCGCCGCAGCGCCGGACGTCGCGGCGCCGATGACGTCATCATGGCGAACAACGACGTCATCCTGCGGCAGGGCGGCGCGGCACGCAACAGGTGTGATCGGCGCTCGCTGGCCGGTGCCGAGAATAAGTTCGTGTGGGTGGCGGTCGAGGCGCTGCCTTGCTCCGAGAGCGTGCAGGTGCTCCGCGGCGACTCCTGCCCGCCCGAAGCCCGCGGGTCACCGCTGCTCGCCGACGCAGCCGGGGGACCGCCCGCCGCCGACAGGTCGGTCGGTGGGCCCGGTCAGTCGGCCCAGCCGGTTCAGCCGGACGCCCCAGCGGCGGTCGTCGCCAGCGACGCCGCCACCTACGCCAGCCCGCGGTCCGCCCCGGTCTCGGACGCGGTCTACGCCGTGCCGGCGGCGGCGCCGGACACGGAGGGGTGCGAGGGCCGGGTCACGTCGGACGCGCCACGTGCCGAGCCGCTAGAGAGCGGCGGCGGCCGACCGGCGGCGGCGGCGGCGGCGGCGGGCGGCGCCAGCTGTGGCGAGGTCAGCCGGCCGTCTCTGGACCGCCCCGCGCCCCTCCCCGCCGCCGGCGCCGCCAGCTCGGACGACGAGGACGAGGCAGCGGACGCCGCGTCGCCGTTGCCCGGCCCCTGCCGCCAGGCGGTCGACCGCTATTCCAACTGTTTCGAGGAACACCTGGCGCTGCTGGACGCGGCTGGCTACGACTCGCTGGACGGACTGCAGCTGCAGGCCGGCACCGAGCCCGAGTACGCGGTACCACATCGGGGTACGCCGCGCCGCCGTGACCCGACCCAGGGTCAGGCCGGATCGGACGGCGGGCAGACGCCACCACCGCCGCCGCCACCGCCACCTGCTTCACCCCCGCCGCCGACGCCGCCCCCACCGCCACCGCCTCCTCCTTCGATCTCGCCGCCCCCTCCTTCGTCTGCACCACCGCCACCGCCGCCACCGCCGCCACCGCCGCCGCCACCGCCGCCGCCAGCGCTGCCGCAAGGTCCGGCAAGGCATCCTATCTATGAGGATATCGAGCCAACTCCCGCGGAACGGGTGCGCTCTCTCGGAGAAGAAATATATGATGCCATTAGCGGTGAGTGGCCTGCTGTCATGTGAATGACAGGCCTGCTTCTCCACTCGGTTGGGTGCGATTCTGTACCCGTCTCTGTTCAGAAACCAATGCAGTGACTGACTTGGCTGAGGCATTGTTTAGAGGGGCTTTGTGGCGTCTTACCTCACACACGTCTGGACCAATCAGGGAAGGGTAGCATCAGTGTCTCCACCCGACCGGACTACTGACGTCGGTGGTGCGTGATGACCGCAGTGGTCATATCTGAGACAGGCCCGACGGAAGGACCAATCGTGTTCGGATGCTGGACGTTTCTAAACGTTAAGGATCTCCGCGGATAGGCCCATGTCTGGTTCCGTGCTGCCACCTATCGGTGTTTTCGGGGTCATATTTGCTAGAATATGACCCCGCAAATAGACGGCTTAAGACACGTCCAGTTAACTCCGGAAGCGAATTTTGCCTTATCCCACTTTGTCGTAACCGAACGACGTATTTCTGGAGGCCCCGCCGCTCCCTCCTCACTAGGGTTTGTCTAGGGAGGCTGGGCTCATTTGTTCGGGAGGATGCCGAGACAGGTGTGGCGGGGCAGCGCATGCCGGACGCTCCACACATACCCGGGGCGTAGCACCGACTCATCGACGTGCCTGCCCCGCAAACAACGGCGGCCCCCATCGTCCGGCCCCACGTGGGCGTCACCGGCAGTTGGGCTGCTCTAGACAGTCAAGACGGGGCAGACTGCCCCTGTGTACGTGCCGAAGGGTCATTTGTCTTTCAAAACCGTCAGCGAAGCGAGGATGCTGTTTGCCGTGTTCTTCGTCCAGTGCCAACGGAGGGCTGACGAGGCTGATGCGCGGGGCTGAGTGAGTGCCTCAACAATGAACGCGCGCGGATGATGACGAGACGGGCCTTGGTGAGACCGCGACACGCTTCAGAGCAAGTGAGAGTGGAGCCGTGGAAGAAGGTTTCGGACCACCTGACCGCGCTGGTTGGGATGTTGTGGAGACTGGGATCCCAGACTGAAAACGGGGACCGTGGCGGCAAGCTTTCAGACCACCCCCGTTGCCGTGACCGTTACGTCTGGTTGTGGTTTCCAGGCGGTTTTTTTTTGGGGGGGACAAGGGGGCCACCAGCCCTTAAGCCTTGAGAAGGAAGTGAGACAAGTTCAGGTAAAACGCGCTTGCGTATTTGGTGGGTAGGTATATTAATTTTCCCTTGTTCAGCTCTCCCCTAACTTATTTTGACACACTACACTCCTGTTGGACACATCAAACGAGGGAATGGCGTTGTACGGAGCGGAATGAGGAGAATGGGGGAAGTGCTCTCTCCAGTGTGTCTGTGGACCCCGGGCGGACACCCTGTCTGGGACGGCCGACCAGGCCCAGCTCTGGGCAGACTGCCAGCTGGTGGCAGTCTACTGGAGACGGCTGTGGACTCCTGGCGGACTGGACTCTGTCAGGGACTCCGACCAGGCCCAGCTCTGGGCAGACTGCCAGCTGGTGGCAGTCTGCTGGAGACGGCTGTGGACTCCTGGCGGACTGGACTCTGTCAGGGACTCCGACCAGGCCCAGCTCTGGGTAGACTGCCGGCTGGTGGCAGTCTACTGGAGACGGCTGTGGACTCCTGGCGGACTGGACTCTGTCAGGGACTCCGACCAGGCCCAGCTCTGGGCAGACTGCCGGCTGGCGGTAGTCAGCTGAAGACGGCTGTGGTGCGGTGCGGTAACCCCCATATGCAGCTGAAGATGGTGTGTGCGGACCTGCAGTGCTATTGGGAGAAAGTGATTGGATGACGAACTCGGATAGGAAAAAACTGTAGAGAGCTTGGCTACAAACGTCTGTGCTGTAGACCGATGACGAGTTAATTACGTGACGCAGGCAATGTGACGCAACACGATGGGCAACAAGACAATTGACATTGGCATTCCACTGAAATGGTGCTGTCACGTCTGTGTATCTTGGAAGGCGTGGACAAATGACATAGATGGGCAGTAAGTTTCATTAGCACTCTTGTCCGATCTTCGGCGCGCACAACGCTAACGTCCACGGCATCCAGTGTGGGAGGCCTGTCAGTAACCCCCATATGCTAGATGTGCCGATAGACCGTTTGACCATTTCGTGATAACCGTAAGGAAAATGTGAAAGACATTATGCTTGCGGAGTTTCCTACGCGTCGATGATATACATTTAGACACATGGACATACACATAAACATTATTACATTATTAATTATTACATATATTAAACACATAGACATTATCAGACGCATGATGAAGTCGATGATAGACATTTCCGAGCTTTGAAGTTGGCGATCCGGATCTCTGCGATGCGATTTCTTGCCGGGTCTTCCGTGAATCAGCTGGAGGCGGGAAACGCCTCATGCACTGCCAACATCACAGGACGCCCCAGGCGTGGCGGTTCTCCTTACTTATTAAATGCCTGACATGCGACGCCAATACCATTAGAGGCTAGTCAATATCACGAGCCAGTATCATCAATGCCACTAGCCAATATCATGGCGCAATCTTCGCGTTGCCGGCAGCTGCGGTATTCATAAGGCCTTATTGTCGTGCCGGCACGCGTGATATGTGCAGCCCGGCAATGGCTGCCTGACTTGCGTCGGACGCGCTAGATACGCGTCCAGGGGATTTCCGCGGTGCCCGACGAGCGGGGTGTGCCAGTTCTGAAGGGAACTGGCCGGCCGGCGTGTGACGTCATAGGACCCGTTGCTTTCCGAGCGCGCCGCTCCGTCCATACGTGCCGGCAGCGGGGTGCGGTGGTGAAAGCGGGCGGCCGGCTCTGCTTACATGCGCGCTGGGTCCGCGGGCGCGGGGCGTCAATAATCATGCCAGCGGTGGCGGGCTCAACTGACTCAATGCAGGCATTTTCGTGACGGCGCGGGTCACCCAAAAATCGCTGTGTTTGGAGGCGCAGCAGAAGCGCGATATCTTGGGGATATGACGGGCAGGACCTCTCCATGCAGTTTGCTCTAGCAGGCTCCGAAAAGCTGTCCTAACCGTGGGCGGGACGTTTGCAAAGCTTTGGACCGTCTTGTACTGTAAGTAGCGTGTGTGTTGAGATGATAATTAAGGTGAGAGTTTTTCAATTATTGGGAGAGGCACCAAGCTCCCCACAAGCCCCCCGGTTCCCACAGACATGCCTGTCCTGTTCTCAGGGCGCAGTAAATAATCAGTGAGATCATAAACAATGCGTATCATAATGACCCAATTTTCCCAGCACCGCTCAATACACCATTGAGACTGCCGTTTTCCGTATTGTCGGCCAACTTCAGCCACTCGGCGGCTGGCACCTCGTTCAGCAGGGCTCGGCGCCAGGCCGTCAGTGTTTGGTGAGTGATACGAACTGGAGACTGGTGCTTCAACAACGTGATGGATGGCAAAGGGCCAGTGACAGTCGGAAAGCTTGGAGGCACAGCAGTGGACTCTGGCACCCGTGGCTCGGCGGTGAACTCGGACGACCGGGCGAGTGGTAAACATGTAAGGCCTAAGGCATCTCGGGAACTACTGGGGCCATTCTGAAAAACCGAACGGCGTTCGACTTCTCTGGACGAGATCAACATCCCTGAAAAACATAATACAAAAATTGACGTTGGGGCAACATGGACGACCCCAGTGTAGGAGCAGTTATTTACTATTAGAGACAAAGTATGTAAGGCATTTTTGGTCTTTCACAGTTGTGACGTTAATGAACAGATTTCGATATGGCCAACAATGATGGATAGCTTATGATTTCAAAATGCGTATGCTGTGGCGGCCATCGTAATGAAGCGTAATGCAACCTTTCGCGTAACCCGCATGACCCTGCACGAGAGCCTGATAGAATGCAGCAACGCATTTATGCAACGGATTTTCCATCTCTTCAAGAAATTCATGCATATTCGAGGCAGAAAGGGACTTGATAATGGCGAGCACCGCCACCTTAAAGGTCAAGGGTTAGTTTCAGATGATCCTTGACTTCTCTTCACGGAAGCGTGCTGTGGCTGATTTCACATAGGCGAGCCTTTGGCTGCCCTCCAAGGCACGGGAACTCGCTCCACTGATACTCGATTTCCTCGGATCGCGGATGTAACGGTGCTACGAAATTGAGGCGTTCGATGCCAACCAATGTTTCCAGACAAGTCAAGCTCCATTGGTAGCCAAAAGCGCGCTCAACGAGTGGCTTGGCATCGACTAAAACGCATGAAAGAAGGACGTCTCATTTCGTGATGGTCAGTATCACACATTTAAATGTAGCGCTGGGAGACACCGGGAAATATTTGTGGGCTGTCTTGGGTGACGCTCCTGCTGGTTCCTAAACGGGTCGCTGGGGAGGGCGTCTATCAAGCTCACGAGACCTGGCCCCTTTCTCCTTAGGGCCGTGCGCGCGCGCCTGCTTGCAGTTCGGTGCTGTCCCGTGGCTCGGCGGGAGGCGTCACGTTCCACACACGGCACGTGCCACACGTCTCACACCCGCCCCTCCGCTCTCCGCATGGTCGCCGGCCCCAGCTCGATGTCAGCCGTCGTCCCCGGAGCCCGTTCTTCGCAGCCGGGGCGAGTCACATCTGGGCTCGCTCGCTGCGGCCGGCTGGGCAGCGGGTACCTTGAGCCGGTCGCTGGGGCGGGCGGGCGGCTGCCGGGAGCAGGCGGCGCGCCGGCGCCGACCGGCCGCCGCCGCCGCTGCCTCCGCCGCCGCAGCCGGCTCAGTCCGCGACCGGCCGACCGCGCGGCAGGTCCGCCGTGTCCGCGCGCTGTGTCCGCCGTGTCCGCTGTGTCCGCCGTGTCCGCTGTGTCCGCGGCCGATGCGCTCCCACCTGCCCGTGCGGCGAACGCTGAGCGCGCCAGAGGGCGTCCACCGCGCCTACCTGTCTCTGAGAGGGCGGCACGCGATGAAGCAGACCGCAGGTACGGGCGGTCCTCTGCGGCCGACGATGTCCACCGTTTTGTCCACATGTGTCTGGATGTGTCCACATGTGCTCGTATGTGTCCAGCTGTGTTCATATGTAACCCTCGGTATCCGTCTGTCCTGTCCTGTGTTGTCCTGTTTTTGCATCTCACTGCATTCACATGTGCCGATGTTGATCATCCTATGTATCCCAACGTGCTCGTCAGTATCCGCCGATGTCCAACCGTATCCAGTCGCATCCCACTGCGCCCATATGGATCCGCCTGCGTCCGCTTGTGTCCTCCCGTGTTCAGCCGTATCCTTAGTGTGCGTCTCGGTCCACCTGTACCCGAACGCATTTCTCTGTTCGCCTTCGTCTTTATACCACGTTGCTTGCATGTACCCGCCATCGCTGTAAATGTTCCGCTGCTTCAACAGCGTCTCAATGTATGTCGTCTGTGTTCTCCTGTGTCCACTTGCATCCGGTTGTACCTGGCGCGTCCGTCGGTGTACGTCGTTGTCCGCATGTGTCCTCCCGTATCTGTGTGTGGTCAGCCATGTTCGTCTGTGTCCTGTCGCTCTCGTCGTTATTCCGCTGCATTCGTCCGTGTCACCCCGTAATCTTCCCTGTCAGCCTGTGTGACGGCGTCAAACCGGGGCTTGTCGTATGTATCCTCCTGTGTCCGTGTGGGTGACGTCTGTGTCCGCCTGCATCCAACTGTGTCTCGCTATGTCCTGTCGGTGCACGGCTGTATAACGCTCTCTGCCTGTGTCCGCCCGTATGCATGCTTGGCTGTCTGAGTCCGCGTGTGTCCGTCTGTATCACACCGTGTCTGTCTGTGTCCATCTATCTCTCGTTGTTCATGCGGCTCGCACTTTGCCCGCTTGCACCCTGCTGTGCCGCTACGGTCTCAGATCTGGTCAATACCCGAGTAGTGGCTGAGATTTCCGGCCATGGCAGCACTGCAGCTCCTGCAGTCCGGGTGAACTCGCGTCGCCCTGTCTGCCCCGCTGAGCCCTCGCCCCGCTTCCCCATCGGCCAGGGAGTCCCCAGCTAATGCGCACTCCCCGCACGCCAACATTGCTTCGGTTAACTGCTTAGGCGTAAACTGCCGACCAGCGAGCGGCGCCGAACCACGAGATTGGTGGAGCGCCGCGTTACGTGCGCAGTACATTTTAGTCCGCACTGGGGTGTGGCGTGACCCAGTGGTGAGTGTCGAAAGGCCGTGTGTTCCGTATGTTCAGCATGGGTTAACATAGTCACGCTTATGGTAAGCACAGCCATCAACACGAAGGACATGACCTTTCGTTCTCAGTAAGTAATTAAGATACCAAAAAGCAGCTACAGTCGGTATGCGGGTGCCTACGTTGTTTCTTTGGTGACCTTCCAGTTGCATCATGCTACGGTTTATCCATCCTGACTGGGCAGAGACCGGTTATATGTGCGTTCTCGCTGTTCGTACTCTGTGTATCTCCGGACATTATGCATGATATGCTCATTGGGTATGCTGGGAATGGCTTGGCTGTGACGGTGGCTCGGCGGCAGCTGACGCACCGGGCGACGGCCGTGGCGTCGGGGCCCGCCCCGCCGGCGCCGGTCCAGCTTTGTGGAGGCGTCCCGGACCGGAGCCGGAGCCGGAGCCGCAGCCGTCGGCCTGTCCGACCGGTCGCCGCCACCGTTATCTCTCGCCGTCTGTGGGCGCAACAGAGATGCCCAAAGGCCAGCTGGCGTCACCCCGGGCCGGGGACCAGCCTCGAGGTGGAGATCGTGGGTGGCGCGACTCCCGGGGAGCGCGCGAACTCGCGGCACGTGGCTTTGATCCACGGTATCGGGGGGTGTATCACAGCGCGGTCCGTGGCCCCCTGACAGCGGGGCTGTTCCCGAACCACGTGGCGTAGGGCATCCCGGCGCGAATGCATCCCCGGCACTTGTCACCCGGTCCTCCCCGGCTGAGTCAATTCACGACTTGTCCGCGTGACTCCGAGCAGAGTCTATGTGACTGTCAGCACTGACAGCAGCGCGGCTGACTCAGGCGCTGCGGGGCCCTCCTGGCCTCAGGCGGGCCTCCCTCGCGCGCTGTGACCCCTCAAAATCCGCTGCGCATCGCCACGTGCTCGCCGACGTGCCGCAGCGGCGGCAGCGGCGGCACGTGTTGTGACGGCCGGCGCCCATATCGACCAGCTGGCTCTGACGTCAGGCGTCTCCGGTCGCGTCTGTGGCGCTCGGCGTCTGTGGCGCTCGGCGCGGCCGAGCCGCTCAATTGGTGTGCGACACACAAGGGCGGCGTGGCCGACGCCGTTGCGTCACGGCCCGTCAGCGGGCCGCCTGCAGCCCCGGTCCCCCACGCTCGCGCGCCGCCGCCACCTGCAACACGAGCCGGCCGCCGCTGCGCCAATTTGGCGGCCAGCTGCCGGCCGGCGGCGCCCCGACTGGCCGCCAGCGAGCGCTGGCTGCTCGGACGGGGTCACTGGAGTGCCACTGGCCTCTCGGACGGGGTTCACTGGAGTGCCGCTGGCTGCTCGGCAGGCCCCTGGAGTGCCTCTGGCCGTTTGCTTAGGCAACTGGAGTGCCGCTGGCTGCTCGGGCAAGTCACTGGAGTACCGCTTGCTGCTCGGGCAAGTCAATGGAGTACCGATGGCTGCTCAGGCAGGTCGCTGGAGTACAGCTGGCCGCTCTGTCAAGGAGTGGCTGTGGTCGCTTTGTCAGGTTACCGGAGTGGCTCGGTTCGCTGTCAGGCCGCTGAAGGGTCGCTGTCCTGTGCCTGGGGTGACGCCGTCTGCCATCCCTATGGACACTGTTTGACTGATGTCAGGACTGTACCCAGCTCTCCCGGCTAGGTCGGGGACCCGAAGCCGGACCGGAGCCGGACCGGAGCCGGACCGGAGCCGGACCGGAGCCGGACCAGAGCTGGCCGAATCGATTTGTGAATCCGGCGCCGAGCGGACGCTGTATAACTGATAGCATAACTAATATAACTAATATAGCATAGTATAACTAATGCCCCTGGCGTGCGGGAGGTCAGATCAGCGCACCGGTATTGGCGCCTCCTGTACTTTGAGAGGGATGGGGGCGGTGCCGAACTCTACTCAGAACACTTCAGCACCGACGGGTTACCCTAGTCATGACGCCGGTACCACTGGTTCTTACTCGCCCAGGGGACCGCGGCGCTAAAGCGCCGCACAATTTTTCGCGATGCGGTGCAACTGTGACTGGCCCAGTCTCAGACGAAGATGTTGTCCGAATTTGCGCGTGAAGCGAACTTTTTCTAAGCATGAGGGCCCCCCGTCGTTGAAAGCACGCGTGTTGCTGACGGAGATTTCTCGAGGGCTGTGTGTGCATGGTTGTGAAGGCTTCACTGCGGGCAATACGTTGAGCCCGAGGGCTGCGCGCTATGTTTGTGGATGACAAACACAGAAACCTTCACGAGTCACTGCGCGATGGAACATTTGTATGGGTGTTTCTTTGTGTGCCAATCACCTCGAGCCAGGTCGTAGATGCTCTTGGAGTGATGGGTGCGCTAGGGCCCACTGTTTTTTTCTGTTGGGTGGGAGTGCGGACAAACCCTTCAGTCCCAGTCTGGTAAGGTCGCAAAGTGCGCCATCCCGCAGCCCCACTGGTATTTCTCTCGTGGCGTTTTTTAACGTGTTGTTGTGCCAGCTGTGTGGCTGGATTAATGTTCAGTTTGGCTGATGTTGATGAATGGGCCCACGGACTTTGACCACAGCCGCACATGGGTGAGTGGCAACCGCACAAGAGGCTGAGCCTGCTTTGCGGCGGGCATGCAGACGGGCGTGGGGGACGGGGGCGTACTGTTGTCCACCCCAGACCAGACCAGGCCTCCGTTTCGTGACAAGACCATTCGCCTGGACTTTTATGCGGAGAACACCCCCAAAAAGGCCAGTTTTGTGGAAGGTTTGGCTGTTTGCCTTTCGTGCAGGTCCCTCGGTTGATTTAGCGCAATGATAACACAGCGGTTCCCGGCCGGCCATGCAGGAGCCAGCCATCTTTTCAAAGTTCACTGGCTTTGATCTGCTAGCTTCACCAACAACACTGAATTTGGGTTTCATTTTTTTCTGTATTAAGTATAAGGCCTGTTGTGTAAAACCACATATGACTTTGTCGGGCGTGTTTGCTGCCAGAATTTTATTTGACTTCTGTGCGCTTCCCTAGTGCGGTATGCTTGCATGTCATGTACCCACTCAAACGTTGAATGCACATGCCTTTGTCACTTCACTCCCTCCTTAAGATTTCGTCTGTTTCGTGTGAAAAAGATAGTGATAACAGGTGCGATGCTGTGCCACTTCACATGATTCCAAAATAGACCTGGTTATCCGGGTCAAGGAACAGCAATGTTTAGACGATCTCGAGACATTAAAACTCTTGTCTTTGTGTGACTCATCGTTCAGCACCGAATTACCTCATATTTAGGAACGAAGCAGCCCGGCAGGATCAGTGCCCGTCTCGCCAAGAGCTGGCAGGCACGTCGGCCTCCGATCTGGAGATCGCCTCCAGGAGTGCATGAGTGCTTCGAACCACTACACTGCAGCTTCTCACAAGGAATGCCACACTTGCCAAACTCCAAGGCCCGCTTGCAGGAAATTTGCCACGATGCCCACACGGCGGATGCTCCCACACTTGTTCGCGATCCAGTGCCGCGCCGCCGAGCGTCAACCGGCAGCGGCCCCTGACCTGACCTGACCTGATCTGATCTGACCTGACCTGACCTGATCCGACCCGATCTGACCCGTCTCGCCGGCTCTTGCAGACGCGGTGCGCCCCGTCCCCGGCGCGTGGGACGACGCCACCATCTACGAGGACATAGACGAGGTGGGCGACGACGGCACGCCATTCAGCTCCGACCGGCTGGAAGTGCGCCGCCAGCTCAGCTCCGACAGCTCATGGAGCGAGGAGTTCGAGTCGATGTCGGAGCCGGATGAGCCGCCGGCGCCCGCCGACAAGTGAGTACCCCAGCCTGTCGGCGCGCCCGCCGGCAAGTGAGCACCCCAGCCTGTCGGCGCGCCCGTTGGACGCTTCGCAACACGCCGCCGGGATTTTTGGTGGCTTCGTAGAGCTCACGAGGATATATCGGTGGCTAATAAGCTCACGCCTTACGCTGTTTCTTCTAAGCCTCATTGTTGGCGAGCCGGACGGCGGTCAGCTGGTAACAGCACCCGGCCGGTGGTTCGCTGTGGTGCTGACGTCACCCGGTGGTCAGGCCGACACTCCAACGGCGCCCGTCCCAGGGCACCGCTCAGGGCATCTTGCTCCGCCGGAATTGGACGGAGCGCTCGGAATGTGAATTGAATGCTATAGCGACCAAATGTGACATTGACACATCGCCAAGCCGCGCTCAAATCCTCCTGCGGGCTTATGACGTCACCTGTGATGTCAGAAGTACTTAAGCTCGTAAAGCTCTTAAGTCGACATGCTCCGTGCGCCTTCGTGTTATCGGTACCTGTTACTGGCGGAGGAGAATTTCTAGGAAAACCACACAGCATAGCCCGATATGGATGAACCCGTGCTGATTTGGCTCTTGGGGCATGTCAGCACTGAGGATCTGTGGGTCGCTTAGTTGTTCTCGTTGCTGCAGTCTCGGTTTAATGTAATATCAAGTATGTTAATGCCCAACCATTTGCACAAAGTGTGAATGTAATCCCCCATTTACACTCATGGCTTCGCCTTACGGCATTCGGGCTCCGTCATGGAGCACAATAGAGCTAAAATACAGTCATGGGGCAGCCGTGACCTTTCCCCGCGGTGTTGACAAGTCGTCCTAGCAGAAGGTAGGCCTTTAAGAAAACGGGTCACGTCTAGATGGCTGCTTTCAGGTATATCAGTATATCATGAATTGCCGGGAGATAAAGCTGTCAGCTGGTGCGCGTCGCTGCTGGGAACTCGTACAGCATTTATTTGGCGCACTTTCGTGGCCACATACTTGCCCAGAGGGCCCTGCTGCCCCCCCCCCCCCCCCCCCCCCCCCAGTGTGCAGTACGACGCTCGTTAGGATTCGTTCGTCCTTGCTTGGTTTCGCTGCTGATATGAAGCATATGGTTTGGTGTTTTCCTGAATTAAAAGACAAAGCGCAAAGAAAACGCAACATCTGCCTGACATTTCCGCGCAGCGAAACTACCATATAGGTCTAGGAAAATCACACGGGGATTTTTGTCTGCATAAGTTGCATGGATTGGATGCTTCCTAAGCCTGGATGACATCCTTAGACTTTGTGTGATTGTTTGCATCGTCAGCGAATCAACAGAATCAAGTTGTGCTTTCCTCGCAAACCAGATCCTTTCCATGCTTGACGGATGTATTGCAGGCCGACAAGGTCTCTATTAAAAAGTTTGATTCACGCACAGGTGCTCCTCGGAAGCTGTGTTCCAAATCCATGGCATGCTTTGCACACAACATTCGGTGTGTTCAGTCCTTGTTTCCTCATTAAAGGGAATTATAAAACTAGCCGGCAAACATGGAATAATTATGACAAACTAGCCGTACAGAATGGCCAGCGCGGCGGACGGGCTGCGGACGGGACCCACTTGTAGTATTCCAACTTGTCGATAGGTGTGCTTATGGGTACGTTGTTTGCATAACCTAATGCTCTCGTGGTTGTGCCCTTTCTCGTGGTATTTTTGCATATTTGTCCGTGATTTTGCGTTGTTTACTTGCATTCACATATTTCGTCGTCCTAATGCGTACCACTGTCTAAATTCCTGTATTATGCAGCACAAAACGTGATTCGTGTTCGAAACACGCGCTGAACGCATTGTAGTGGTCAACAGCCTACTGAGGTACGTTGGCGCCAGCAGTTGTGCAAACGCACGCCAAACACAAAGAACTGGATGGTCATATTTTTCTTGGCCTTGGGCTTCACATGGCCAATGGGGTGACAGTGTTTGTGTGACACTTCTGTCACGTCATGCACGCCTGGCTGATCTTGAAATAGGTGGCGCGAAACAGCTTATAAGTTCGCGGGCGTTAAGCTCAGAAACCAGAAAGTTTTATCTCTTAGAAATGACAGGGCTGTGAACTGCACTGATTCTCCAAAATGGGTATATCATTTGAAAACCTCATACAAATATGAAATACTGCCATCAATACCCAATACTATGTCAGCAGGAAAGCACTTTCTGAGGACGATATTACTGTTTGTAGCAGGAAATCGTCTGGGTGCTTTGCCTGAATGCATGGTGGTGACACCATACCGGGAAAAGCGCGTGTAGCTGTTATTGCCCGCGTTCTGTAACAAACACTCGAGCGCTGGGTTATTTTGGCGCCCTCTATGCCCACCGGAGGCGGCAGGACGCACGGAGACACTCTCTCGAGGTGGTGATGAAAAGACGAAGGTATGCAGATGAAGGACAAAGAAAGGCGTGATTGGAATAAAAATGGACCTCCCTATTCTTGGAGCCATCTAGACCATGTGTATCACAGACTATGTGAACGTGCGCACTTAGTGATGGTAGAGGGGTCGCCGCCTCCCCAACAACTATCTCAAAGATCTGCCCTCTTCAGCCAAGTGATTCCAAGGAGGCATACGCTGTCATACCCCTTTAAGGTGCGCCTTTGATAAAAGCTGCCGCCAGTGGTGGGTGGATATATTTTGCATGCAAAATGTCCTTCAGAAGGAGTCGCATGACCTGACGGCCAATAAATCGATGCTGCTCCGCTGCCAGAGCCCAGCCCATCCAGGTGAAAACCTCTGAAAGGTCACGGGCTGCGCCTCGTTGCGTCCCGACGCGCCGAGTTTGAATGTTCGAGTCGCCTCTCGCGCCGAGGCTGGATTCCGTTCTGCGCGCCGCGGAGTGCGGCTTCCGCTGAGCCGGCGCTACGTCTCTCTTTCCCTCCTCTGACATCACCGGCGCAGGCATGCACATACCTACATCGCGGACGGGGCATGCAGGACTGTGACGGACGCCGGTCGGCCTTGGGGCATGGTTTTGCTCGTGGCGTGGCACGGCAGCGCTGCGGTCGCCGCCAGGTCCGCGGGGTGGACGCGCTCCGCACACTGGCGCCGGCTGCAGACCTCCGACGGTTTACAGCCCCCACAATGGCGTGGCCCGCCAGCGGATCGTCTTGCTGGTTTTTGCCCCGTGTTTTCAGCGTGGGTTCGGAATGTGCCTTCACTTAACTTGCAAACGCAAACTGGAAAGAGAGGCTTTGATTGAAAACCATTCGGCAAGCTGACGCCTACGCGTCTGACCTGTATCGCCGTACAAGTGCGGCGTCGTGTCAAGCGTGCGTCCGTTTTCCAGATGGTGAGCAGCGTTACGTGAGTGAGCGGTGCACGTTCAAAACCCATTCAGTTGCTTCTGCGGTAGCCACGGTGCATCTACGGAGAAGCCGAGCGAGTTCCAAGTTGCCACCGGTTTCCGCAAAGGCCTGTTTTCACAGTTGAGATCTTGAAAACCCACCGTCCGTTGCAGTACTGAGAGCATGACATCCGTTTTGCCGTTGTGGTTTGAGAGGCGCTCTCACGTGGGCGTGTAGTGAGGCTCATAACGAGGCGCACAACGGGAGCCCCTCCCACTGGGGCGCAAAAGCAACGAAGCCGTTGGCGGTGCGGGGTAAAATTTCTGCCCAGCAGGCGTCCGCTTATTATTTTTGTACTGCCCGGGCGTGGCGAGAGGCGGCAGTGGAGTGGAGGACCAGAGAACACTACCATCTAAGCGGTCACCGGGGCAGACTGCCGCCCAGCCGGACCAGAGCGGCTGGCTGAGCAGACCACCGCTTGAGCCCGTCCGCCTGACCAGAGCGACTGGCAGAGCAGACCACCGTCTGAGCGGTTACCTGCGCAGACTGCCGTCCAGCCTGACCAGAGCAGCTGGCTGAGCAGACCACCGCTTGAGCCCGTCCGCCTGACCAGAGCAGCTGACTGAGCAGACCACCGTCTTAGCGGTTACCTGGGCAGACTGCCGCCCGCCTAACCAGAGCGGCTGGCAGAGCAGACCACCGCCTGAGCGGTTACCGGGGCAGACTGCCGTCCGCCCGACCAGAGCGGCTGGCAGAGCAGACCACCGCCTGGTTGGTATCGACCGACCGGCAGCTCGCAGCTGCTGCAGCGTCAGCCGCTGTGACCGACCGGACTGTGGGTCGGGGAGAGGGGGGCGGGGGCGGCTGTGGTCCGCGCTGGAACGTCGCGTCCGGGTGCTGTCGGGATGCTCGTGCTCCCACTCCCTTGACACGGTGGGCCGACGTGCGCTGGTGACCGGGGTGCGCCGGTGATGGCGGAAGACGAGCCGTGCCGGACGTGTCGGCGGGACGGCGACCGTGCGGTGTGCGGTGCGCGGTGTGCGGTGTGCGGGGTGCGGGGTGCGGGGGCCTGCAGGTGACGGGCGAGCGCCGCCCGCCGCGCGGCCCTGACCGGCGCGGCTGTCCGCCCGGATCGGTCGGTCCAGACGCAGGGCGCCGGCGCGACGGACCGGCTCATCGGCCGTAAGACCGGGCCGTGGCCTCCGCCCGTCGCAGCTGGGATTGCAGGACGTTTGACAGCTGCCCTTGTCGGGATTCTAATTTGAAGACGCCTTGTATGCCGTGAAAAATGGTCGAGTCCGTCATGTTTGGAATGGTTGTCGTACTGTGTGCGTGTTAAGACGCCGGAAGAACACTGCTACTTGTTTTGGAGAGATGTACCATTTGTCTCCCCAGCTTTGAAATTATTGGTCGGCTTAGAAGAAATGCATCACATTGAATCGTCTTTATTCATTACGGTACAGGCTTTCTCAGCAACTTGGTTCTCGAAATATACGGTGTTTATCAACATTGCCTCCCGTTAATCCAAGTCTGATGCCGTATTATCTGTTTCGGAGTGCGCTTTTAGAACCGTGGTTGTATTCAGGCGCTGCTACATACGCATTCTGCGTACTGCCTCCCCTGTCGCTTCAAGGTATCACACGTCAGTGAAATCGAATGTCGTGGAAGCTACAAGTTTACTTACAACTTCCTTGAACACCTGGAGCCACCCACTGCTCGCCGCTGGAATCCTGATTTCTTCCCGTTATGTCGAGTGGTGATGATGCAAGTTGGGTAAATATCTCCATCGTCAGCCATTGTAGAGCATATTAGCAACGATTATTCATCAGCAGCTTGGAATGTATCACGCTACACATAATCTGTCATGACGGCGGGCTCAGACAGCCATGATCCCCCTCCTCCCCCCCCCCCCCTCCCGCCTCATTCACCCTCCTCCTACGGCACGGCCAATAAGTCACTCTGCACGGCCGGTCCCCTGCCAGCGCCGCCTGAAGTACAATACCGTTCCAGGTACGCAGCGCCGCCCGGCCGGCCCGCCGCGTCGGTGTCCCGAAGCCCGTAAATGTGGGCCTGGCCGCCGGGCGGCGCTGCGGGCGGCCCGCCGAGCCGGCCCGGGCCAGCCTACGTCAGAGGGCCTCGAGCCGGAGCCGGCCGTACCGGGAACCTCCCACACGGCGACCGCAGAGGGCGGCGCGCCAGGTGACGCGGCGGCCGCCCGCTCAGCGCCGGGTGCTCGGGAGCGCACGCTGCCCACAGCTGTGACCCGCGGCGCGGTCACCAGCGGCCCGGCGGCGCGGTCACGTCCAGTGACCCGCGGCGTGGTCACCTCCTGTGACCCGCGGCACGGTCACCTTGCGTGACCCGCAGCACGGTCGCCTGATGTGGCCCGCGGCTCGGTCACCTCTTGTGACCTGCGGCGCGGTTACCTCCTGTGACCCGCGGCGCGGTCACTTCCAGTGACCTACGGCACGGTCACATATGGCCCGGCGGTGCGGTCACCGGGAGCCCTGGAAGGACAAGCAGCGGCAGTGCAGTTTTTGTAAACACCAGTTTTGGACGTTGGGATTCAGGGGGGTGTTTCCGCGCGTGTGTGTTGGGTCCTGCTGAAGCTCACTGCTGTCTCAACGTTGCCTAGTTTGGATTTCCCCAAAAAGCATCGACGTTCATGCGTGTATATGACGCGTGCCTACGGCCTAACACGAGCACCGCCCGCGCCATGTGAGATCCAGAGCTCAGACAGGTGTCGTCACCTGGCCTCCTATCAAGTGTTGGACATATACACATTCGGTGGATACACTGGCGCTTATGCATACGTGAGGTGTTGATAATAAACATTTAAAATCACATTTCGCTCATCCATCTCACACTAGTCTACCAGCGGCGATGTACAAAGTCAGCCTCTTGCTTGTAAACGGCGACAAAGTGGCGCAATCCTGTTTACCTTGGGTGGTGCAGTGGGGCGGGGAGGGGAGACAGGACCACGTCGAGCGCGTCAGCTGAGCGAGCGCCCAGCTGGAAAGGACTCGCAGCGGTGTGGGACGACCGGGAGGGTGCAGGCTCCCCTCGCCCACTCCACACCCGCCCAGTCGGCGCCGCCGCTGGTCTGCGTCGGTGGCGACGGGGCTCGTGTCCCCCCCCCCCCCACACGCACACACGCACCGCCGCCGCCGCCGCCGAGACCCTGACCCGGTTCCGCGGGGACCCTGACCGTAACGCCCCGGCGTGCCGCGGCGGCGCAGCCGGGCGCCGGCTGGCGTCCGCCCGCTCGACAATCGCCACTGGCTTCTCCGAACTGGTCCCTGACGGACGTCTGAATGAAAGAGAGCTTTCTCCGCATCTGTCGCCGCCCCGCGCGGCCACGGGACGTTAGCTCTCCGCTCACGCATGGGCCCGCCGTCCGTGGCATGTCCGCGGAATGTTGCCGAGCGTGCCGGCCGTGACAGCCGTATGTAAGTCCGGCCCCGCCTGCCGGCCGGTAGCGGTCCCTCATGAGGGACGCCGCGCGACGTCCAGGCGGCCCGCCGGCGCTGCGTGCCGCCGCGGCGCCTGGTGCGGCGAGCTTTGACCCTGCGGTCGGCGCCGCCCGAAGCCGTCAGCGTGCTGGACGTTTGGCTGACGGGCTTTTTCAGGTCACGGCTAGCTCTGACAGCATCGGGCGCGGAAGCCTGCCGGGGAAGCCACGTCCCTTCTGCCCCTGTCAGGCCTGATGACAAACGTCATGCGCCGCCGCCGGTGCCATATATGGCGTGCTGCAAGCGTTGAGGACTACAGACCACCTGCGACAGATATGCCGGCTCATTTCCGTTACTTTCCTTCCCGGTTTTATGTAGATACAACAGTCTGAGCTTCAGTTTCATGGCCATGAAATGCAATTAAATTTTGTCATTTGTAATGCGAATACGAAACGTTTTTCCTTGTCAACTATTTTTTATGAGCAGTAGCATATCTACGAGCTTCAGCATCGACAGTATGAGCATGCTTGGCCCAGTAGATCTTTTGAAAACATCGGTCTTGTGGTGGCCGCGGAACATCCCTCTCGCGGCCCACGCCAGCGTATGTCGTCTGACCTGACCTCGTGACAGCCCCCCCCCCCCCCCCGGCACACTCCGCCACTGCCGCGTCTTTGCGAGCGTCCTGCGACACCATTGCTGGCCGTCCGTGCGTTGCGGCACACCCCTCTGTCAGAGCCTAGCGGTGGTGAGCGGCGCCCGGGACAGGCAGGCCGATCTGAGGGGACCGCAGCGCTGCCGTGGTCCTAGTTCAGTGTTCTCCCCGGCGCGGGTGGTCTCTGAGGGAGACCGCAGCGCTGCCGTGGTCCTAGTTCGGTGCTCTCCCCGGCGCGGGCGGCCTCTGAGGGGGACCACAGCGCTGCCGTGGTCCTAGTTCGGTGTTCTCCCCGGCACGGGCGGTCTCTGAGGGGGACCACAGCGCTGCCGTGGTCCTAGTTCGGTGTTCTCCCCGGCACGGGCGGTCTCTGAGGTGGACCACAGCGCTGCCGTGGTCCCAGTTCGGTGCTCTCCCCGGCGCGGGCGGCCTCTGAGGTGGACCACAGTGCTGCCGTGGTCCCAGCTCAGTGCTCTCCCCGGCGCGGGCGGCCTCTGAGGGAGACCACAGCGCTGCCGTGGTCCCAGTTCGATGCTCTCCCCGGCGCGGGCGGCCTCTGAGGTGGACCACAGTGCTGCCGTGGTCCCAGCTCAGTGCTCTCCCCGGCGCGGGCGGCCTCTGAGGGGGACCGCAGCGCTGCCGTGGTCCCAGTTCGATGCTCTCCCCGGCGCGAGCGGCCACCGGCACCCGGACTTGGTCGCCTGTGTGGCGCCATGGCATCGATCCATGCGCAATGAGCACCCGTGCTGTGCCCGCAAGAGAGGCCTCCGCCGGCGGCCGCCGACTGAAGCCGGTCAAGCTCGTACCGGGGCACGGGTCCGAATGAGAATTGGATCCATGGGGAAGACTCTTGGTCTCAATGAATGGGACCCGGCCGCGGCGGAACTGCGCTGCTTATTGGATTACGCTGGCAGTGGATGTCCTGTAACTGATGGAAAGGCTGCATATTGCAACATTGGGGTTTTAACCTTTTGCGTCGGAGTCCGGTTTTACCGTAGGCTTATATGCTTGCATAGCGAATCACAAGTTGAAGAAGGAAGTTTCGAAGCGAAAGACTATTTAATTCACTGCTTTTTCGAATGATATGTAACAATCAGCATGCATCGGAATCTCTGCGTTTGGCCGTCGTTTGTTTGGCCGTGCTTTCCGTTGAGATGAACCATCAAGAAAACAGTTGCCAAACAAACTATGCGAACGAATCTTTCATCACGATGCGTGCGCACCATTTATACCAGTTCTTTCAGGGCTCCCTTGATAAGCATGTTAGATGTCACTGTCTGTTAAGGAGCACAGATACATCTTTCCTTCTTCCCCGGAGGCCGTCGTCCTGACTACTTGCACGTCTGTGTTGTACCACCGCCACCAGCGCTGACAGCCCAGGCATCTCGGTGACCGAGCGAACAACGGCAACATCTATCATCCTTGCATGTGCTCGCTCCGAGCTCAGGAAGCGGCCCCAATCCATCTTCCCCCGCTGGTGACTGCCACTGATGCCGTCTTCCGAGCCGGCGATATATGTGGCCGCAGCCTCTCCCCAGCGACCCCGTAAGTCCGTTTCTTGAAACACACGGTGCGGACTAACCGCGCTTGCCATGGGGAGGGAGAGCCGTGGCATTCCTGTCCTCACGGCCGTGCAGTGCGGCAGCTGCTTCTGCTGATCGGAGCGGGTGTTCCACTGAGTAGCCGCCGGCGCCGCTGGCAGCCGTGGGACGCTGGCACCGGCGCCTGTTTGCTCTGGCTGCCGGCTGTGACCTGCGGGCATGCCGCGGACGAAACGCTCGCGTGTCGCCGCCCAGGACGTGGGACGGCCGGCCAAACTTGGACCGATCTGGCAGACGTGGACGGCGCCGAGTCGCGCTCCGGAACCGTGGGACTGGCGCCGGGGCGTCGGACGGCCGCGGCCGCGCCCTGTGTGGGGCACGTGTGGGGATGGGGGAGGAGCCGGGCTGGCGGCGGCGGCAGCACGCGGCGTGGGGCCACCGACGGGGCAGCCGCGGTGTCAACTGGCGTCAGTTGACGTCAGCTGTCACGCTTCGCTCTGGACGTACCGACTGGTAACTGGTGTTAAGGCCGACCCCGAGCTTTGTCCTGGCTTCCCGTCGGCCCGCTGCTGGGCCGGCCACCTGAGCTAGCAGCTGGGCTGGGCCCTCGCCCGTCAGCTGGGCTGGCCTTCGGCCCTCGCTACGGGGCTGCTGTGCCGGCCCTCGGCCTTCAGGTGGGCCGATCCTCAGCCCTCGCTGCTGGGCTGGCCTCCGGCCGCCAGCTGGGCCGGCCCTGAGCTGTCAGTTGTGCCGAAGCGGTGCCGACCGCGAGGTCTCGGCCCGAGTGGAGGGCAGCCAGGGCTCTGTCAGCCGGGGCCGACGCTGCGGTGTCTTTGAACTGGGGCTGGCAGCGCGCCGCCGCTCTGGGGACCGCCCACTGACCAGTCGCGTGTCGCCAGCACTCGGCACACGCACAGCCAGCCGCGGAGCGCTGTCAGCCGGGTCAGCCAGCGCACGCGCGAGACAGGCCAGACGCACACGCCGATAAGGTAGTCGCTAAGCACAGACGGCACGCTGCAGCTGATCTGTCAGCACCAGGAATGTTCAGCATTCCTCGTGTTTTGCTGGTGGGAAAGCAGTCCTAAGCGTGGACTGGCACCACAATGACACCACAATGCAGTGCTGTTATGTTATTGAGAACGGAACTTGAACGACAGCGTGACCCTCCAACGTTTATGTTGAGTTCCTCCATGGACTCAGCCATAGAAAGGAGAGTCGGAGGGACAAGTCCGCCTTACTTTTCCAAATTGAGTGTTATGCCTTTGACATTGAATGGAACGGAACGGCCTAAACGGTATGTTAGAAAGTGGTGTTAGCGACTTTGTGACGGAGCCACGTAGGTGTTTGCTCCCTTTGCAGAAGGGTAATGTCGACACGTGATTTTAGCTCATTTTTGACAGAGTTCCGGGATGCCCTCAGCCTCGCTTCAACCCCTTCTCCTTTTCGACGCGATGTAGCTTCAGTCCGATTATATAGCTCAGCTTCAGTCCTCCCCAGCCCATACCAAGCCTGGCTCCAGCTGAACCACAATGCGACTTAAGCTCGGCTTTAGCACAATTCCAGCTCAGTTACAACCTAGCTCCAGCCCAGCTCCAGCCCAGTTCCAGCCCATCTCTAGCCAGGATCCATCCCAGCCCAACTCAGTCCCAACACAGCTCCAGCCCAGCTCCAACTCAGTTCCAGCCCAGCTTCAACCCAGCTCCGACTCAGCTCCATCCCAGCTCCAACTCCAGTGCCTGACTCCAGTGCCTGCCCTGACTCCAGACTGCCCTGATTCCAGCCTGCCCGAACTGCAGCTGTTCTGAGCCGCCCTGCATGTTCCAGCCTGGCATACCCCTGCTCAGTATGTATGGAGCCACGGTACAGGCAGCGGCCGCGCCTGCCCTTCTCCGCTTTAGTTCCTTGCCGTCGGCCGCCGTGGCGGGGTCGGGGCCCCACCGTCCTCCGCTTTAGTGCCCTGTCGGCCGCTGCGCCGGGCTCGGAGCCAGCCGGTGGACCAGCTGGTCGGTGACGATTGGGCCACATCGGGCAGACGGGAGCGGATTTTGGAAAGCAGCCGACATGTCTGAAGCTGTAATTCTCATAGCTGTGTTTGAGCCACGCATTGCCTCCTTAGCCACCAATGATCTTCCCACTCATTTCCGCGCATGGTTCTTCGTGATAGATCTATTCTTAATCCGCCTTTTGAACTGAACGTGTTCCTCACCAGAGCTTGAACTCGTTCGCTAAGCGGATGTCATGTTTACGTTTCCCGTCATCGTGGCCCGTCTGAGGTGGTCAAGTGCCATCAGCAGGCCCTTCAAAGTCTCGATGTTTCACCGCGTCACTGTCTCAACGCGTGCCTATCCGGCTTCTGATCGATGCACACCGTTGAGAGCCAAACGCGCCGCGCGCCATTCATCGGGCGGATCTAATAAGGGCGCCACAAACGCCCACCTGGCGCAGTCTGACGTCATGCCCTGACGTCAGCGGTAGAATGGCTGGCTGGCCGCGCCTCGGTGATTCCGGAGGTGTCCGGGTCTGGACGGTTGCTGCTGCACGGTCTTCAGGATCTCGGAGCTTGAAGCACGCCGGACTGAACCCGCCGCGATACGGACTAGGCTACAGACTAGTCTGTATAGACTAGACATAGACATCTGCATAGACTAGACATAGAAATCTGCATAGACTAGACAGACTAGTCTGTTGACGTTATGGGGTTCGGGCGTGGGCGAATGGTGCTAGGGTTGGTTTCATTCGTCGTCAAGCATGTCATGCGGTATATGCATACAAGAGATGATGGCTAGACGTAGAGCCTTATCGGTGAATCTATCAATCTAAAGTTCGGTTTTCATCGTGACGGTCGCCTAGAGCCTATGATATATGCCGCCGCGGTATGACCAATTCTTAGGAATTGCTGACCATGAGTGCAATGCGAAGCCTGGCGGTATTTTACGCCGCATTGAACTCTTAAGCTCATTAGCGGCAAGCAAATCAGAGGGACAAATAAGTCGGCAGGAAAGGCATCTGAGCCCCGGAATGTGAAATGCTTCGTAAACGGCATGCTTGCCTCACTGAAACAGGTGTGGCCCTAGGTCGGCCGCTGTACACACAGGGGTAACGTATGTTCTCCCGAGTTGAGGGAGGAGCCATGTTTAAGTATTTCTTTTCAGTCAAAATGGTCTTTGATTAATTGTTTAAGACCATGGTACGAGTTTTTAGATCAGACCGATATGTGGGATCAGCTCCCACGTGGAGCAGTGATGTTGGCGTGAGCCGTGACTGCGCCATCCGATGGTGGAAAGTCGGGCCAGCGGCAGAAGTTTGCGGCGAAAGCGCCGCAATGTTTGGTGCGAATCGTCCTGCCGTCTTGCCCTCTTGCGTCATCAAACATTTTAGCGATAAAATTGGGGGCGGTCAGTCCGCCCCCCCCCCCCCCCACTCCACTCCGCGTTACCGCAGCTTCTAGGCTCAGGAAGCACGAGGTCAGAGAACAGCAGTTTTCTTAGCTGCGTAATGAACAGCGCAGAGACGCGCCCGGTGCGCAAATTTGCGCTCCTGGCCAGTGCTTTAGTAAGGCGCTACGCGGTGATTTCGCCGCGTTGAATAACCGCGATTGCCGACGTTGAATAAGGGAAATCTTGCAAAAACGTCCTCGACAGGGCCCAATTGAACATCTCTCTAATGTACAGCGGGGGCAGGACATATCGTCTCTGGCACATGACATCACAGCCATTGTTGAAAGTTTCTGCATTTTGGGGTTGCAGATGGCGCCCGGCCTGGTGCCTCCATTTCAGGATTGGATACATTGTATGGTGCCTATAAATAGCAGCAATATGTCGAAGCTTAACTCTGAACCTCAAATCTTAATGTGCCGTGGCAGTTTCAGGAAGTTCATGTCAGGTGAAATTGCGATTTGACGGTAGTAATAGTCTTTCTCGGAGAAACTCCCCGGAGAAATTCCTCGGAGTCAAAGCAGAATGGAAATATAGTTGGGTTGGGTATAACTTCTACCACTGTTTCGACAGACATGTTCCCGAAATGTCAACCTAACCACATCTCCATTCTCTTGTCTTTTTTGGGGAATAAGGCTATTACTACTGTGATAGCTGTAATAGCTGTAATCTAGGTGAATAACGTTCCTCGCTAATGCACTGAACAACCTACGAAAATACGATTTAGATGGCCGGCACATCCAGTTGACCTTGATCCTGCAAAGCCTGACCCTGGCGTTTGTCAGCTTCTGAGCGCGATCAACGAGAGGCCGAACCCTTATCATTCAGTCCAATTTCCCCTCTGATCTCTGTGCCTAGCGAAGGGCGGCTGCCGCTCGACCTGCTGACGCGGTGCCGCCATCTTGTTTCAGCTTCGGCGCAATCAAACACCTTCTGCGGCGGAAGCGGAGTTCGCAGAAGCCGAAGAAGAATGGGACGGCCCACTCGGAGCCGGCGGCGGCGGCCGTCGAGCGCAAGAGCTCGCTGGAGAAGCGCCCCTCCTCGCGGCGCGACTCGGACGAGGGCGAAGGACGCCTGAGCCGCTGGTTCTCGCTCAGGAAGTCTAGCCACTACGACATCTCAGAGAGGACGCGCTCACTCACCAAAATGTCCTCGGTGAGCGCCTCCCAGCTGATCCTTGTGAGCTTGTTCTGATGTCCTTACGCTGACATCGGAGGGAGATCGCGCGGGCAGTGCCTTTGCAACTGCACATCTGGGATGCGCATATTGGATCTGAGCTACAGCCCCGGCACCAGATATATCAAACGTGTTTGGTCGCACCCACATCAAACAGTCACAGCCAGCCATCCGATATGTTCACTATGTTTTGACGCAACCTTATCCCGCAAAATTTTGAACACGATACCTGTCGGTGTCTGTGTATGTGGCATGATGCAGGCGGACCCGTGCGGACGGACCCAGTGTAATGCACCACGGTTCGGTAGAATGTAATAACGTACACAGTTATTTCTGCACAGAACGGATATCAGGATGCAAGGACGTGAACTCGCGCGGTTTTCACGCGCCGTACGAGTATTGCTTTGTGGCGAGCCCTAGGCATCGTTGACTGCTGCCCTATCCCTCCTTGCAATGTCACGGGGTGAAGGCTCTAACAAGGGGTTTTAATCATAGCAATATTTCCATCACTGCGAGGGCCACGCAAGAAGCTACCGCTCAGTGATGCGTTATTAACAGACCAGCAAACAAGCCAATTTGTCTCTTTTCCACACGGACGACAGAGCCCCATGCCTAGCAAGCGCATGCTTTTACGTCCTTGGGCACGAACTGTTAATAATTGAATCATGTGGCCGGTCCGGTGCGCTGGATCATCAGTGGGGCAGCAAAATACCACGCTGACACGCTGACTTGACCTCAGGTCAACGAGGACGTCGAAGCTGCTGAGCTGCTGTTCCACCGGCGCCACCAGCCTCCGTCGTTGCCGCCAGCGCCCGCGGGGCTGACCTCCGAGCAGGTCAAGCGGCGCCACATCGTGCAGAGCGTCGTACACAGCGAGAACAACTATGTCGCCTCATTGCAAAGTCTAGTCAATGTGAGTGCTCTCAGGTGACGTGGGAAGGGCTTATATGGTGATAATGTAGTGAAATATAGTGAAATAGGGACTGGTTAATGAAAGGAGGTGGCTGCTGTCACTGACGTAAGTCGCACATCCGGCTAGGCTGGCTCCAGTGTAATGCACCATGGTTCGGTAGATTTGCGAGCTGCTTCGTAATTATGTTACGGGAATGTAATAACACTCCGTCGCGTACACTCAATAGCGCCAGAGCTGAGCGACGCACGAGCAGGCGGCTGGAGCTCCCTGTATTTTTAGCCAACTTTAGACCTCCCCTGCCTCGGAGAGACGATTGCAGAGCGCGTCTCGTTTACGAAACACCCCACATTCCGGAGCACGGCTGCCCTTCCCCTCTGACTCAGCCACACCGCCGTTGCCAGGATTACAAGAAGGTGATGGAGGAGGCGCACCCGCCGGTGCTGAACTCTGCCAAGATATCTGTCATCTTCAAACGCGTGCCCGAGATCCTGCAGTGTCACACGCTGTTCCGGATCGCTCTGGCCGAGGCTGTCCGCCAGTGGGACGCCGAAGAGCGCATCGGCGACGTGTTTGTCGCGTCCTTCTCCAAGGCCATCGTGCTGGACATCTACTCCGATTTCATCAACAACTTCTCCGTCTCCATGGAGACCATCAAGCACGAAGCGAAACGGAAGAGCGCGTTCGCCGACTTCTTGAAGATGCGGCAGATCAGCTCACTGGACCGGCTGTCGCTGTTCGGCCTGATGGTGAAGCCGGTGCAGAGGTTTCCGCAGTTCATTCTGCTTCTGCAGGTAAGCGCCGTCCAGGAGCTGTCCTGTCAGTCTGCCTTGTCTTGGAAGCGTCGTGCCCTCGTGGTCGTGGTGGCGTTCATTTCAACATTTTTTATTTCTCGGCGGCATTATTTTCGTTCGAACGCACCACCTGCGTCTGACGCTTGAGGTCAGACGCCGGGTGCGAACAGCAGCTGCTCACCGACCACCTGGCCTGTGCTCATCCGGAAAGACGCGGCGATCCCACGCGCCACCTCAGCTCGGCGCGTGTGTTGACTAACGCGGTGCCTGTTTGTTCTGCTCAGGATCTGCTGAAGCACACTCCTCAGGGTCACCACGACAGGATGTCGCTGCAGCTGGCGCTGACGCAGCTTGAGTCGCTGGCAGAGATGCTCAACGAGAGGAAGCGCGAATCGGAACAGTTCAAGGTGTGTCCGCGAGACTGATGCGCGCTGTTTGCTTATGTGTGAGGTGTGTTCATCTCATGGGTCTCACCTTTGGCTCTCACTCTTTTACGCCCTTTGTAGTTGTGTTGTCCCTTGCATGGACGGTGCAATCCCTGGCTGATGGCCAGGGATTTGATCTGATGGCCAGGCCAGGCCAGGCCAGGGATGGACAGGGATTCTGGTGATAGTAAATGGCGACGAGGTTTTTGCGTAAGTATTTGTGGGCTTTGTTTTCAGACCCTGTCATTCAACACATCTCATTCAGGTGTGTCGTGTGTGCGTCCCTGATGTGCAACACCAAGTATTGAGATATTCAACGGTTTTCTCTTCCGTTATCCATTAGGTTTTCGTATTTCACCCTGACCCGAGAGATGCTAAATGAGATTTCATTATGAGTATTAGGGGACGTGGCTTCCAAACGTGATTTTTACGTAGAGGACAAGGCATGTGATCGGCGCCCCCCCCCCCCCCCTGGCAGGCCTTCCGCGAGACGCTTCGACGTCTGAACGGCAAGTTCTCGATGCGCTCTCTGGCCGACACGAACCGCTACCTGCTGCGCGAGGACAACGCCACGCGGCTCGAGTTCGGCACCAACGGCTCCATCAGCAAGTCCAAGAGCCGGCGCCTCTTCCTGCTCAACGACCTGGTGGTGTGCGTCAGCGTGGCGGGAAAGCCGGCCGACGAGACGGCCGCCGCCGAGCGACTCACGCTCAAGTGGTCGGTGCCGGTGACGGACGTCGAGATCCAGGAGGCCAGCACCTCGCTGACGCTGAGCCACGTGATCACGGCTACGACGCGGCCACCGGGCGGCGCGCGCCCCGCCGACGAGGCTGCTGCCGGCGCGCTCACCAACGTCGGCCAGCTCTGCCACAAGATGAGCAACCTGATGCACGACTACGAAGTGGTGTCGCGCATCGGCTCGCTTGTCGACACGCTCAAGGGCGAGTACCCGGTGAGCAGCGCGGAGTGGGCGAGGATCTGGTGAATAAGCCGCCGTTTCACCGATCGGCACTCCAAGGCCGAGTTTTCGCCGAGTACCGTTACCGGCTCACTCGCTCTCACGTTGTCACATTGTCTCTCAGCTGTTGGTCGTGCCGTGCTGCCGCTGCGCCTCGGCGCCGGGCCGTTACCCTGCGCCCCCGCCGTCGAGGCGCGCTGCCTCTGACGCCGGTGCGTCTGAACGTCGGTGACGCTCACCTCTGGCGGCAGGGCCTGACGACGGCGCTGACGGCGCAGATAGCCGCCTCCATCCAGCGCTCGATCCGGCAGAAGGACGAGGAGATCGCCTGGCTGGACGCCTGCTGTCTGCAGCTGGCGGTGCGGCGGGCCGGCCGCGAGGAGCACTTCACCTTCCAGCTCGAGTCGCCCGCCAAGAAGCGCGAGTGGACCACCGACTTCCGGCTGGCCCAGCTCGCTCTCGACGGTGGGTGCCGGGTCACTGACAGCCACCGTGGCTGTCTGGTTGCTGGCTGCGGGCTGCAGCCGCCCGTCCCTTGTGTCTCAAGTCGTTATGGTAAACAGGTTTGTGGTTTCCCGTTTGCGGTTTTTCTTCAGGAAGTTTTCGTCAAGTGTGTTCCGGCTGTTGCTCCACTGCTACGCATCTCACGATCTCGGCCAGAGTGTCGTGCCGGGACACTGCTCGGCGCGGAGTGACCACTTGACCTCTGACCTCGTCCCTCGCCCTCGCGACCCTTCAGAGAACAACTCTCGGGCCTGGGACGTGCCGGAGCGGGAGCAGCGGCCCATCACCAGGGTGCCACTCTTCGTCAAGACGATGCCGGTGGTTTCGCCAGTGCCCGCTGGCACCGACACTGAGGTACAGTGCGGCTGCTTCTACAGCGTCACCATCGTCAAGCCCACCCAGCGCACGCGCGAGCAGAGCTACCTCTGGATCTGCACCACCGATGGTGTCAACAGCTTCGTCATCATCTACGCCATGCAGCAGGTGGGTTGAAGGCCAGTTTACGCTGCCGGCGGCGGCGAGAAAGATTGCTGTTTGAAAGCACGGAGTTTTGTTTTGACCGTCGGGCGTAAATATTCGGTGCGGCTGGAATCTGCAGGAATTCCGACAGTTCAAGCCGTCTGCCGTGCAGGGTGGCCCATTTCCTGATCACCTGCTGTTAGCCGCGTTTATTCAGGAGTATACAAACAAGACTGTATGTTTGCGCAAAAGCCCGTCGAAGGTCACAATATTTTCGCCTGGCGTAGTCAAGCTCGCTCGCCCACTGGCGCTGTGTACGCCGGCCGATGCCCCTGCCACACCCGCTACAGCTCCCTGTCTCCCGCCGAGCGTGCCGCTGCCCCGTTCCCGATCACGCGCCTAACACCTGCTCCTCCGGCCGCTCTTCCGCCCGGCCTGTCGTTCGGCCGCGGCCTGGCCACCCGCGCCGACCGCTGACGGTGTTTCGCCTCCTCGCCGCCAGGTGGGCTTCCGAGATGTGCTGCGGTTCGAGCTGCCGGCCGAGCGGGTCACGGCCATGCAGTTTGTGCCGGGGGAGCCGACCGAGGCCGGCTGCCGCTCGGGTGCCGTCTGGCTCAGCACGACCGCCGGCAGGTACGTCCCGACCTGTAGTCGGTCGAGCCGGGCAGCCGCCGCGGCTGTGGACAGTGGGCAACACTCTTCGTCATTCGCTTAGATGTTTTTTCCTTACCGGGGTTGGGAAGCCTCCTTTTTGCAGGCATGGTCCCATCGTTCAACAAGATAATTAAGTTGAAAACCTGTTGGGAGGCTCAATCCGTTTAGCCCAGTCATTCACGCCAGTCCGCCCCGTAGCTCGATCCGTCAAAGAGTGCCTGCGGCCCGCCCTCCCCATAGGTGGGTATAGGTGGTGGGATAGGTGTGTTCAGGCCGCCTCGACGCTCTCTGTTTGACCCTGGCTGTGCTGGCCGGCGGTGGGTGACAGCGTACACTCAAGGTCGGATGAGATCAGAGGGCGCGGTGCACCGTGCTAAGCATTGCGGCACGCTAATCTTTCGCCATAAGTTTTGCTGTTGGACTGGCATTTTACGATCAGATGGTGGGGTCGGGGCTTACTCAGCAAGCACTGCTTAGCGTAAACTCAGGGACCAGAAAGCCATGCGATCAAAATGCTAGGACTAGTTTTATTTAAAACAGCACTCATGAACATCGGGGTAGGGCCTCGTCACTGCCGACTGATGGGCTGCGGTGCATGATGAAGTGTTCACTGTGACATCAAAAATATTGTGGTACTACTGGACCAAAGCTAGTTGTTATGTAATAACAGAGGCTCCACTGCGGTGATGTAATGATGCACAAATATGGTAGCTATGGGACATCGTTACATGTTTTAGCAACACTGACACGCTTATTCCGTCAGAAACCTGACGTGGGACAGTTTGTCAGTTTTAGTTGGGATACGTCGCCATGTTCTCGAACGCAGAATCACATCACACGCCAGGCCAGCCATACTCACGTTCTTATGTTCTTGCAAATCTCGTACGTGCTGCTCGTATAACCAAAGCCACAAAGACATTTGTCTTATTGCAGTTTTTGCAGTAAGACTAGGATGATCTCTAACGACTTGCAGCGAAGTTAAACACGCTCCCGTGAGTTATGTCTGCGGTCCAAATATTAAGCCGATCTCAACCAAAAACTGAAAAACAAATCACTGATTCGTTCGTAGTCACAGCGTGTTTTCTTCGCATGATTTATGTGGTCCGCGTTCTGATCCCCTGGTGACCTTCATGGGGCCTCTAAAGCCCCTGGTTTTGTGGCCGCCGGACGCTGGCGTCCAGAATACCCGGCCATCTGTCGAACTATTGATCGCCCGTGCTGCGGCGGGCCCGTTCACCCCGTTACCTCCGTCGCATGCTAACTACGCCTGCCACGCACTTCGCCACATGGGCTTTCGTCGGCGGGACGGTCACTGCTGCGGGACTGCACTGCCCCGGCAGTCTGCTGATGTGTCCGATGTCTCGTCATTTGGGCAGTCACTGACGGTCACTGCTCCGACAGTCTGCTGACGTGTTTGATGTCTCTTCATTTAGGCGGTCTCTGACGGTCACTGCCCCGACAGTGTGCTGACGTGTTCAATGCCTCTTTATTCCTGCAGGGTGCTGCTGTACTCGGCGCAGGAGCCGGAGCGGTGTCAGCAGACGGGCGCCGCGCCGCTACCGTCGCCGGCGCGCCGGCTGGTGGCGCTCGGCGGCGCCGTGTTCGCCGCGCTCGAGAACGGCGCCGTGGCCGTGTTGGAGCACGGTGCGGACGGCGGCTGGCAGCCTGGGCCGCCAGCCCTGCTGCCGCTCGGCGAACGGCCCGTCTCCTGCCTGCTGCCCATCGGCGGCGCCGTGTACGCCGGCTGCGGCCGCCGCGTGTCCGTCATCGACGCCGTCACGCGTGACGTCACGGTACGTCACCGGCCGAGGCGCCAGAGCCGTCCGACCGACGAAAAGAGGCGGGACTAGAAGGGGGACGATGCCCGGGTAGGGGCTGCGTGATGTCTGACGCCTGGTGCTGACAGCGTCTCTGTCTGTTTCCCGGTTATAGGGTTGATCTTTCGGTTGCGTGTATTTTGCCCATTCCGTCAGAGAGTGCTGCAAATGGGAGCGATCTGTTCTCAAGCTGTGCTTAAATTATTGGGCATCACCGAAAGTATTTGGTTTTTCCTAACGGTGTTGTCTTTATCCACCTACCCTTATTTGAAGAGTATTAATTCGTTTGCTTTTCCTCCCACGCAACGGGTAAAGTTATCAGCACCACACCCCGCCGCGGTGATGTTTTCAAGGAAAAGCAACTGGTAATGGGTTTCGAACCCGTGACCCCGACGGTCATGTATTATGCACACCTTAGCTGCATGCTCACTGAGACGGTCACGTATCCCTGTGCACCTGAGCCGCGCTCGAGCGTGTGCGCGTCCAGTGTTAGGGTGCCACTCATTAACGCGACGTTGATTTGCGACGTAATGTCTCTGTCCGGCAGAAGAGCTTCACGGTGCAGGAGCACGAGTCGTCCGGCGACGTGCACCTGCTGGCCCACAGCGGCATCGGCCTGTGGATCTCGCTGGCGCACAGCTCCACCATCTGTCTCTACCACACGGAGACCTTCCGCCACCTGCAGGACATCAACGTGGCGTCCAACATCTCGCGCGTCATGGGCGACGGCGTGCGCGGCTCTGTGGCCGTCACGGCGCTGGTGGCCGGCCGCGGCCTGCTCTGGGTCGGCACCAGCGTCGGCGTCACGCTTACCATCCCGCTGCCGCGGCTGGAGGGCGTGCCCATCATCTCGGGCCGCGGCAACATCTCGTACCACGCGCACTGCGGCGCCGTCACCTACCTGCAGGTGCTGAGCGCGCCGGCGGCGCGCGCGCTGGCGCCGGCCGCGCCGCGCGAGAGTGTCATCCACGAGGAGGCGCCCGCTGAGGCGGCTGGCCGCCTGGCCAAGCGGCGCTCCGACACCAGCCTGAGCGACTCCAAGAAGAGCGTGCGCATCCAGCCGCGTTTCAGCAGTCCGTCGCTGCTGCGCAAGCGCTCGCGCGACCGCGACAACATGACGCGTCGGCTTTCCAAGACGCTGCCGCGCGGCATGAGTCTCCTCTCGGCCAGCGGCAGCGTGTGCGACGACGTGTACGGCCTGTACGGCAACCTGCTGAACCTGCACGGCTTTGACGAGTCGCGCGAGCTGGGCGAGCTCAGCGAGCATGTGCGCCGCAGCGACCCGGAGCTGGCCGGCCTGCCGCACAAGATGGCCACGCTGGACCGGCGGCTGCAGCTGCGCGCCGGCCGGCCGCGCTCTCTGGACCTCTCCAGCTGGTCGGTGGACTCTCGCTCGTCGGTGCACACGACGAGCTCCTCGTCCGAGGGCGACCGCGCCCACTCGGCGCCGGCCTCGCGCGTGCACTCGTTCCGCAGCCCGGAGCCGACCGGCCGGCGCAAGGAGGAGCCGGCGCGCAGCGTGCTCACGGTCATGGCCGGCCGTGGCTACGTCAACTGGGGGCGGGCCGACCGCCGGAGCCCGGGCAGCCGGGCGGCCAACTCACACGACGCCCACCTGGTGCTGTGGGAGATGAAGTTATAGTGCGCCGGGCCGCCACTAGGCGGAGGCCGCGTCTGGGACGGTGCCGAGGGCGGGGCGCTACCCAGGGGGCGGCCACGTGATGCGGCCCGGTAACCGTCCCGTGATGATCTGATAGTCACGTGTCGCTCGAATCTGTGTTGCGTGAAGCCGGCTCATATTCATGTGTGAGTTGGTCACCATTGCAAACGCAGATGTGTGCACGTGGCGCGCAACTTAACAGTGATCGTCAAGTATTCTTGAATTCTCGAGTCGCATTTGGGCGTTTGTGCGTGACATTGGTATCAGTGAGGGTGCTACGTTGCATCTCTTGCATGTCAATGCAATCATGTGATGACTATGTATCAAAATACGGTAAAACGTATGCTATTGTATCGTATAGATGACAATATACGCATCCCTGTGCTACGTGTCCAATATTTCCACACAAATCTCCAGACTTGCAGATCGCAGATGGGACATTCAAGCCAACGTCTGCTGTTCGATGCCAGGTCTTTTCGGCTGGCACTACGATTCAGCGGTTTCCACGTGCTACGTCGTCATGGAAACGCCTCTTGATGGCATGCCATGTGGCTAAACTCGGTATATGCGCATGGATTTCAATGTCGGTGTACGCCTGGAACGGAGCAAGTTCATGTTGCAGTTTAACCAGCATTGTTGGCACTTGGTTGACAGTGTCAGGAAAGCGCCCATGCCTGTAGGGAAGGAGCAAGAAGCAGTGTCCCAGCAACTACCCGCCACGCGCGCGGAACGACCATCGGATTGCCAGATTACGAGATCTAACAACATGACAACCCCGTCACGTCCATAATATGACGCATGGTGTGATACCGCAATGGAGTGCATGCGTGGATAACTGGCGGGAGTGTTATCATCGACAGCTTAAGGTGCCGCGTCTTGCCGGTGAAGCGGTGTAAGGATAATCACCGGTGGACATCTCAAGCAGACATCTCCGGGTAACGGAACGAGACGGACGCCCCGGAGAATGTGCGAATGACCGCCAATGAGTATGTGCGAATGACTGCCGGAGGAAAACGGTGGGGCCAATTCAGACACAGCATACCCGCGCACCGAAGCCTTGGCAGACAAGTGACGAGGTACAGAAACGACGCAATGCTGGAAGTGGTTCCGAAGCCGATGCGTTCGACCATATATTGTTCCCGGAAGCAAAACGACGGAAGCCTGATAATGTACACTCGGCCGTGACTACTGGGTCGCTCGGCATGCTCTTAGAGCAAGACACATTTAGGCAAAACTTGCTCGTTGCAGTTTCGCACATCCGTGAGATAGCATACACTGTGCGTTGCCAAGCCACCAATAACGCAAAACCAGACAGGAACCATCGGAGCATGCACATGACACATCAGGTCAACGAAACCTAACGACGAGTGGCTCCGCTGGGCTAAAGGCGCGTGCATTCCGGTGCCAACACTGACATTCCCAACTTTACTTTTTCAGACGAATCTCTATCTAATTTCTTACATAAAAAGCAAGAGTGCTTTCGCTGAGTTCTCGAGCAGGAGGAAGCGTCTTTGAGGACTCCGTCCTGCCCAACAGAAAAGTGGTTGTCACCTTTTCACTCGCAATATGCTTCGAACCACATCTATTTGTGCTCCAAAATACTTTATTCAGCTGTCTACGAGTGATCAGCTACACAAAATTGGATTCGGTCGGCTAGAATTCGTTCGCAGTTTTCGAGCGTCCTGTGCACCATCGTGCATCGGGTGCAATTTGAGGCTCCGCGGAGGCACTTGGCAGCTGAAGCATACTTGAAGCCATCGACTGCTTTAATCTGGCGCTCAGACAGGTCCTGTCACCGGGCTCAGCGAGAAGCCATCACCCTCAGCAGAGTCTGGGCGCTAGGTCACCAGCACTCAATCGTTACCATGACAATGACAACAGACGTCGACCCCGTGCAGACTGCCGGCTCTGTGAGCAGGTGGCAGGAGCATCGTCATCACGCTATCAAAGGAGCCTCAGCAGGGGCTTCTGTGTGGTCCAGCTCGCCCAAAACCGGCTCCACTATTGGCTGCTGACTCTGGGAGTAGCCCATCTCCAGCAGCGTCTTGCGTTGATTGTCACTGAAACAGATCAAAGTGTGTCTCACGCCGTGCAGGCGGTCGCGCACGACCCTTGGAGCCTTTAACCCGCTGCGAAGGTGTCGGTGGTGCGGAGAGTGGAGGTGTCTTATTCATCCAGCACATCAGGTGGACGTCATCCAGCTACATGTTTACAGCCAGTTTACATGAGTCGGTGAACGACAAGTGTAAACGATTCGAATCGTTCGCGAAAGCGACGATAATCCGACATGTTTACATCAGCCAGTCACAAAACTGAGCGTAAAGTTACGGTTAGCGCCCAGCGCGTTAGCCTGAAAACGCGCGATTTTTGCGTTATGTTTGCATTTCTAGCGCAAGTGCGACGAAAACGGCGTACTGAACCACAATTGAAAGCGAACACGCGCTCAGGCAGCAGATAGCAGGCAGTAGCAGATACGAAGATGAATGGAGCGGCGGCATTGTAAGTGACTAAAGTCGCTCTTTAGATATGGTTGCGTGCCAAACATTTGTTGCAATATCAAAATGCTGTTTATCCCATCAAGGGCGGATGCAGGATTTTGTCAAGGGGGGAGGGCACGCAACAATGTGGAGCCCCTGGTTTTGGGGCCTCTCCAAAAAATTGTTGCATTTCGTTCTTTACATTTTAAGACAGGTATGTAATATTATGGATATGTATATATATATATATATACACATATGCATATATGCATATGTATGCAAATATGTATATAAATATATATATATATATATATATATATATATATATATATATATATGCATATGCATATGCATGCATGTATGCATTTACTTCTTTTCTTTAAAAAATATATTTAAAACCATGTCACTGTGCACAGCCCTATAAAGCATAGGCGTGCCACGCATGTATACACAAAAAGCTCACTAATTTTCTACAGATCATTTTAAAGGCTGTGATTTTGAGGATATGCGTTTCGGAACAACAGGCAAAATAGACTTGAGTTGGCTGCAAACAACATCAAAACCAAGCATGGGCTTGATTGCTAGCTTTTGTATTTACGGCTTGACGGCTGGGCGATGTAATCAGCTGATGGCTAATGACTAATGCATAATTGTTCCTTTGTTATAAACAAGTACAGCATATCCTAGCGTTCAAAACATCTTAAGAACATGATGCATGTGTATAACAAGTGTCGCACACTGAATAGTCAATCGAAAGGACCTATACGACGTCGGCGGCATGTAAATTACGTTCGGCAATCGCGCGTAAAAATTCATCGACGCATATTCAACTGCTGCTCTAAGGCGAAGGCACCGAGGCCAATAGGGACCGAAACTGAACGATCATAGGTGCCGCAGGAGGACAACAAAGTGGCTCTCGTCAACAAGTATAGGGTCCTCAGAGCATGCAAAAAGAAGCCAGGGCCAACGTGGCGTGCCCCTAAACGACCGGTGGTGCCCCGGCAGGCTGACATATAAGGCCCCGGCCATAATACAGGACCCTCCGAGCAAAGGGGAATTATCTAAGGCCATAAATTAATACCCATGTGTGATCAAGAGTCCAGGGGCAGGTTAACGACACGAGCCTCGATAGGAGTGAAGTCTTCCGCTAATGAGACCAAAGGGAAAGAGCCCTCAATCAAATTGATTAAAGTAAGCGGCCCCTGCGCCTTCCATGTCTCCATGCACTACCTTATAAGAGCCCTAGCAACAGCACAAGGTCCTCCAAGCAAATTGAAATAACCCGAAACTTATATGGAGGGCCTCTGAGCAGCTGAGTGTACCCAGGTATATGGGGCCCCGGAAAAAATTGTGTAGAGGCTTTCAAGCAGATGAGAAAAATCCGTAGAGGAAAACCTGACCGATTAACAGTGCTCAGGCATGGAGGTAAATAGCGTCCCAACAGCACACTGGGCCCTACGAAAAAAATGCAGAGATCAAGGGCAACGTGAAAAGCTCCTTAGCGATCAGATTGACCCGGCAAGTGAGGATACAGGGTCAGGCAATCAATACGCGCCCGGGTGACCGGCTAGATACCCTTCGCTCGGGTAGGGGTCAGTTTGATCCCCCCCCGAGATCTCGGGAACTAAGAAAGCTAGAGACACCAAATTTGCACGATGTGTTAACCTGTACGTGAACTCACTTCGATCAAGTTTAAGGTTCCTAGATCAGGATCTTCAGGTCGAATAAGGTCAAACAAGGTCAATTCCAGGTTGGTCTCCAAAGTGCCCCCAGAATCTAGATAACTGGTTCTAAGAAAAAGGTCACAAGCTCATTTAAGGCCAGTGACGTTTTCAACCTTTTGAAGGTCATGGTGACCAAAATAATACGAGACTGCTCCGGGTTTTGCATCTGAATAAGCGACAAAGATTATAGTAGGCAGTATATTCCTAAAAACAAAATGTCGACCTGGGTCATTTTAGGTCGACGACCCATTCTGACCCCTGACAAGTCATTGGAAGATGTATAATGCGGTTCCTGCTATCAATAAATTCGAAATGAGCATCAGAAGCCATCCCATACAGAAATCCCTAGAGTAAAAAAACAGGTTGGTTTTGACCTTGGTCTGACCCTCATACCTGGGCTTTGGTCAACGTATTTGCTCATTCGATATTTGTGTTGCCTAAGAAAGCATCTCATAGATGTAAAGCTGCGTCAAACACTCCGTTGTTCCGCCAGATTGAACGATTCCCTAGAAATTGTCTTCGCTGAAAACATGGTCCGACTTTGACCTGCCATAGGTGAGCGACCTTACAAGGTGCATCTAAATTTCGTATATGAAACGATCCGCTATTCAATTGTGTACAGGTATGCAAAATATGGCACGGCTATGCCACGCCGTTTGGGAACTGTTCTGGAAAAACCTTCCAAGGAGTCAATTTGACCCCCACCGGAGCGCGTGTTTTTTCCTTATGTTTATTTCCCCTTATATATATATATATATATATATATATATATATATAAAGGAAAATAAACTAAGTGTAAGGAAATAAACCAAATATATATATATATATATATATATATATATATATATATATATATATATATATATATATGTAAGGGGAAATGCGCTCAATAACAAATTTGCCATATGTAGCGTTTTTGGGGGGCCTTTTGTCAACCCTGTGCCCCCTTCCCCTTGTCAGGGCCCTGGCTGCTCCCATGAAACGGGGTAATTGACTACATACATTGAAACATGCAAGCCGATTGCGGTCATCGTTGGAGCTTTTTCAAGCTTCAAGCAAAATAAATGTGGTGCCCCGCCCCTGCAGCGCTACGATCTTAACAAGGAGGTTTCGACATTTTGCATGAACGAAAACCAAGTATCAAAAGTTACTGAGGGGCTGGCCAACGTTTCAATCTTCTTATGGTATTGAAAATGACGTTTGAAAGAACATAATCTGCGAATATCTCGAACTGGCAACAGCATATCTTAACGCTTCAATTATTTAAGTTGCCCAATCGTTTAGCTTCAACATTGGAGCAGGAGCCCAATCACACCATGTATTCCAAACACGTCATTATATTAATGCCACAGACATTTTAAACCAGAATCACGCAAAACGGATTTGATGGCAACGTAGGAATTATCCCAACAGACAGCCGCCGGTCGAGGCACTGCAGCCCACCCATATGGCTTCGTGGCCGCCATTCGGGGCTCCGCAGCGCCGCCAATGGCGTTCACCTGAAATGTTTGTGCGTCTTCTTGCCGCAGCAGCGGACGGCGCCACCGCAGGTCGCGACTCGCCGCCCGCAGCGAGCGAACAAGCTGCGCATGTCGTAACACCGGCAGCAGCAGTACAGCGCCTGTGCACACGACAACGGTCAGTGACATGTCGTAACACCGGCAACAGCAGTACAGCGCCTGCGCACACGACAACGGTCAGTGACATGTCGTAACGCCGGCAGCAGCAGTACAGCGCCTGTGCATACGACAACGGCCAGTGACATGTCGTAACAACGGCAGCAGCAGTACAGTGCCTGCGCACACGACAACGGCCAGTGACATGTCGTAACACAGGCAGCAGCAGTACAGTGCCTGCGCACACGACAACGGTCAGTGACATGTCGTAACACCGGCAGCAGCAGTACAGTGCCTGCGCACACGACAACGGTCAGTGACATGTCGTAACACCGGCAGCAGCAGTACAGCGCCTGTGCATACGACAACGGCCAGTGACATGTCGTAACACCGGCAGCAGCAGTACAGTGCCTGCGCACACGACAACGGTCAGTGACATGTCGTAACACCGGCAGCAGCAGTACAGTGCCTGCGCACACGACAACGGTCAGTGACATGTCTAACACCGGCAGCAGCAGTACAGCGCCTGCGCACACGACAACGGTCAGTGACATGTCGTAACACAGGCAGCAGCAGTACAGTGCCTGCGCACACGACACTGGTCAGTGACATGTCGTAACACCGGCAGCAGCAGTACAGCGCCTGCGCACACGACAACGGCCAGCGACACGCGGGCGACTCGCAGTGGCGGTTCGGGAAATGTGAGCTGGGCCTGTATTGCAACTTCAGAGTCTCAGTTTGCTGTTGATTATTCGAGCTATCACATGCGCGTGTGAGGGGGGTGGGGCGGGGGGCATGCTGCTGAGAGAGACGGATATAAATGTGCAACGGGTCATTCTCCTTCCCACTACGTTATTTTTGCTCTCTGATACTCTCGTTTCTTCCAAGACGAGATACACACGCTGATTGGCCGCCACGCACATGGGTGAGCGCACTTCAGCAACAACCGGTACCACCGCCTCGCCTGCAGGCTTATTACCACAGAGAGGATGATGAGAGTACCGCCGAAGACGAACAGGTAGATGGGTGCTCCGGAAGTAATTCCTACGCCATAGTGGCCCACCAGTCTCACCGGCACTGTAAACAGCGCGGATGAACGTCAGTCGTCGACACCAGGAAGGACGACACACTACCAACGAGCATCGCACGAGGAGTCATCGATCAACGTCAATAAATCAGACAGCTCGCCATTATCTTCTGCCAATCGAGGCGAAGGTTACGGAATTTGTGTGGATGTCGGGCAAACGCCATTTCGACCTCATTTCGATGCACGGACGTAGGTACAATACTGAATTTTGTCCGGGGCTTGGGGCAGCCGCCTCCTTGATCCCAGCCCGTAATCCGCCCCACCTGGCTCCAAGACGTTACCATTGCAATGTGTCCCGGTGAAGTGGTCTCGGCAGGAGCAGTGGTAGGAGGAGCCATCGTCCCAGCAGGTGCCGCCGTGGGCGCACGGCTGTGCCGCACAGAGAGGCAGAACCTGATGACAGAACGCACGCTTATTATATATATAACTTATTATATATATATATATATATATATATATATATATATATATATATATAATATAACACCGTATGCACACGGTCAGCAGAACGTCATCATACCATGGATCACGGGATCACCACACAGAAAGACCACGCTGTAAAGCACGGCAGGTAACAAAATGGTTGATGAATATCCCCAACAGGGAGAAGCAAACCGACAGTTAGCATGTCTAGATACGGGAGCAGCGAACGCGCCAGGAGGAGGATCGGTACACGGGATCGTCACAGGGTAATCGGATCTTCTCCTAACTCTTAACAGATCCCTCAGACGCCGCGGATCTGTCGGACTCACGGTCTGAGTGACCTCAGTGACCTCAGTGACCTCAGTCACGACCTAGCGGGCTGACGCACCGCCGGTGACCGTAACCGGTGGCCATTACGGCTAAGGTGAATACAAACTTCCCTTCAGCCGCGTACCATCGGTGACAATCATCATCATTTTCGCCAGGAATGTGGTGAGACAATCCAAAAATGGAGGCCAAGTACATTGCGAAGCACAGGCGATCCAGACCAGGCTTTGCTGGCAGCCATGGTATGCCTAAATTCAAGGTTTCCCGTTTTGCTCCTGTCGCCTTATTAGTGACCGATCGTGGGCCGCGCCCAGCACCCGTCATTGGCGTGTTGGGGGTAGCTATGTCAGAATGCCTCGACCCTTGTGAGGACAGGAGCGACAGTGCAGCGTATTGCGAGGGAGCCTCCGTAACTGGCCGTGCGCCGAGTCGTGGGTTCGAACCTCCCTGCAGTCCCAGCTCTCATCGTCCGACGCCACAGAGGACGTAAATGACAGCCGTTCTGCACGACAAAAGGAGATACCTCACACCACTGCGGGCGCTGGAGCCTCATCAGAGACATGACTTAACTAATTCGTTCCAAACTTCCTGCTGTATGCTTGTAGGACATGGATTGCAGCGCCGCACATGGGGTGTGACGAGGACGTGGCGTGGCTGTTTGGGCTGGTTTGTGGCCATATTGTAGTCTCCGCCGTCTATATGAGATAATCAAGCGTGTTTGGATCGCACCAGGCCCTGTTTTTAGCAGACCGCGGTCGTTTTGGCTGATCGCAGGACTGTGTAAGTACCGACAGCGGCAGATTTGGCAGCGCCGCGGCCGGTTTAGTGCCGTAGCGAAACCAGACCAAATGTAAACGGCACGATGCTGCGGGCCCATCGTGAGTGCTCCTTGTGTCGCACGTGGGAGTGATGTTAGCGGAAATTGCTCCCGCAGCCTATTCAAAGACTGTCTGGCAACATGGTCATTCCACGACAAATCGACCAAAGGATCATCCTTTAAATTTAAAGAACACACGTTTATGAGGCAATGAAATGGTCACAACACAAGCCTGCAAGTTTTAAAGCCGTTAGCCGATAAGGAACTAGGGGCAGATGAGAAAAACGCGATGACGTCACGAAGCCTATTTCTCAGCTTGTTCTAGCGAGAAGTTTGAGGAGCATAATGTTTTGTAAGGCTGCAGCGAAAGGTTAGATACCTTATTTTCTGAAACATAGGTCAATGTAAAATTCAATCTCAATTAGGCGCATCTAGTGACCTAGTTTTGAACTTGACCTCCTTTACCGACAAGCGCGATCCTTCAATTTTATTTAAACCTATGTGAAATTAGGGACCAACTTATTTTCGTTGAGAAAGAAAAAAAATATCGATGTAATCTCTTCTAGATGGGTTGCCAATGGAATTTAAACATCGACGCATCACGCACAACGCCGAGCCGTGAATCCAACGGCCAGTATGCGGTGAAAGGTGTCATCTGCTCATTCTGTCGGGAATTGTGGCCGTGGCCTCGAAACTATTCACTCCAATCTTAACATTAATTACTCTGACATTCTTCTCGAACTTTAGAGCGGCGTTTGAGTGACGAGCGCGCTTTGATCGACCTTACGTACCTGTCGTTCCCCAGGAGTCGCGTAGATGGCATTGTCGTACGTTCTGAGTCCTCATAGCGCATCGATAGCCTTTATTTAAATTTGAGCTGGAGCTCAATATGCGAAAAAAGACTAACAAATGGTCTGAATTACATTAGTTTTGTCCTAATCTGCCTCGAAGCCGGAGCAAAGTTGCCTTGTATGCTAGTCCAGCGCGCCTGGAACCGGACACATGGAATTCGACACGGCACGCATCTAATTCGACGCGGGCTCCGAGTAAACCAGGCCGGGCTTAAGAGGGGTTCAGTGAGTGAACAACCTCATTGCCGGGAGCTCGGGGAAATAAGAGTGGGCAGTTTCGCTGCTTTCATCAAGTGTCTCCAAGGGATGCTCAAAAAGAAGGATGGGTTGAAGTTGGTCGAAGAACATTAAGACTATTTACGTGACGCGGCGGTTCTACTGCGAGTGCGGTGCAAACCATTTGTCATTATCAAGAACAAGATTTGCCAACTTCTTAAGTCGTCACAAATATTCAGATTACCCGTACCAAACTTTAAGCATTTGCAGAGCCATATGACCTGAAGCTCAAGCAACGAACAGGAGTTGCGAAAAATCGCCAACAGTTATCATGACAGTGACTTCTCTCTAAATGGTGCGATAAAAATCGAAGAGTAATCGCATACGACTTGCTGGAAAAAGCAGTCATACGCCGCTTCAAATACTGATGCAGTTCCTTTAACGAGTGGGTTGGTTGGCGCCATTAAATCTAGGCACGCAAGTTTCGGACAATCGGCAGGCTGGAAAAGTGTACATTGGAACAATTGCACACAATATTGTCTATGGCTGGATAAATTTACGTCAGTTTATGTGAGAACAGCTTTATTTTTGTCCATGCAAATGCCCAACCGTGGGGGGGGGGGGATGAGCGTGTTCGCTTAGCTCCGTCACATGCCTGCGTGTGTTAATGAGGCACAATGACGATAATGGTGGCATTTATGTGCAACGCTTCGCACATAAAAATTCAGCACAATTCCTTAAAATATGCTCAGTTTTTTTGCCGGGCTGTCAACGGTACCGCCCTCGTGAATGTATTGTTCGCCGTTGCAGGGGACCGTTAGAGACACAACGGCTCAAAAAGCGACGAAGGAAGTTAGGTGCTGTTTCGAAAGGCGTGACGGACCTTGGTCCATCGGCCTCTAGCTTTTCCCAAAAAATTATCAGTTATCGAACAAGACGCCGTCATTGTAAAAAACCCTTGAGTGAGTAGCGAATTCAGAGCATTCATTCATTCGCGACAGGCATCAAAACGACTAATGACCTCGTCAGTAAAATCATTCATGTAATCAGTGCCAGTTAAATCCATTAAATGCACGAAGTATACACTCGTCAGGAAAATGTGCTCCTTATGCTACAAAGTTTTAATCAAGTACAAAACAAGCTCACTGATTTAACTATTGCTGCCTGACCCAATATAAAATAAATGTAACGTCCTCAACATTCGTCACCGTACTGAGAATTTGGGCTTTAAATGTGTGTTGCACTTTCTCACGACCTCTCATGAGGAAGGTCCCTGCATCGAAGTGGGGCCACTGTTAAACATCTGATGGGATATTAAAATATGTAATGCTCAGAAAAGGATCAAATCCTGGCGGTGTCACGTGATGCATTCATCAGCTGCAGCGACCACATCGCTGTTCGTGAACACATAAATTTATCATTCTCTGGGAAAATTTGAGGCCTTGATCCACAAAGACCAGTGACCTACGTCAGGTCAAAGAGATCAGCGACTAAAAAGTCAACTTTTGCCACACATAACTTTTTGTAGGTCATTTGCGATAGTTGAACTTGCTAAGTACTAAAACATGATACTTACTACAGCTGCTTTTCAGGTTTTTCTGAATAGGCGAAGTCGGTGACGTGGAGTAAAGTCAATTTTTGCTACTTTCTGAATAATTCAAATTTGTTCGCATTTTTTGTGCACTTTTGTGTTTTCATACGAGGAAAAAGTACTTTCTTACACGCACAAACATCATATGATCACAGAACACATGACCTTGGCCTAACTCATGACCTAACTCAATGGATGCCTCCTGCAAAACACATGCTGAGCTCAAAATAGCCAGCTCAATTATATAATTTTGGATGGAGTGTACGAATAGCCAACTGAAAACATGTGATATAATTATAACACAAAATGAGGTTGCAACAGGTCGCGCGAGGACATGAAAGGTCATATGAGGTTATTCAAGGTCAATGACCTATGTTGTCAGAAGCGAAGAGGCTAGATGAACGGGTGCGGCGCGGGGAGCCATCTCCTCATCGTGTTTGTGAAGCTGATGGCATATGATTTCCTTCACCAACGTGCCTGTTTTTAGTTTGTTACAAATAAACTGTCAAGCGTCCAAGGGACCGCGCATGTTTGTTCGTTGTTTGGATTAGAGCCCTTTTGACCAGACATGGTCATTTCAGGGCTATGGAATGAAGGAAAATGGTTAACGGTGGGACAGGCGTGCATGCGTCTGGGGGCCAACCGCTGAGCTTTAACCCGTGCATGTGCGCTGGGCACCCCTTCCCACGGGGCTCTCGGCCCACTCGTGGCTGACACATGCAGCCTGCCTTGGATAAGAGGGGTGTCGCGAGGATGCAAGATAAAGCAAGATAGAGGATAAGAGGGACCGATCAATACGTAGGATATATGCAGCAGCAGTGCAATGTCGAATACCTGTGGATGTACAACACACTGTTATCCCAGGGGGCGGAAGTTAGCTTCCCTGCCGACTGCACAGGGAAGTCTCAGACCCCCGGCTGGGCGGAGGCTGTTCATGTTTTACCTGTCATGCATTTGCGCACACGCTATCGTTCTAGGGAGAGTCCCTTAATTTGCTTTGGAATTCACGTAGTTTGAACCTACCGTCTAATTTCAGTTCGTAGGCGAGCCTCTCATCCATGTGACAGTTACAGTCTGCGAAATCGAGCGGCCTTAAATGTGGATAAAAAACGCATGAAACATAGGTGACATAACTTGCTATAAACGACGAATTCGAAGCTGACGATATATGGCTGCACACCATGTCGTTGAAACATAATTTGGCTTCCATCTACGTGACTTGGGATGAACGACGAATACGTGAGATTAACCAAAGCGATTCCTTCATATACAAATTGTTTCAGAGTCTTAGTTTGTTTCAAGGTCGCCGTCACGTTCCCGACGCGGAGAGCAGATCGCGTAAGATCACCGGAATTCGGCCGGTCAGCTCATGGCGGCCGGTCAGCTCAGCTCGGGCCGCCGTGCGTGATTCGCCAATGTTCAAATTGGAGTTGCAACCGATCTAGAAAAAAATCGCCAGCCTTTGCTTTTAGTATAAATGGTGATACATGGGCTTTCAAATTCATATCGGTTTAAATAGACCGAAGGAAAGATGTCTTTTTCAGAAAATGAGGTCACATGTCAAACTAGGTTACTACATCTTCATAGTTTTACCAAATACTATATTGCTCCCTGTATTATGTAAATGTAGGTATTTGTTTTTCCCATGCACTCTTCTCAAACATCATACTCCACAAACTATTTTTGCTAGAACAAGTGGGAAAATGGGGTCCGTGACGTCATCGCGTATCCTCATCTGCTCCTAGTTCCTTGTAGGTACACCGTACGGCTCTAAAACTGACAGAATCATGGCCTGATGGCATAATTGCCCCATCGACGTGTCCTCGCCATATCTAAACAGGGTGCCGTGTTGAAAAGCACCTATCCGCGGTCGATTTGTCGGGGAATAACCCAGCACATACTAAGCTCGTGAGAAGCTTCACTAGTTGTGGCTTATGAGCTCCCAACTCTCGCAAACCCTACTGAGCAGCTGCGGGAGATAACCTTTTCTCAGGCGGGCCAACCAGCGCGCGCCGAGGTCTCCAAATCCGCTATCTGTCACGTCAGAGCGCAGGCTTGTCACGCCGCTGGAGAAGTCTTCAAGAGAGAGCCTAGAAGAGAAGAAGAGAAGAAGAAGAGAAGAGAGAGAAGTCACTCCGGCCCGGCCGGCCTGCCTTGCTAGTTTCCAGCGTGGCAGCGTATAGTGTGTGAATATTCCAATTCGTATGTGCAGTCAGCAGCGTGCTTGGGCCAGTCTCGCGGGAGGGAAGTCGTGGTTTTTCGCGCGCAACTTCAATTTCGTGCCGCAACATAAAGCCGGCGGTGAGGCTCGGGGTTCACAACTTGTTGCTTGTTTTTTTATTTTGTTTGTTTGTTTTCCGCTCCGACCAGCGCGGTATTTTGAGGTTTCGAGGCAGCCACAGCATTATGCCTTCCATGACGACCGGCACTAGGACAGGATTAAACCAGAATCCACCACTGAGCAATTCTGCCGCGACCTTTATCGACTCTGGAGCGGATTTGCGAACCCCATAACCTGACGTGCGACAACTCCAGCACGCTGCGCTTCCGTGCTTTTAACTCCAAGCGCTCCAACACCACGGCGTCCGTCAGTACGCTCCTTAGAACGCGCTGTGCTTTTTTGCGCGCCGACATCTGACCAATAAACTCCTTCGGGAAAGCGCGACAAGCGACCTCCTGCCCGGTTCGGCCCCTCACCGAGCCCGTTCGGCCCGGCGCAACCAGCCAGCAACCGTTCGACCGCCTCGCACGCTGCCAGCTGCCCAGTGACATCCGAACGGCGGATAGCCTCCCGCCATTCAGCAGCGCCGCCGACCTACGCACGGCCAGCTCCGATGATAATGATGATGATTTCGGGTTCTAGGGCGCATCGACTGCTGTAGGTCATGCAGCGCCCATCACGGCGAGCTCCATTCGTGAGCATTCCCCCAGCTGGTCATAGCTCCCTTGTTAGATGTGTTTTTAATCCCCCCCCCCCCCGCATTACGCACTGAACCGTCTGTAACTGTAACAAGAAGAACAAATCTTGCTTAAAGGCACTAGAATATCATGATAAGGCTCTCATCAGCTGACTTTGTCTCAGGCAACAATTCAGACGTACTGAAGTAAGTGTCTGAGAACTAGGTCGATGACAGGCGACCCTACCACGGCATGCACGGTGCAAACGTGCAGCATACAAGAGCGGTCTCGGTGACGGCTGTCGTGACTGATACAATACGCGGCACACGGACAGGCCAGCAGCAGAAGCGAGAAGCCGGTTGGCAGATTACAGGGTGTTATGGGGTCAGGCATTCCCACGCGGTCGCCGCCTAGTCGCAGCAAACAACGCCTTGCAGTGTTTAGTAGCAATCTCGTGACTTCTGTGTAGTCAGTCAACCAACCAGCTACATCAGGCTCACATTTTACATGTAATGCGCTTGTGTATAGGCCGTAGTGATGTCATTTGTAGCGTGATAAAGGACGTAAGGAACTTCTGATACAGAAATATCTTTCGATCGCCTTTCTTGACGCGTTTTGTGGTTCAGTGGTCCTGATCCGGGTACCGTACATTGCCGAGCGTATTAGTCTTATAACCATTCCCTGGAAGAATCAGGCTTCAGATTTTCCCAGTGGACCCCCTACAAACCGACGGGAACTGAGTACCGTAGTGATCCAGAGCGATCGAATAGGAACGATTATGTTGATTCAAAGGCGTCAGCAGCGGCAACTTATTACCGCCGCCTAAATCGGGAACGAATGTATCAACGGTGGCTGCTCGCTGGCAGCTAACTGACACGGACAAGCACCCCCGGCGTGGTGCGTCACAGGCCTGTGACAGCCTCTCAGCCGTCCCGGACTTGCAGGCCGGACTGGGAGGCGATATTGCCTCCCTGCTGTTCAGACGGCGGGCTGCCGACAGCATGACGCCCAGAAACGCGCACAAAACTCCGTGCTGGGGCAATAATCTGGATCTGACGGCAAATTGACGAGAAGAGAAATACAGGTGGGCAATGGAAACGGCTGGGAGAGGTATGTGTGATTGCGTGATAATGAAGAGCTCACATTGCATGGAATGGGCTCCGTTGTCGGCTGAAGGTGGAACAGTCCAATACGTTGAAGTCGTTCTTTGCATGTAGCGCCCACATGCACCATGCAAAATTCCTCACAGTTGAAGGGGAAGGTTGTCTCCTCATCAGCTCGCAGTGGAAGAGCTTACATCGCACAAAAACATATTGATGAAAAAGCTGGCGGTCAAATGTCAAGTGCATATCACATCTCGACCCTGCGCAGAATGGGCGGCTCTAGAGCGTCACGCACGCCCGAGCTGGATGACGCTGTTACTCACCCGTTCCTGGCACACGGGGCCGTCGTAGCCGACGGCACACGTGCAGTCGAAACTGTCGCCGCGGTTACGGCACGTACCGCCGTGCTGGCACGGTAACGAGTCGCAGGCGTCCAGGCTCTTCTCACATCGTGGGCCGGTGAACCCTGCCGGACGGAGGTCACGGGTCGGCGCGGGCCAGCGGTCCTGAAAACGAGCGTCTCAGCACATATCTCTCTCACAGATCCCACAGATCTCCGAACACGGAGGGGCGCGCGGCGTGATCTCGAGAGATGCCGTGTGGAGAGGGTGGCCGACCACGGAGAGATGCCGTGTGGAGATGGTGGCCGACCACGGAGAGATGCTGTGTGGAGATGGTGGCCGACCACGGAGAGATGCCGTGTGGAGAGGGTGGCCGACCACGGAGAGATGCCGTGTGGAGAGGGTGGCCGACCACGGAGGCAAAAGTCGCCACCGTCGAAATGGGAGCCACGGCCGTGGCTACCGGAGGCAGCCGGTGGGGACCAGCCGGTGGGGACCAGCCGGTGGGACCAGCTGGGACCAGTCGGTGGGGACCAGCCGGTGGGGACCGGCACGTATGCGCCTGCACGTCTGCATGCCGCGCCGCCAGGTCGCCCCAGAGCCTGGCTCGGCCGGCTGGCAACCCAGCACGTCTGATGACGCTGACGGCTTCGCAAGCTTCAAGCTCTTAGGCTTCGAGAGCGAGCGGTTGAAGTGCGTTGCTGTGAATGATCTTGCTTGGCCTGATGCTGTCCAGAACCAGGCAGATCGGCAAAGATGAATCGGTCAAATTCGCCAGGTCGTCTCATCTGCATGATCGCGGTTTAACCGCGCCAGCCTGCCAGTTCGTAATCAAACGCCGGAAGCGTCAACGGCCAGGTTCAATGTCCGCCTGAAGACTGATGGTATTATCAGCCCCGCTGAATCCGCCGAATTCCCGACATTGCCCGGAGTGAGGTCCATCCGCGCCTCCCGACCGCGAATGCGCCGCAAGTATTAGGGCGAGGGCGTGAGACGGATAGTCTCTGAAAACAGTCTGCACGGCACAGACGATAATGAAAAAGAGCGCCCAAATGGATTTGGGGCGTCCACAACGGTTTTTTTTAAAATTTAGATGCGTAGGGAGTTACGGTGCCTGGCGGATGCAGACTGTCCATCTTTGTAATCATTGTTTACTTGCCGTGGTGCAACGTGTATTGACGATTTATATGCCGATGAATCAAGTTGTTTGACGAGGTTGTGTGAGCGACAGGATGGTTGATAACGTGGAATGTGAATGCGTTGTCATTTACTGTTGCATTCATTCTGTTATGTTAATTGTACCAAATCAAACAATAAGCTACTTGTCGGAATGATTCGTGAATACAATGAAATGAAGTGACCCTCCAGATTATTGTTACCTTCATGCTGGCCAGGAGATTCTTAAGCTGTGATAACGTTATAAAACTAAGACCCTAACGTGGGCCCGGTGCATAGTGAACACCACAGGCGGTACTTCCACTATGGCGAGATTTAAGCCCACGACGTTACTGCCGACGACCAAGCAAAAAAGTTTAAATATTCCGCAATTATGAATCATGACGCCAAAAATACCCGACCTGTTATATAACATGAGGTGCTGGCTAAGGGAAGATATATAACATGAGGTGCTGGCTAGGGGAAGATGTATAACATGAGGTGCTGGCTAAGGGAAGATATATAACATGAGGTGCTGGCTAAGGGAAGATATATTACATGAGGAAGATATACGCAATGATTGGATATTTCATCATAATGTTGGGCGGTCCAGGGCAGATCCCCCCACAGGGATCTTTTAAACACGCGTCCGGGCGGTTGGTTGAATACAGTTCGCCCGGGTGGGGGGCAAGTTGACCCCTGTGAGATCTCACATACTAAGAGAGCTAGAGACACCAAATTCATAGGGTGTCTTGACCTGTGCGTGAACCCCTTTTTTCAAAATCAAGGGCTGCTGGATCATGACCTTCGGGTAAAATAAGACCAAACAAAGTCAAACTCCAGATTAGTGTCCAAAGTGCCACCAGACCCTAGACGCCTGTTCTAAGCAAAAGACCACAGATTTTCATTTAAGGTCAGTCACCTTGTTTAGCCTCCCGAAGGTCATGGTGACCAAAAGCATACAAGACTGCTTTGAGTTTTGCGCTTGGATAAACATGCAAGATTACGCTAGGCAGTATGCTCCTCAAAGGAATATGTTGACCTGGATTATGCTTGGTCAGTGGTCTATTCTGACCTTTAAGAAGCCCATGGAAAATGTATAAAGCGGTTCCTGTTATCAGTAAATTTAAAATGAGCACCAGAAACTACCCCGTATAGTAAGCTTAAGAGTAATAAACAGGTTGGTTTTGAACTTGGTCTGACCTTTATACGCGATTCTAGGTCAATTCAATTTGTTCATTCAATTGTTGCGTTTCCTGAAAGAAACTATTCCAGAGATGTATTGCTTCTGCTAACACTCCGCTGCTGCATCAGATTCAACGATTCCCTTGAAATTGTCTTCGCTGAATCCATGACCTGATTTTGACCTGCCGTAGGTCAGCAACCTGACAACATACATCTAGTACATATACTAGTATATACAGTACATGTGTGCATGTGTGTAGTACAAGTACATATACTAATAGCACATCTAAATATTTTATCTAGAACGATCCGCCATTCGATTTGCTAAAGGTACGCAATATTAAGTGCGGCTATGCCACGCCGTACAGAAACCGCTTCAGAGAAACCTATGAAGGGGCCAAACTGATTTCTCCGCCCGGGCGCGTGTTAACCAGCGACGAGATAAGACGACGATGGAATCCTGAATCACTAATAGCAAACTAGTAGCGATAATAGCGGTCTATTAGTGAAATAGGTACAGGCATGTTTAAAGACATGCGAAACTGGCCATAAGCTTTGAGTACACACAAAAACGAAGGGCTGCGATCGGTGCAGTCGGCAGCTGCACTGACAGCAGTTGTCACGCAGCAGTGCTGCGATCGGTGCAGTCGGCAGCTGCACTGGCAGCAGCCGTCACGCAGCAGGGATGTGATCGGTGCAGTCGGCAGCTGCACTGGCAGCAGCCGTCACGCAGTAGGACTGCGATGGGTGCGGTCGGCAGCTGCACTGGCAGCAGCCGTCACGCAGCTACAAATTCGGTCAGCCGTCGGTTTTGCGGCGCCATCTTCTGTCCGCGCGAGATCGGAACGCTCGTCCCAACGGCGCAGACGCCCATGGGGTCTGGTGCCGAGTAATCAAATGAAGCGGAGAGCATACAGCACATGTCGGGCGCTGGCCGTTGTGCCAGGGTTACTGACTCCACGGCGAGGTCACAGCGGACTTTGTGGTGACACTTCTTCCATCATCGAGGCGGGCTGTAAGGTGGGGTTCCGATTTGATCCCGTGGTTGCCTCGCTTGCTAGCGAGACAACCACGAGGCCAAACCATAGGCCAAAAATATTACGCATAGGATCAGTCGGACATAAGGAATTTTAGGACGAACGCCATTAGTCGTTTTCGGAGATTTGGTTAATGTTTGAATATATTTAAATATGTTCTAACTTGAAACTTTTCTGGAATGAGCCAATTCACGGTGCTCATATTATGTTGCTCGCAGCATTATCGTTTTTGCATCACAACCAACAGCCCTGTTAGACAAGTGACGCCTCGTAGGTCCGCCTACGGGTTTCTCCAAAACAGCTTTTCGATTGCTTGAAGCACAAAACTGAGCTTTTGAATGGCTGAGTTTTAACATTTTACGTATTTTGTGAACATGGTAAGGCCTTACCTGTCATATGGGGCGCGAGTGATGCCACATTGATCGAGGTCATGTCGCCCAAACATAGCGTTCAGTCTCGCGGAACGTATGCTTGTAAAGCGAACATTCTGAAGACGTCCATTGATCGAAGTACTGTATCCTATCATGCAACATGGCAATCCTATTACGTAAAATACTGTAATGCCACTTCCTTCTAAGTCACATAGATAAGACAGTAGTATCAGCTTTATTCCTTGAAGAAAAAAACAACACGAGAATGGAGATATGGTTTGGTTGATATTTTGGCAACATGCCTTTATCGAACCAAAGGCAGAAACGATGTTATCCATTTTCCATAACAGTGCTTTTGTTTCGATAAAGGCATGTTGCCGAAATATCAACCAAACTATATCTCCATTCTCCCGGTTTTTCCGAGGGATAAGGCTTATTCTACCATCTGATCTATGTGAATAATGTTTTTTCGCTAATGCATTAAACAACTTATGTTGTTCTGAATCAAGCTGAGTCAAATGCGCCGAAAAATAAATCGTTCACAGAAACAAACAACATCATTTGGTTTTCTTTCATGACATGGAAAAACCAAATATTCTTCTCGGGTCACCGCATTCCGGCCATCACGCTGTGGGCAGGCCTGCCGCAGTTGGCATTGGTCAAGGGTTGCAATTTTACTGAAGGATTGAGGCAAGTATTATCGTAAAGAATGGACTGATCGTTCGAGCTGTCGTCCTCGTCTGGTTTGTTAGCATGTACAGAGTCTTTCGGCCAGATAACTCGCCGTCCATCGTCAGGAGTGATGAAGGAAGTCCTCAGAATGACAGGGCAATTTTTTGTTTCATCCATGTATGTGTCACAACCATTTTTCCTTATGAAATTGCTGGTACTTGGGCCAAGCGTGCCTGCCATGACAGAAATGCCCCGTGAGGGGCTGATTTAAACAATTGACATCATCACGTCAGAAGAGCGATTTACAATGCCGACTGATAGTGCTCTCACAATGACATGGTTTGCACATGTTTGCACCAGCGGTGCAAGGCCCAAATTATTTGCATCTATACGCCGAAAGTTTGCAAACCGCCGGTGTGGTCAGCCTGCAATCACTGAGCAAGACCTTGTCGGAGTGTCAACTGAATAAAATGGGTTTACGTTTCGCCCGAGTGTTGCACTGGCAGCTGATAGCCCATACCAGCGCTATTGAGTATCCGCCATTGCACCCTCGTGATCGATTTGAAGTATTTTCCCGGGCCGCCATTTCTGGTCATCGTACAGGTCAGCTTCGTCTACTGTCAGGTGGGGCGTAGTTAGCAATGGTCCAGACTGATTTGGACGAAAGATAAACGCGGGCTAAGGAGCGATTTGCATTGCCGGTCGGCATACAGTGCTTCCACAATCACATTGCACGCACATGGCCGTACCCGCCGCGCACGACCAAAATGTGTTGAATTGGAGCCGTAACTTTACAAATTACCGCAGCGGCCGGCCCGACCGCACTGAGTAAGACACCGTCTGGTTTTCAACCGAATAAAATGAACTTCCCGATGGGACAAGTGTGCTATGCTGACAGCCGATGTCACTATCCCAACGCTATAAAATGCACACAGTTGCACTTTGACCACGAATATAAGCCTTTCCTCAGCCTGTGGAGCACTGACCATCAGGCTGCGGACAAGCAGCTAAGTCAGTAACGCGCTGTAAACGGCTGATTTGAGCAAAAAAGACAAGGTCGGTCAATGAGCCATTTGCAAAGCCGGACGATGGTGCTGCTACAACGGCACCGTGTGCACATGACTGAATGTGTCATGTGCTGTCAATCATGTGCAACGGTGTGCACACGACTGAACCCGCGGCACACGACAAAAGTATTCCATATAAGACACCGCAAGTTTGCTCATCGCAGCTGTGGTCATCTCGCCAGCATTGAGTGAAACGCTGTCAGAAAATCGACTGAATTAGAGGAATATGTATGCATGTTGGCATGCTGACACGACATGTACATTCATGACAGCTAATAGCTCCATAGCTGAGCAGTCAAGGGAACACAGTCACAGTCTTTGTGAGGGTTTCTAATATTTTACGTAGGCCACCGTATGCTGGCATTACGTTGCGGTCACTCCGGCCTCAGCTAGTAATGCGACTTCAAGGAATGATTTGAATAAAACGAGTCATGTCGATCGATGATTGATTTACATTGCTGGCTGACGGTGCCCCCATAATGGCATCGTGTGCACATGGTAGCACCCATCGCGCCCGAATACAATTGCTTTAACTTGGAAGCCATAACCTTGCGCATCGCCGTTGTGGCAGCCCGCGAACATGGCTAAGGCACTGTCGGGCTATCGACCAAATAAAGTGGGTTTTCTCATCGAAGCATTGCATTGTACGGACCGTAGTATTATGGCCATCCTGCCAGTGGTAGGCCGGCGCTCCCCTCCGTTAAGGGGGTGATTTGAACAAAACAGGTCATGCCGTCCTGAAGAGGGATCTACACTGCCAGCCGATGATGCTCGCATAACGGCATCGTGTGGTCAGGGTTGCACCTACCATCCACGACCAAAGGAAGCTTAAAGTGCAGCCGTCAGTCCGCAGGTCACCGCTGTGAACGTCCCACCGGAATTGACTGAGACATTCAATTTTATGGCAGCATAATTTAGCCCACGTGACCCGACTTGACACCTCACAGCCCACACCCATCGATGGATTACTGTTAGTGTTTGATACAGTGAGTCAATTGATGTACAGGACAGCCCCCAACGATGTCATAACACATGGCTCCTAAGATGAAATGGCCCCAATTTGTCAATGTTGCCCGATGATTGGCAAGGTTTGTCTTTCATACGTGGCATATCCTGGTATTCAATGGCACTAACATGCCTTAATTTCACGCAGACTATCCGGCACCGCTATTCGCTTGTCTTTTCTGGGATAAAGTGGAAGAGCCCATGAGCCTTCTCGTCGGCGAAAATAGGGAACACGTTCTTCCAACAAGGGTCAGCCTAGCCCAATTCCTGCGGATTGCACCGTGTAAGATGCCAAAACAAACAAGGCATAGCAAAGGTTCACCATTACATTTTCAAAAACAATATTTCGGGACAAATGTAAAGGGTTCGTACACAAATGATCACACCGCATAGATCACAAGCAAACAATGGCATCGGTTAAAGATTGTTAAGAAAACAACCGTGATGGAAAAGTATTCGAAAATGATGATGAGATAAATAAGTACCGTACAAGTGGCAGTCAAGCCATAACGCTAGGCAAAGACTGTCCGGGATACTGAAAGCATTGCGGAGGACCTAAGAAAAATGTTAGCCATAAAAGGTAACCTACGGATGCAGCAAGATTAAGTTCATTAAGAAGTGCCGTGGATTAAAGCAATGTGTAGTATGGCAACATATTGTTAAGTTTTCAAGCAGCGAAGGTGAGAAATGTACCTTCAGCTGCGCTGAGAAAACCGAGGGTGCAGCAAACCTGAAAAGACATAAAAATCAGCGAGTTTTGTAGCATATCCAATTGCTCGATACTTCCAATCTCCCCTCTTCCCACATTCAACTCCGCGCCCCCTGTCCGAAACATGACCGGCATCTTCTGCGCCCATTTTGTGAGGCTGCGCACGATATCTCATAAACGCTAGGTGATGGACTGCTGTCGGATCGGATTTGTAAGCATCATCTGGCAAATTCGACATCCGGTTGTATAGTCCCGTCAGCTGTCCCATGCCTCCTAGAGGTGTCAAGAAAACTGACATTTTCCTAGCTACTCGCATTCACAGAATTCCTGGCCAGGTTGCGTCACTGGCGGTATCTTCGGAGCGCAGACGCCAAACACAAATCTAACGCTCGGCTCCAGCTGCATTTTCAGCCGACGTCAGCCCCTGGACCGGCGCTCGTTGACTTTTGTCCGCTTGTTGGTGGAGACGGCGGTACCGTCGTTTGTCGGTCCGACGCTGCCCGCAGCTTCACGTTGATTTGCTACGAGGTCGTACCAATGAAACGAGGTCGCCCGCACGGTCCTTAGCACGTACGATCTGCGTCCCTTGTGAACTTTTGCCGCTACAAACCTAATCGCATTCTTTTCTTGCCCCGTGCGATCTTTTATCATAGTTTCTTGGTTCCGTGTGGCGGTGCTTAATGTGAAGCTCATTTTTTACGATTCGTATCCTTACGGTCTTTTGTTAAACGATCTTTGCCCGCGACGTTTGTCATGCGGTCTTTTGTCACACGATCTTTCAGCCGTTTTTGGTCTTACGCGATGGCCAAAAAGACGTGAGCAAATCACGTAGCACAACCAGAAATGCTCGCAGGTTGACCACCATGGTATGAAAGCAGCATCCCATCCGCACGTGCTTTGCGCCTGTTTGCTGGTAAGCCACCCGAAAATGACCATTCCTTCCATAGATGTGATGGTTATATAACACATAGTTGCGGTAAAGAAAGTGCATGACAGTATTTATGCAGCGTGTCTTGAAGTGCTCTCCCTCTGGAAAAGGATTAAACCGGCTGAGGTGAGTTAAGGTGAGCTTTGAGCGACTCGCACTGTCGCCTCGTTCACATGAACCAACTCATTTGGCCAAAATTCGCCGACCGTGCTGTTGGTCTTATAATTTACTCTCTATGATATACCTGTAGTTTCTCTGTGCTATTATTTTCTCATGCGACACAGCCGCTGCTGGTATGGGTCTGTCTACCGGCCGTGATCCGGGACGAGGCAGAGATCGGACGACCTCGCTGCCCCCTTTCCTCCTACCTCACGAGCATCTTCAGAACAACAGCACAGAACGTTGTCATTTCAGCTCACATTTTAGCTCGGAACATCGTCAGCGTAGTTCGAATCCCATATGAACTGCCGATGCGGCTTCTGAGTAGACACATTTATCCTGTCCGCATTAGGACCTAGCCTGACAAAGCTCATTATGTGCAATTTATAGATGCCTACAACAGCCTAGACGGCGAGGCACCAGTTTTCACGTTTTGCTAACAGGTCTTGATCCGTCATGATCCCATCAGTAAGCCACCAGCCAACCCACCATTTGTCAAGCGTTTCTCCTCAGTTAATTTGGTAACTTGAGCAATCGCCTCTTAAGTCCTGCTTCGACGAAACCATTCATTACGCGTTATGAACCGTGTCCGCATTTCATCTTCTCGGTCATGTGGGCTGTAATCAAACTCTAGGAAGTGTAAACTCTAAGGGCTGTAATCAAACTCTCAGGCACTTCCCAGAAAGCATTGCCTGTCGTCTTTGCTGCAGTCTTACCCTCGGCATAAGTGATGACGGAAGGCTATTTCAGTCACTTCCGCAAAGTCTTCAAAACTGGGTTCGAGAAATGTAGCAGAAACCGACATGTTGCGGTGATTTGAGCGACCAGACTGTAAGCAGACATGATACTGACCCGACACTCGTGCATCTGATGTTTGCGGTGATTTGAATGTCCACCATACCGCAGGTCTCTTTCGCGCTTCGTCGCTGTTTGATTCTCCTAAACCGCATGGCAAGGGGCTAGCTCATTGGGGTGTTTTGACCAACTGACTGCACATCTGTCGTGGCAAACGCGTGATTTGCGTGAGGTTTTCAAATATCGTGTGTGAAGGCCAGATATCGACCACGTACCGGCCGCGTGGGCCGCGCGTCGGAACGCAACCTGACCCCCTGCTCTCCCTCTCTCTCTCTCTCTCTCTCTCTCTCTCTCTCTCTCTCTCTCTCTCTCTCTCTCTCTCTCTCTCTCTCTCTCTCTTTCTCTTTCTGTCTTATCTCTCACTCTCTCACTCTCTCTTTTTCTCTCTCTGTCCCCCCCTCTCTCTCTCTCTACCTCTCGTCAGACTATGCCACCAGCAGACGTACCTTGCTTTGTTTGAGGCGGTCAGGACATTTTCGTCTTCGGCCTTTCATTGGGTCATTGTTACGCCACCGGGAGCTCATACCAAAAGTTGATACATAACACAGACGGCAACCAGATTTGCTCACAGTTTGTTGTTTGCCGCTGGTAGAAGTGCGCCATCCCTAGAGAACCGAAGGAGTTTTCGCAGCAGTATTTAGTACCAGATAATGGCATATGCAAATTTGCCGGAAATGGCTATTTCTTCTTCAGAGGACACGGATGCGTACGAAGTTCGTATCTTTGGTTCTGACTTGACCCGTCCCCCAGTGGAAGTCATTCAGGCAGTCCATCATCTTTGAACTTGTCCAGCACTCTGTCTTGTCAGCTGGCATCCTAAGTGCATTTGCTCATTCGGGGCTCGTAGGCTGCCATGGAGCTCAGCCTCAGCTGGCCGCGGATATTCTGGTGGCCTTGACCGCTGATGACATCTGGCCAGGCAAGCAGCTGTGCCAGTGGAGGCCGACGACGGCGCAGGAGACAGCCCTGGGTTGGGTCACCTCAGGTCACGCGAGTGACACGCTAGGTGCTGCTGGCGTAACCTGTCAGCTACCAGGCTTCGGGGGTCTCTACCCGTAGGTCTTGGTCACTGGAGGGTGTTGACATCCACGATGAGCAGCAGGGTGGTTCTGAGGTGTTCAAAGCATTTGATTCTTCAGTACACATGTGTGCTGGCAGCTACGAAGTAAGTTTGCCATGGAGGGGCGCCAATGATTGCCAGCTGATGGCTACCAGGCACTGCGCAGGGGCCTGCCTGACGGAGCTGTCCCACAGGCTGGTAGGGGATCCTGCGATTGGTGAGACTTTTAAGTAGCTTTTAAGGAGAAGGAACAGGATGAGCCGATCGCAGAAACCTCAAATTATGCACTGATCAGCCCACATTCAACTTTCTATCCGCCCCATTGCCGGTGGTCAACAAGATCAGTGTCCACCCGATTCCGTCCAGTGTTTGTTGCTCCAGGATGGCGTCGCAGTGGCGTGTCGCTCACCGATTGCTTGGAAATGAGCCAGCACCTGATAGCCAGCTTTGTGGAGATGCTTCTGAGATCGGAGTGAGGTGGAGGAACAGGGCGTGCACATGTTCCTGTGGAATAGTGGTTATAGAATCCTGGTGATCAAGCCTCTAATGGTGACGTTTGCTACATGCAGTAGTTCATTTCTGCTCAAACACACAACGACTTGTTAAAGCATCTTTCATTCCGCTTCAACGATGACATGCAGGACGACTTGCGTTTGGACGACCTGACCTCGCGGGCTGACTCTGAGCTGCCGGTGTGACCCCAAACCGCTCGGCTTGCCTACTTCAACGGCGGAGAGGAGTCTAACTGTTGTTATTGTTAGAGACTACGTTACAAATATAGACCGCATCAGGAGGTTTCTTTCGCACTTGATCGATGCTTGATTAAAGTACGCCAAATAGTCAGCCCGGGCACCCCCAACACTTTTCGTCACAAAACTGCACTGTGACGTGTTGTGGCATGTGACATGCTTTGTGCCAGTGGCGTATTTTCACATAGAAATGCTCGTAAATAATCCCCCTAGTAGCCACATGGCTACCACTCGACGGAAGCGTGGGTGGCGAGTCGACCCGGTTCATTTATCGGTGCCCGGTCACCGACCCGGTTCATTTATCGGTGCCCGGTCACCGACATGATGGGCCAGGTCGGTGACCTGGCACCGAACCGACCGGCCGAAAAAAAACAGCCGGGCCACTCTCGTCCGATGTCGTCACGGGAGGACGCGTTTTGTTTCGCGTAGGTTTTTAGGTTTTAGGTTTTTCGTTGGGTTTTGAGCAGTGTTCGACGCCTGGCAGCCGTTGTGGGCGGTAACGCCGCCGCGCTTTCATGCCGCTAGTTGGTACACAATACGGACGGTGAGCAAATCTGCCCAGAGATGTTTGTTTGCTGTTTGAAGTGGCTTACTCGCAGAGTACGGGGTTTCCTGCCAACACCCTGAATGAACTGAGCGCGCAGTGCGGTACGTAAGTGTGCTGAATACAGGCTCTATCACCGGCTGAGTGTCTCTGCTAAGGATGTGTTTTGGATGTTGTGTGTTAGGAGTGACAATACAGGCCCAGCGAGCCTTACTCGATATATCATTCTCTACTGGAGTGGCGCAGGCCAGTCTGAAGTGGCCACCATGCTTTATATGCGCCTATCCCTTTGCAAACACTTCATGCAGCGTAAGAAAGTTTTTGATGGCAAGTGGCACAATTCTTTAAAAGTAGCCCTGATAACTCTAAGTGGTATCGAACAAGTTTATCCACAAAAGGTATTTTGCATGCGACCTGTTTCACCAGGATGTGAGTTTTCTTGCGTCCTTGCAATGTGAGCCTTCTCTACTCCATTGAAATGAGAAACGTGAGCGTTGCAAATTGCGAAAACACAGCAACACACAGGTGAAACCGAACCCACATCTCGACAACCCGACGTCGCTGTGAAGTAAATGTACAGCCTGAAAAACATTGGCAAATGTCAACACTGTGTGACGTAAATGCGCCGTACTTGACCAGGAAGTGCCTAATTCCCTCTTTTGACAGGAGCCGTCTCCGATACAATCCATCGTGTTTCGAAGCGAGAAACCTTGGGCCACGGAAACTACACGAACATCTAGTCCAGTTTACTTTGGCACCCCATTTTGGTACATGTTCTTCTGCATGCCATCAAACGTCTACCATCACAAAATAATCGATTTCGTGGACAGAAGAGGACTAGAGCCACAGTGTTGCAATGAATGTTGTAAGTTCATTTAGCGTCGTTTGGAATTCAATTTATTTCAACCCGCTACGCCGGTGAGGTCCGGCAATTCCTGAAAACCATTCCAGTCCAATCCATGCAATGCCCAAATTATCTTATCTCGTTCATCCGCCCGCGTATCCATCCGCTCTCCGCGGAGTGGTCCAATCTCTGGTGGTATCCTGTGCGGCTCAGGGGCGACAAGCTACGACAGGTCAAACAGGTGGAATAACCTGATTTGAATGAACTGCAGAGTCACATTGCATGGAATAACCTTTAACAGGGGTCTTGACGATTCGAAACATGGGCTTGCTCATCTTCGCTGCCATCATTATTTTGATTCAAACCAGAGCAATTTCGCTCATTCAGTGCAAACAGTTCTTGAAAGGTGTCCACGACCCGTTGCGGCCATCATTACCCGTTGCAAAAAGGATAAATTGAACCTTCCATTCACATCGTGCCGCACGACGGAATGTGTTGATTCCGGGGGTGGAACTTCAAAAAAAGTATCTAAGGATATTGAGCATTATCCGTAAAATTTGCGCTCAGTGCATCTACACTCTTTCACAGGGCCGGCCCAACATGGCCACTTACCTAACTTTTCTTAAAACAACAACAGACTTTTGAGCGTCTGCGTAGGCGCTCATTGGAAGGAAACAGCTAGGTATACGCATAATAAAAGACAATAGAGTGTTAGCATCAGCTAGGTTATTCAGTCTGGCACTGCTGGTAAATCCAAAATGCGAGAGCAAAATATTGTTTATTCGGTCTCCATGGGAACGAGCCGTATCAGTGAAGCTGTCCAGCGGTCGTGCGACAGTTGGACGACGGTCGCATCTGGCCGCTCCGACCGCATCGGGCCGCGCTGAACCGCATTGATTCACATTCGTCGTGTTGAGCCGCGCGACGACGCATGAAAAAGCGCACAGCGTGGGACGGCGGCCTCGGGTCATATTGACCGACGGGTCGGCTGGGCCGGCATATTCACAGGTGGAACGGCGGGTCGGTTCGCCGCACCTGTCGAGGGAGTCGCTGACCTTCCTGGCCAGCTCCCCGTGTTTGGCCTGGAGTGAAGGCATGGCCGCACAGCTGGCCACGGGGTCTGGCGAAAGCAGGACAGTCGGCGGGCAGGTCTTCAACGTTATCCGGCCATCCACAGGCCGGACCACTGGTCGTCTTTCCTCAGGCCGATTTGCAGAAGGGTGACTCGCGCCAGAGATAGTCCCTCTGCACCCAGGAGAGGGTGATGGACTCCCAGCGCGCCAGGTCGTCGAGGTTCTGACCTGTTGCCAGGTGTGCATGTGGTACCTCGCGGGCTCTTCAGTGGGCCAGCCGTATTGCACAGCGTCGGATGGCACTGCGGGTGTTGGCAGACCCATTGGGACGGCTGTCTGGCTTTCAGCCGCGTCTTCTGCAGCCATGCAGTCTTCGGTTTCGTTGCCGCCGATTCCTACGTGGCCCAGCAGCCACTGCAGCGTGACTGGCACGTCCTGGTTCTTCAGGACGTGCAGCTCCACATGTCTGCGGCCAGCCCTCAGGTCTGCATCGGCGGTCACCGCTCAAACTGCAGGTCCGATGTCGAACCCGAGAGCGCGCGTCTGGTAATGGGAGGTTCGCAGCCAGAGGAGCGCATCGCGGATCGCCATCAGCTCCGCTTGCAGACCGCTGCAGACTGCCTGACAGGAGCGTGCGCTCCGATGGCTCGGTTTGGGCAGTGCAGCGGGACCGCCGCACCCACACCGTCGGCCTGCATGCCTCCCTTGAGGATCATATTACAGCTGGGGGCAAGCCGTGGGTTCAAAGCATGTTTGCAGAAACTGCTCAAATCCCGCTTAAAAAGATCGTGCTCCCCATTATTGACGATTTCCGGAATCTGTTGCGGGGATGGAAGGTGGCAAGCTCGTTAGACATTAAGCGTGAGTTCTGAACCTTAAAACTTTCTGAGGAATCGTATGAGATTTGGACCTTCTACGCGCTCGGAAAAACGCACTTTTCTCAGCAGATTCCCTTGGGCTCCGCCTAGTCGCCCCACCCCCTGCACGTGGTGATGTATTGGGTATTGGGTGATAACCCTGGCGTATGTATTTACGCGGATGAGATGCTGCTGCACCAGCCCAGACGTCGACATCCATTTTAAACTTCTGTGCACGGTCCTGGACAGCCTACGCCGAGCTGGTTTCAAGTGGTCGTCCTAAAGATGCAGTACTGACATGCGGAAGCAGTCATTTCTGGATCACGAGAATGCGCCTGAGAGGTTATAAATCGATCTGGATCGAATTCGTTGCATCGAGTACCTCAGAATTCCCATAGCCGTGGAGGAGGCAGAGCGTGGGTGCGGCTTTGACGCAAGGTTCCGGAAACTCATTCCGTCATTTTCCAGTGTCTCGGCCCTCCTGGTGAAGCCCGCAAATGGTCATACATTTTACTGGAATTCTGAGCTGGAAGCAACGTTTCACGTTTCCGCAAGTGTCGATTATTAAATCGCGTGCTGACATACCCGACGCCAGGCGGTCATAAGTTTGTACTACATGCTGACAGTATTTATTATCAATTTCTTGTGTCAAATCAAAGGAGTGAGAAAGTGATCGCGCTCAACAGAAGAGAGTGCAACAAAACCCGATCAAAGTGGTCTATTCACATACTAGAGTTGGTTGATGTCATTGCTGGTCTAAAGAAAGGTCATGAGTAACTGGCCGGGGTGGAGTTCACTTGGGTATGTGACTGCAAAACGCTCTCACAATTTTCTATACCACTGATGAGGGAGATCCTCGCATTGTTCGGTGGCGGTCTTATGCGAGCCAATTTTATTTTCAGACCGTGCGCCATTCCGCGGCTTTCATGCAACACGTAGATGGTTTTGAGGATTTCAAGGACTCAAGGATACCCGGGAGCTGGTATGAAAAGGACTCGCAGAGCAGCAAGAACGCTGATACGGCGAAGGGAACCAGCGCGCAACTGGTGACCAATGTTGTAAAAGGTGGTGGTCTGGCCTCGACTGACGGTGACGACGCTGGCATTGCAGATGGGACGGGCGCACAAATGCATCTGGTAGCCGACGCTGGTCCGACCAAGCTATCACTCGATCGACAGCCCATGATTTGGTACCAAAAGCATAATATAGACCGCTGTACTCTCGTGCACCATCTGAAGCATCATGAGCGGTTCAAAGTTTGTTCCCCCAGCCGAAAAAAGGAGGACATCGAAAAGTTCCTGCTATGGGAGGGTGTCACTGCCTGTGCAGGATACCCAGGTATGGAGCCAAAGATCGTGTGACCCCAAGCCAATCAGCGTGAGATTCTGTACCAGAATCACGATTCCTGACGTCACGGGCACTGTGGTCACTGCAAGTTATTCGTGAAACTGTCGAGGCATATTTGGTACGTAGAACTCAAGCATGATTGCAAGAACCACATGGACATTTGCCAACGTTGCAGTGAGATGAAAGCAGAGGGCCGCGCCCAGTCCCGCCCCTGTAACTGCAATCACTCAGCGGTCTGGGGTAAATATTGGTGATCAATGTCGCGCACATACCGAGTAGTCGACTAACGGGAAAAACGCTGACACTGACGTGCGTAGACAGCTTCACCGGTTTCATTAGCCATTATCCATTGTCAGGTACAGCAGATGATATAGCCAACGTACTATCTGCGCGGTTTCTCATTTGGGCCTCCCTAGTGTATTGAAACAGACACCAGATCTAATTTTAAAAATCAAAAGTGATAGATATGAAAATTTTGGGACATTTGAATTCCACATTCAGTCGGATGTCATCATGAGGCTATAGGGGAAGTTGAAAGACTTCACATCACGTCATCGTGATATCAAGTGCCGATTGATAGATAACCACGGTGTCGATTGAGAAAACCATTTATTCGCTATGGTGTTCTCTCTACACAACGAAGTTTCCGAGTCCCATGGGTATTCTCCGCATTTCCTGTATTTCATGGAGGACGAGAATTCGCCAGTGTCTCGCCTAACCTCGCAGCCCGTATTCGCACGTGCTCGGGTGGGGTCAATTTGATCCCCAAAGTGTTTCCGGAATTATTTCCGAACGACGCGGCATAGCTGCGCCGACTTTTGCGCAGCTGTAGGCAATTAAATAGCGGATCGATTTTAAATGTACCTTGCAAGGTCACTAACCTACGGCAGGTCGCAGTTAGGCAATGAATTCAGCGACGATCATTTCTTGGGATTCTTTCAGTCTGATGCAACAACAGTGTTACGTGAAGCCATACATCTCGGAGATACTTGTCTAGACAACACAACAATTGAATTAACAAATCCCGTTGGCCAAGGGCCAGGTATAAAAGTCAGAAAAGGTCAAATCAATCTGTTTTATAACTCTAGGCCTTGCTGTACAGAATGATTTCTGGCGCCCATTCTAAATTTATTGATAACAGGAACCCCATTATGCATCTTCCATGGACTTCTTACAGGTCGCTATAAAACACTGATCTAAAATGATCCCTGTTGACATTTAGTTTTGGAAATGTACAACCCAGCGTAATCCTTGGCCTTTATTCAAAATGCAAAATAAATAAAAAATATGCAAAAATAAAAGCAGTCTTGTATGATTTTGGCCACCATGACCTTCCAAAGGTCACGCAAGGTCACTGATCTTAAGTGAGCACGAGTTAAATTTTCCCTAGAACAGATATCTAGGTTTATGGTGGCTGCATGAACATGTATCCGGCCCCTTTGGACACTTATCGGGAGTTAAACGTTGTGCAACCTCACTTAACCCGAAAGTCATGACCTATGAACCGCAAGTTTTGAAATAAGTGACTTCAAGTACATTTCAATGCATGCTGTGAATTTGGTGTCTCCATTCTTTTACTTTTTGAGATCTCAGGAGGGTTAAATTGACCCTCACACCAGCGAAGAGTATTCGATCGACGCCCCGGTCACGATCTAAAGTGTCCAGAGGATTCTGTGCAAGAGAAACTGTGTTCATTAGCGATCCCACTAACAAAGGCACACGACACGCTGCGTTCCACGTAGGCTGCTCAGAAGCAGTCATGGAATATTGATCACCTGGTACGAGAGCCGACTGTGAAGTCGGGTGATCGGGTCAGAATGAGGAAGTTTGTGAGTTGTCCGGGTGTGTCAGGAAAGATGGTCGCTGCATGATCCACAATATATGTGGGAGTTAGATGACCGAGCAGGCGGCACGTCGAGCATAAAGACCGCGGACGGGCCAAACTCGTACCAAGTATTTGAAGTATATAGCAAGTATATAGCAAGTGTTTGAAACTGGTAGTCGACAGATGTATACACTAGTGTGTACATACGCGTATGTCCGGTGACGACATCCATGTGTTGGTCTTTTTTCAGATGAGAAAATGCCACCCCTCTCTGGGATGGCTAAGCGCGCCCCTGCTCGCCGCCGCTCCGAAACTGAGCGCGCCTTTGGCGACCGGTCGACGGGTGGTGGCCCAACACGCCGCGGGGAAGAACATTCTGGTACCGAGATCCACTGTGCGAGGAGCGCCGGCGTCCACAGAGCTGACAAAACGGACGTTTAGGGCAGCGCGAACAGCAGCACGCCCAACTATCCCGGAGAGCGGATGACAGCTCCTATAAAACATGAATATCATCTGTTCACCCTCGGAAATATGTCAAAGATACGTATTGCATGTCTCTTATGCTGGCTCATGTGAATTATTTTGGGAACGGGGGTGCGTACCGAAGATCCTTCTGGAGAGGCCGGTAACTGATCTGCAGCCGTGTAGCATTGGAAATGACCCTTTGATTTGAACGAACAAATTCATCGCTTCTACTAGAATATTCCGTTTAGCGGAAAACGCCATCACCCAAGTTTCTCAGAAGCTCCAGAGGTGCATAAGTTTCCCGGTCGAAAGTTTCGCAGCGTAAACTACAGTAAATTTAGAACTCTGCAAAACAAAGGATCGGGTTGACATTTTAAGACGATAACATTTACGTCTAATGCATCACGCCGCCGTGGTAAACCTATCTTAAAAGGGATGACTGCAAACAGAGCTGGTGAAAAATGAATGAGACAAAATGTATTCTAAGTACAGTTAAAAGCAAGCCAGAGAGTTCTCATTCGTTTTCAAAGCTTAGTGTACATTACGGAAAAATCAATTCAATTTCAGCCCGAGTTAAGACAGTCTTCCTTCTCTGAGTTAGATTACGGTTAAATCAGCAAACCAGATTGACATCGCGTTGCCACCTGCTTACACAAGCAGTTCAGTCCAAGTTGAGCTTATGTGACGTTGTTAACGGATTGTATTTTCAGCAGACTCCACAAGTTCAGCAGGACGAGAGATGCGATTGACACCGCACAGTCTGTTTCGCCGTGTAGTAGCCACCAGTTTCCCAGTAGCACGCTGTCTCTCAACCCGCGAGGCCTAGGTATGACGTCATCATATGCACCTGCCCAGGTATGACGTCATCGGCGAGAAAACCCCAGATCATTCGCCGACCGCCTGAAGATATATGTTATGAATCAGCGGGGAATGAAGAACGCCAACGAGATCGAAGACTGCATGGCTGCGGAAGCCGCGGCTGAAAGCTTGGCAGCCGTCGCAATGAGCCTGCCCAGCACCCGCAGTGCCATCTGACGCTGTGCAATACGGCTGGCCCACTGAAGAGCCCGCGAGGTACCACATGCACACCTGGCAACAGTTCAGAACCTCGACGACCTGGCGCGCTGGGAGTCCATCACCCTCTCCTGGGTGCAGAGGGACTATCTCTTTTGACGCGAGTCACTCTTCTGCAAATCGGCCTGAAGAAAGACGACCACTGGCCCGGTCTGTGGATGGCTAGATAGCGCTGAGGACCTGCCCGCCGACTGTCCTACTTTCGCCAGACCCCGTGGCCAGCTGTGCGGCCATGCCTTCACTCCAGGCCAACCACGGGAAGCTGGCCAGGAAGGTCAGCGACTCCCTCGACAGGTGCGGCGAACCGACCCGCCGTTCTACCTGTGAATATGCCGGCCCAGCCGACCCGTCGGTCAATATGACCCGAGGCCGCCGTCCCACGCTGTGCGTTTTTCATGCGTCGTCGCGCGGCTCAACACGACGAATGCGAATCAATGCGGTTCAACGCGGCCCGATGCGGCCGGAGCGGTCAGATGCGACCATTGTCCGACTGTCGCACGACCGCTGAACAGTTCCACTGATACGACTGGTCCCCAAGGAAACCGAATAAACATCTCAACTTGCGTTATAGATTTATCGGCACTTCGACGAACACCACGAATGCAACGAACATCGCGCTACCCGTAGTTGAATCCGTGCCTTCCACGTTAGAATCCAAAGTTCAAACTTCTAGGCAATCAAGTTCAAAGTGTTTGTCTGGGCTTTTAATTCGGGTCCTTTGTTCTTGACAACTTTTAAAATATGAACGCTGCGAGCAGCAGGTGTGGATGTCAGAACCTGGAAAAAGTAGGACCGAAACAAATCGATGTGACAAACAACCTCCACCAGAAAAAATCACATTTTCTCCTAAAAATACACCACCGCCGAGCTAAAACCAATTGCGCTGATCTGTAGGTTCGCTATCAATAGTCACTGGTTAGCCTGTTTTGTTTTTAACAAGGAGAATCCAAGGAAAATGTGTGGTAACAGAACTTATTCGAGGAAATAAACCAAGCAAATAATAATATGTTATGTAATGTTATGCCAAAATAACAATATAATGATTATGTAATAATGAAATAATTATAACTTATGTTAGATTATGTGTAATTTTTAATGACATCTTATAATTAATTACAAATAATTATAAAAATAAAATAATTATGTTATGTATGTAAAAATAATAAATATGTCAACTACACGCGTGCTTTCTTCTGAACAGACCAGACCAGACGCCTGGAGCAGACGCGGTGGATATAACACCTGGACCAGACACCCGCACCAGATGTGGTGGATATGGTACCTGGACCGAACACCCGCACTAGACGCGGTGAATATGATACCTGGACCAGACAACTCCACCAGATACGGTGGGTATGACACCTGGACCAGACGCCTGGACCAGACACAGTGGACATGACGCCTGGACCAGACGCGGTGGATATGACACTTGGACCAGACACCTGCACCAGACGTGGTGAACATGACACCTGGACTAGATACCTGGACCAGACACGGTGGACATGACGCTTGAACCAGACACTTGGACCACACACGGTGGACATGACGCCTGGACCAGACACCTGGACCAGACACCTTGACCAGACACAGTGAACCAGACGCCTGGACCAGACGCCTGCACCAGACGCCCGGACCAGACGCCTGGACCAGACGCCTGGACCAGAAACAATGGACGTGACACCTGGACCAGACATCTTGACCAGACGCGGTGGACGTGACACCTGGATTAGACACCTGAACCAGACACCTGGACCAGACGCGGTGGATATGATACCTGAACCAGACACCTGGACCAGACGCGGTGAACATGACACCTGGACCAGACACCTGGACCAGGCACCTGGATCAGACGCGTTGAACATGACACCTGGACCAGACACCTGGACCAGACGCGGTGAACATGACACCTGGACCAGACACGATGGACATGACGATTGGACCAGACACCTGAACCACACACGGTGGACATGATGCCTGGACCAGACGCCTGGATTAGACACGGTGGACATGACGCCTGGACCAGACACCTGCACCAGACACGGTGGTTCAGCTGGCGAACAGTGAAGAGCACGAGTTGACTTCACGCAAAAGTAGAAAAACGTGGATGATTATTGGCCTTTGAAGCGGGTCCATGTTTCTTGGATTTCCTAAATGAACAATAAATAACTCGGACAAGATCAGGAAATAATTTGTGCGGCAACAGCACTGCAGTTCCTCACAGAGCCGTCAATGTTATTTGCTCACCATCAGGACGACGGGTGCATGTCAGCCCGCTGAATGAACTTGAAGAGACTTGTAATTTGCAAGAACTGACCCAGTTATGACTTTCAATAAAACACATTGTCAGTTTCGCAGCAAATTTGCAACCCTGTTTGGTGTGCAATTGTACTGAGCAAAATGCGAACGGAGCCAATGCGTTACATTATTTACGTTGATATATATATATATATATATATATATATATATATATATATATATGCCAGAACGCTGAAGAAGTTACGATGCCTTCTGGCATGAAAACGTTTGTCAATCCCAATGAGCCCTCACGATTACCAATAAACCTATTTGATTTACGTTACCCTCGGTGCTTCTTAACTCATATCTTGAGAAACATAGGACAGGGTGGAGCAAATTACTTCTGACCAAAGCCCGGGCAAATGCTCTGTAAGACAGCCATACACCTCTCCCGCTACGGCTGAGCTGGGCGTCAGCTCCTGCTAGAGAACAGGGAGTTTGAAAGCGAGTTTTTATCCCTGAGAAACCGGCTTTGATTGACGGCCTGCTTTTGCAACATTGCTGCTATCTCCCCGTTAGAGCTCTGCGTCGATAGAACGCTGCCAGAAACGAACGCGCGGGGCGGCTTTCTTTTCGCCTGTGTTGCATCACTCAGAGGCGATACCCGCCTTCCCTCTGCTTGGGTCGCAGTATTAAGGGGTGACACTCGCCTCCAACCGCCTGTACCGCACCACTCAGGAGAGACAACCGCCTCCATCCGCCTGTGTCGCACTACTCAGTGGCGACACTCGCCTTCCCTCCGCCTGTGTCGCACCAATCAGGGAGAGACAGCCAACCCTCCATCCGCCTGGTGTACCGGCAAGCGACTCAAGTAGGAGACAACTCGCCTTCCCTCCGCCTGTGTCGCACCAATCAGGGACGACAGTCACCTCCATCCGCCTGTACCGCACGACTCAAGAGAGACAACCGCCTCCATCCGCCTTTGTCGCACTACTCAGTGGCGACATTCGCCTTACCTCCGCCTGTGTCGTACCACTCAGGAGAGACACTCGCCTCCATCCGCCTGTGTCGCACTACTCAGGGGCGACACTCACCGCCCCTCCGCCTGCGTCGCACCACTCAGGGGCGACAATCGCCTCCATCCTCAGGGGTAAAACCTTCTACCGGCTGACTCCACCTTCTGGTGCGTGTATCGAGGTGTTCTAGAGGAATGAAAGGCAACTCCGTGTGGAGGTCAACGCGAGAGCTAATTAATCAAGCAACAAATAGATATCAGCTAGATTGTTAAACATATTCTCAGAATACCTAGCGTACATAGTGCAATGCGAAAGACACATTTAAGAAGGCCCCATTGTGAAAGGCGCTTAGCATGATGTGCGCTGTTCATTATCAAGTGAGTGTTCTCTTGCCACGCACTTAAAATAGCCTCTAGATCTTTCATTACTTTCTTCACGGCCTCACATTGCTAACGGTCCCGGTATGCTTTTGAGGTCATGCGACTTATTTTCGCATCAGTTTTCACGAAGCATTAAACAATCGCGCCGAAAAGACTTTGATGTTTTCAGCTTTTCGTCGAGAATGGAGATGGATGAATCGATCAACTCTAGCAAGAAAACAAGGAACAAATCAGAGAATGTAAATCTAACGAGTGATGGCTTTCTGCGTCGTGAAGAAACTGAGGCTCAGTTAAGTCGTCACCGTAAATCAATGAATATAATTCGGTGAGTTATCCTGGGATGTTACGCAAGCAAAGAAGCTTCATACTGCTTCCATCTCAACTGCTGTGAAAAATCAGCCATACCTTGAATACACGTATTTGCCCGGCGCAATATATATTATGACTTGTGAAGGCAGAATCGTCCATACAAAAGACGCGGAAACAGGAAGACCAGCCCGCACATCGGGTAAGTTCAGTTTGTTATAACACTGTTAGACTGAACGCACATTGTCTCGGCAAGGGTATCTGTAAAAGTTACCATGTCATATGTGACACCCCACTGCCCTTGTGCTTGGCATATTTAATTTTATTTAATTGATCTGCCTACTATTTGCATTATTTTTGCTTCAGTTACGTTTGCGTCATGATGTCTGATCTTTTCTTTGTTCTCCCTAGTTCCGTAATGGCTGTTTTCACGACAGATAACGGTGCAAAATGTTGAAAAAAACTTTTTTTAACTTTTCAGAAATGTTTATCACCAGACACCATTTATCAGTGATATTCGGCTAGAAATGTTTTGCGGGTATATAATAGCATGTTTTGCAACACGCAAAATTTGATAACATTGCGGTTGGCTGGCTATAAGCAAGATCACGCATTTATGGACAAGTATGATGCCGGATCTCTTCCTGCTGAAACTTTTTAAATTGCTGTGGAAAAATTCGGGGCATCTCTGACGCTGACAGGACAACAGAAACTGATATATCCTCGCATCATCCCTACTCGTAGGTATGCGGTACAGACGGAGCATATTTGCCGTGCTTACGGAGCTTGCTTACAGTACTTACAGACCTTACAGGACTTGCATACCTTTACATAATGCCACATGAATGATATCTGAAAATGATCCTCGGGGCCCGCCCTGCTCTACATATCACCGATGTAAACAATAACGGCGCTGCCAGCATCCAGCGCCCTCGACCAATTTACATTGCTGATTGCCAGGCCTAGTAGGTTCCTAAAATTCGGGTGACCTAAAGGCAGCGACTGAAGAAATGTCTATGAATGATCACGTTGAATATACCAAATTTACCTAAATTGGATACACGTGGTTTCAGAATTGCATAGTCACCTTTTCTTTGTGAGAGCGTAAGTGCATAGTAAAAGTTCATAAAAAATAGTTCCTTAACTTTAAAAAATCGATCACTAATCCACCGTAAAAAGGGTGATGTGACTTTTTTACCCATGCTACCTTTGCTGCCCCGATTAGGGCGCTCCGAAGCAAGAAGTCAATTTTTTAGCTGTTTTAACCAATCTTCCTTGCGTGAACTATTAAAACGCCTGAAAGAAAAGTTGTGCCTAGATATTCACCATTCATGTGTTTCAACCTTATGTTTCTTGTTCAAGGCATCTTTCAATTAAAAACACTTATGTTGACAAAAATGGCCGAAACCTTTGCATAATTCTCAATATTTCAACAGAGCTTTTTGAACATTTTCCGATGCAAGTAATGTCCTTTGTACAACGTTTAACAATGTCTAACTCAGAGCATGTCAGAAACATTTCGGTCGTCCTTCCTGACGAAAACACCCACCCGGTTGCTTTCAACGTAACAGGAAATAAAATCCGACACACCACCCTCGGAGCAGGTATCAGCTGCCTGCGGCCGAAGCTGCCGATCCTTCGCCTCAGGGCACGGGCGCAGCTGTAACTGCACGGCCGTGCAGGTGAAGGTAACAGGCATCTGGGCTACCGGGTGCATCTGGGCGGGTGCAAGCAGCTCACCTCCGCCAGGCTGATGGCCCGCGTCAGCCCACGCAACGGGCGCACCTGTAACTGTCAGAGCGCTCACACTTACCGTCTGGACAGGTACAGTTGTAGCCGCCGCCGGTGGACACACACCGGGCCTGGCCGTGGCAGGGGTTCGGTGCGCAGGGGTCACGAGTGGCGCAGTGGCGACCCGACCAGCCGGCGCAGCAGCGGCAGCTGTACGTCTCCTGCGTCACACGGCGCACGAACGCGAGAGTGAACGCATACAAATGCATGAGTGAACGCACACAAATACATGACTGCGCGACTGAACGCACACGAAAGCACAAACACCTGGGTGAAAGCACACTAGTGCACAAATGAACGAATGCAAGGGACCGTACGATCTTTGAGGTGAATCGACACGTTACGGAACAAAACGTTTGGGTTCAGGTATCTATTTGACCATTTCCTGTCCATCTTTTGGAATAACGTGCTGTTTATAAGATAGACCGGCGACACCAGGTGACGCGCGTGCAGTGCGACGTCTGCCAAAGTGGCACACGCCCGCCCTGCGGTCCTGACCTGCCCGGGCGAGGCAACGCAGCGGCCGTGGCCGCCGCAGCGCCGGACGGGCTCGCCGCAGTCAGCTGACCTGACGGTCACCACCAGCCGGAAGCACTCCTCAGAGGCCAGGCTGATGCGACCTGCAACAGTCGGCGACGCGCCAGACGGACGTCAGGGACCGGGCCGTCAGACGGGCGTCGGGGACCGGGTCGTCAGACGGGCGTCAGGGACCGGGCCGTCAGACGGGTCAGGGACCGGGCCGTCAGACGGGTGTCAGGAAACGGGCCGTCAGACGGGCGTCAGGGACCGGGCCGTCAGACGTGTGTCAGGGACCGGGCCGTCAGGCGAGCGTCAGAAAGCGGGCCGTCAGACGGACGTCAGGGACCGGGCCGTCAGACGGGTGTCAGGAACGGGCCGTCAGACGGACGTCAGGGACCGGGCCGTCAGACGGGCGTCAGGGACCGGGCCGTCCGACGGTGTCAGGAAACGGGCCGTCAGACGGGCGTCAGGGACCGGGCCGTCAGACAGGTGTCAGGACCCGGGCAGTCAGACGGGTGTCAGGGACCGAGCCGTTAGACAGAACGTCAGGGACCGAGCCGTTAGACGGCTGGCACCAGAGCCGCTGTCGACGGCCGGGGTGCGTCGGCGGGAGCTGTTGCAATGCGGCAATGACGGATCGTCTGAAAGGTAGCTCCACACAAGATCCTAAAATGCTCCATGTAGCGGGAGCAATGTTGGCACTCCGCAGCGTTGGCACTGCCAAGAAATATGGAGGAATCGAAATTTCCCTCGGATTTGTTACCCTGTTACATTCTTGCTTGATTGCTATTTGTCGTTTCAAAGTCTTTCAAAACACCAGAAGACAGTTATTAAGTAATTGTCTCTGAACTCAAACAAGCCGGGATCCCTCGAAGATCGGGTTTCACGCAAGAGTGTAAAATGAAATGTGATTATAAGGGTTGACGGTAAAACAAGCATCCGTCTATGTCCGGTCGCTCCATCTGAGGTGACGAACGACGTGTCGTGTTGGGTGGTCCCAGAAGGGCGGTCAAGAATGGGAAAATCAAGGCACGGGCGGGGAGCCCTAATGTCCATGCTTAAATGCGCCGCGTCTGTTAAAACAAATACTTCTCTTTTATGCTCTGTGGGACGTGACAAAAATGACGACCCCAGAAAGCTAACAAACATTGTCAAATCCCAATTAGCCGAAAAAGCATCTCTGTTCGGCTTTGTCTTCAGGCGCCCCGCCGTGAAGCAAACTGCCGCAATGAAAATACCCTTACCACTTACATCTTTCAGCGTAAAAGCAACACTCCCGAAAAAAGAATGTGCGAATTCAATCGAAAGAGTATCACGCAAAACTTGTCGCATGCAACTAAAAATAACTTATCGACACGACTTACAGAGATCCTGAGAAATGAGATGCAATTAACAATTACGGTTGTCTGAATCTCGTATTGAGGACTGAACTTCGTCAACTATGGATTCGGTATGCACCTACCTTCCTTTACAGCTTGCGCACAAGAGGCCCTCGGCGTCTTGCCCCTCCCCATTGCTAGTTTATTCACGTGATTTCTAGGGCCTTTCGGAAGCAAATCCCTCTTACGCTGTCTGCCGAGGCATTCATCGATTCCATTCCCGGTCAACAACTCTGGAAAGCATGTGCTGAATAGCAAAGGGGTCCGCCTCAATGCACTGAGGAGTGGTCGCACTCGCTTTATGGTTTATTGCCTCCCAGCGTGGGAGGCAACGGAATTTCAACGCGCCATTTCACCAAATCATAACTGATGAACCCTGGGCGCAGTCGTATTTTTCCGCTGCATCACAACAGGACGATATCTCAGCAGCGGTGCTGGCCCACAGCGTGGGGCACGAGGCGGGCGCACCCGCGCCGAGTAAACCATCGCGACGCACACGACAGAGCCGAGCGCCTCCGCCGCCGCCGACGCCGTCGCCGCGAGCGGCGCCGGCGAGTCCCAGCTTCACGGGGAGTGATCTGCGGGGATGGGGGCGGGGGGGGGGGGCGACCTCCCGGCGCCGCCGCCGTCGCCGGTCGCTGATCCGGGCTGGAGGCAGTGGCGTCGCTCGGTCGCCCCCCCCCCCCCCCCAGGCGCCGCCGCCGGCGGCTCGGCGGGGTCGGACGGCGTCGATCGGGTGCGCGCGTCCACACACAGACTGCGGAGGCGGGGCGGGGGAGGCGCCGGCATCGCACGAACCCACACAATGGCTCGGAGAGCGTTCTGGCATCCAGCGCCAAAGCATCATGTCCTACGCACTGACACGTCATCGACGCTTCAACGGCTTCTGTTTGGCGTTCAACTAAGCGCGAATAGGCCTTATTTGTGCGTAGCTAAAAGGCGGCACGAGTGTGTTGACGTCAACAGACGCCTCGCACGCGTTTAGCTATACGCCAGCTATAAGCGAATCAGGTCGAAACAGCCACGATTTAAAACGCTAACGCGATCGGCAGAGAGTTGGCGGACTGCCAAATTACGAAACGTGGCGCGTAAAATTATCGCGCTTTGCTGCAGGGACTTTAGCGGAGATGGAAATCGCAGACCAACCTCACAACAGTCTTCTCTCGGGCGCTGGTGAGGCGGCAGGCGTGCTAACAGCGGTTTCAGTGGCGATGGATTAGCTGATGGGGATCCACACGTTCCCTGTTATCCACAGTGGAATGTCACCCAATACAACTGCCACTTTTTGAGATCCGAAATATAATTGTATTATATTATATAATTATACTTTATATCATTATTATGTATTATTATATATTATGCGATATCATGCTATTATGCATCATTATACATGATTTAAGTTATATATTTTGTACATATTATATTATAATTATATGATATATGAATATAAAATATGATTAGTACCCGCAACCGCCCGGCACTCAAATTTGAGAACATGCACGCACCCCGCGAGGCAAGTGTCCTCCGCTTAAAAAATATTTTTTAAAGGGTAAAAGTGGGCAAGTCATATGGATGATCGGTATCTGAGAGTCATCTCTAATAAAAGGAATAATTCTAACAGGAACACACTGAATACGATTTTTAGGAATCCGGTATGAAACTGCACAAGATCTGCAGGCTTGGTGATAAAACGGAGTGCTCTAAGATGATGAGATGGTCTGGGATCGAGGAGGCCATCAGGCACTTGCTGGCTGTCTGGCACGTTCCGTTGTCAAAGTGCACAAACGAGAGCCCTGCCACGGCCTCATCGTGGAGGGATCCAGCCTGGACTTGGAGGACCTCCTCAAGTCTTTCACGGAACAGTAGAATTGTGAGAGGTTGGCCTGCCCCTCACACATGTCATCGTTCTCTTCCAAGAACACATGCCACCTTAACAGGCGGCAAGGGGCAAGGGCAAGGGTCAAAGACAAGGACGCCCGGTACAGATTATTTGGCTGCGTCAAGTCCGGGGAGGCCTTCCAGAAGGTCATGGTAGCCCTTGGGAAGAAGCACGACCGGCCGGTGGGCATGTCCTGTGCAACGACTGCAGCTTCCTGGACGAAGCGCTTGAGACGCCAGCTAGCGCCTTGTTCAAACATTCACATCGAGCCGCTGCGACGCAGTGAAGTGCACAGCAAGAGGCAAAGTGGCGACAACGGCACCGTAGCTCGCGAAATGAGAGGCAGTGGTTGGTCGGCGGGAGTAAGTGGTAGGATGACGGTCGTGTGAACATAAATGCGTGTGGAGTGAACCCTCAAGACGTTGTGTTTTTATTCAGCGTAGTTGCAAATGTCTTATAGTGGGTACTGTAAACATGCAAACTGGGTACCGAACAACGCAATCATGTTTAATGGCATGTTCTGTTATGATTCAAAGCCAAAATTTGTTCAAACAATGTAAGACGTATATGCAGAGAAAAGTTGCTTACCTTAAACTTTGAACACTTTAAGTAACCTACAGGGTGTTTTACTTGAATCTGAACTTTTCAAAGTGCAGATAATGGTATTAGAAAAGGCCGACCACGAGCTGCCTGGCGAGTATTGTTGAAAAATGGCGAACATTTATATTGCTGTCTTACACTTACTTGCACCTCGCCATTGTGGTCTAAAAGCAAGACATGCAGGCCTCCCTCCTTGCGCCCATCGGCTGGACAAACTATTTGAAACATACTGGCAGGTGTGGGTCACTCTGAAATAGGGAGAAGTGCTCCCGTGCTCGGGGGTTGTCATGGAGACTTTTTGCTAAGCAGCTGGAAGCTGGCTGTGAAAACGAAATGTTCAAATGTCTTCATATCTGTGACATAGATAAATATTGTCACAAAGGTTTGTTATACACATCACAGCTTTCTTTAAACTGATATTTAAAATCAAATAAGCTGCAGTTGCGATATTTCCAGCGATCAAACGGCATACATGAGAATCACGCCGAAAGTGCATGTTAAGTTGGTATTAAGCATTCAGGACAGTATCTAGGCAAAGAACTGTCCTCTCAAGTACGGCTGTAGGCTTCTAACTAACGTACAATCCGGTGGAAAGTTCTGGAAAGTTGTAGTTGCAAGTCACGGAGCTAATATACAAAACGCCGAACCGAATGTGCGAAAAAAACTGTTTTGGCAGGCGTTATCACTTCGACTGACCGCATAAAAGACCGACAAGTGACAAGTTAGATGTAACGTTTCCAGATCTGTCCTTGATGATACGTAAACTCGAATTCTACTCAGAAATCAGTCGAATTTCTATCGTGCGAAGTTGGAATGGATTTCTCTGATATTTGTTATGCGGTTGAGTCTACGTTCAGTCATTTGGGTCACACCTAAGTGGACTCAACTAAACATGTAAGTGATATGATCATAGCTCAAAGCTCAAACGTACGCCTTCAAATAAGGCACGTATCTAAATGTAAATGTTATAGTTCGGTGTTACGAGGCCAAGAAAACTGATTATCTCCTGAACTGTTGCGATCGGGATCGACTCCGTCGTGATCAGTTCCAGAATTGAGCCACTCTCCCCTAGCCGGAATCGGGGCCTCTTCAAATTAAAGTGTACTGTTCGTAATCAGAAGCCGGATTTCGCCCCATGCACTGTCAGTCAAAGCCAGAACTGATTTCGTGAATTTAAGTGGCATCAAGCACAAGTTTTATCGCTGATATCAGATAACACACACACGCACACACACACACATGTATATATATATATATATATATATATATATATATATATATATATATATATATATATATATATATTTCAAGCCGTGTCGCTCTTCACCCGGCAAAGCTAACTGCCCGAAGCATGTTGTATCTTATTTTGACTATCAACCACTGAGCGTGAGGAAGGGCTTACATACTAAACCAGATTTAGTTAGCTGCTCTTCCTTGTTGAACTAAAAGAGAACGCGAAAAGTCTCACAATAACCTAACAAATCATCAAATTCTCTGGGGAGGCATGGTGGTAATGCTCGCCGGAATTCCGTGGCTGCAACGAGCCCGTTAAGACAAGACTTCATGCAATTTGCAATACCCGGCGTCTGGCGTTTACAACTTTGACCTTAGATAAAAGTCACATGCACTGTATTTCATTTTGGCAGTAAACGTTTTACGACGCTCAAACTTGGCGTCGGCATCTGACTCAGCCATCCCTTGCGAGCAGCTCGGCTTCATAGTCTCACAGTGCTAGCCCGCGGGAACAGACAATGGTCATTACCAGCTTAACACCTGGGCCCCTTGCCGCACCTCCCCTCCCCCCCCCGCCCGCCGCCCCCCCCCCCCCCCCCCCACAAATTAACAAAGCTGTTTTCGTCGTCCGTTTATGCACGTTTCAGTTATGCTTGACTAAAACCACCTGGTGTGCTGAAGGCTCAGATTCGCAACATTCAAATATATTCGATTTTGCTCATCTCAGAATATGAACATGGCCACTCAAAGTCTAAAAAAAAACAGAAATCAAATTCCAAAGGAACACTAAATCCAAAAAGCAATTAACAAAGAAATAAAATCAAATCATCTTATCTCGGCTTACATATCCTTTCGATAAACAAGTGTCACACGTCATGCCTGTTCCTCATCGGACTGCGACTCCCTACATTCCTTTTGTCCACTGCTATATTACTACATTTTGATTCAAAGATTTGAATATACTCAAACCTTGCATACGAATCTGAATTCAAATCCGAATCCACCTGCCCCAGAATTCGAATCCGAAAATGTTTGGAATCCTCAGCTGTAGCCCTCGACCTAGACGAATTGCAAATTACAAATTGTAAATTGCAATACCACGGTTTGGAGGCAGCCGTAGAGCGCCCGCCGGCCAGCGCACATCGCGCCCCCTTCTGCGAGCAGAAGCACTCACCAAAGAACTGATTGACGCCGGGACGCAGAAGCCGGCCGTCCAGCGGACGCTGCTGATTGGCCGAGACGAGCAGCGCCGGCGGCTCGGAGTCGTGTGCAGAGGCGCAGTCGGTTCGCTCGGGTGTGGCGCGCCGCAGCGCCAGCGAGGCGCCGGGCGACGGCAGCGGCGCCTGCACCTCGAACCGCACCATCACACGGTCCCGAAGCTGCACACTCAGACGCTGGTCCAGCAGCGTCGAGACGGTGCACTGCTCGCCCGGCCTGCAGGCGCCCACCACCTGCCGCAGGGGACCGGGGTGCCAGTCGGTCGCGGCGACATCTGGCCCCTGCACACAGGGCGGCAGCGCAGGCACACTGATGCGGGCAACTCCACAGCGAATACGGTTAGGTCAGCTTTGGGCCAGCGGTCAATGGTCAGCGTTGAAGTTCGCTGCTCTCTAGCATGTTACGAGAGCACATCAGTGGCAGAGAGGAAAGAGGCATTTATGCCACAGCAGATGCAGTCGTCATATAATTTGTGATTATGCTGTCCTAAATACACGTATTGTTGAGGTCTGAGCAGATCAGATGTAGCACACATAAACTACACACATATTACTCTACCAAAAGGGCATTTCTTGATATTTATTGTTTCTTACCGTCGTCGAACGCTGGGGTCGTTATAGCCACCGTAAACGTAAGATATGGTTTAGCGTTAACATAAATCAGTCTCACCGTGTGTGAGGGACGATGCTGAAATGGGTCGCCTAAGGCATAAATGCTGCAATGTTATCATGGGAATAATTTTGCAAGATTAAGAAGAAAAGCAGAGTGTATACAACTTACTAGACAGCCTGGCTCATCACCTTATTTCATTCTGCTAAAGATGAAAAAGAAACCAAATTATAAAAGGCCTAGGTCACCATCCGACTCCGAAGAAGGTGTCTATCATTGTCTTTCTTTGGCTATAACTGATCTTTGAGGTCAAGGATGCAATGCGACGTCAATGCATTAAAGGAAGCGTTCAAGATTCATATCGGGTTTCAAACTGAAATAGCCATCCTGAAGACCTTTCGGTGCTGTTCATAATCCTACCCTTCCTAAGACCTACTAAGCCCCTCTAGTTTCTGAGCTACACGCCCGCGAAGATGGGGAAAGATGCATCGCATAGAGCATTTCAAAGTTATCTTGGCATTCATGACGTCATAATGATGTCATTTAAATCCTGTCATTCCATAAGCCATGCGGTTATCAAGGCCAAGAAAAATAGAGTTGTCAAAGCGTTTATATCTCGCGTTCGTGAGCGCGATTTCCGGATACAACGGCCATCACTTGGTTATCGATCAATGCTGTGCAAGGCGTAATTACGCAATCAAATAATGACGCATTGAGGAGCCTATTTGCTAAACAGAACATTGTGCTGTCTAGAGCAGTCACCTTCACTTAAAAGCATACCAACAGTTATAAATAAGCTTGTTCCATCACATGTGATGTTTGCTTCAATATCTTCGGATGTGGAACTTTCCGTTTAACATGTAAAACGGCCTTGCTCTTAGGCCGTTCTATCCCCATCGCCTCCGGCGTTGGGTGGCATCTGCATGGCTATGCATATCACGTCGCTGCGAGCAGCCGGCACCTCTCCCGTCCCGAGCCTGGCGGCACAGCATCGCCAGCTCCGCCCGAAACCCGACGGCACAGCATCGTCCGCCGCCGCACGGCCGCACGTGCGAGGCTCGGCCCGCGACAGACGTACCCGCCGGGGTTATTGGGTGGGGGGCGGTTGGGAGAACCGCCGGCCGCCACCGGCCGCCGCCGCCCGGCCCGCGGCGCTCCATTAATTACGACCGCTAACAGCCACCGATCATTACCAGGCGATGATGAGCGGAAGCGCGCTACCTCTTCCCAGCCCCCCCCCCCCCCCTCGCGCCGAACTGGCGCCCGGCGCAGAGGCCGTGGGCGTAACCACCGCTGTGGCCGGTGAAGCGCGGAACGCGGCCATTGTTTGCTGTCATTACATATCGCTGGTGTTCCCTATGAGCTCGTGGGACAGCCAGATTGTAGCTTGGTCTGTCAGCAAAGAAGGGTCGGGACCCAAGTGGCCTAACATGTATGTCTACGCCCTTGGCAAAGAAACGATCTTTCATGCATGTGCTTATTTGTAAAGGACTTATGTCCACTTGATGTTAGATATGATAAAAACGTGATTGGGTACACAGGGAAAATGATTGATATTTACACGCGATCGGGTGGGGGGGTCAAATTGACCCCCTCCAAAGGCTTTTCCAGAGTGGTTTCCGAACGGCGCGCTGCAGCCGCCCCGTTCGAAAACCATCTCGCCTCGCCAAAATTTTCATAGCTGTAGAAAACTGAATACGGATCGTTTGGTATCAAAAATTTGGATGCATCTTGTAAGGTCGTTGATCCATGACAGGTCAAAGTCAGGCCATGGTTTCAGCGAAGTCAATTTCTAGGGAATGATTCAATCTGATGCAACAACGGAGTGTTAGACAAAGCCATACATCTCTGAGATGCTTTCTTAGGCAATACAAGCATTGAATGAGCGGATTATCTTGACCTAAGGTCAATTATGAACGCCAAACCAAGGTTAAAACCAACCTGTTTTATTACTCTAGGGCTTGCTGTATGGGGTGGTTTCTGGTGCACATTTCAAACTTATTGTTATCAGGAACCACATTATACATTACAATGGACTTCTTAGAGGTTAGAATAGGTCATTGACCAAATTACTTAGGTCAACATTTTTTTTTTAGATACAAACTGCCTAGCGTAATCTTTCGCTTATTCAAGTGAAAACTCAGAGCAGTCTTGTATGACATTCATCATCATGACCCTCAAAATGTCAAAAAGGTCACTTATCTTAAATGAGCATGTGACCTTTGCTTAGAAACAGTTACCTAGGTGCTGAGGGCACTTTGGAGACCGACCTTAAATTTGACTTTGTTTGACCTTATTTGGCGCGAAGGTCACGACCTAGGAATCTCATTCTTTGACCTCAGTGCGTTCACGTGCAGTTCAACGCACCCTGTAAATTTTGCCTCTAGCTTCCTCAGTTCTTAGGATCTCAGAGGGTCAAATTGCCCCCCCCCCACCAGAGCAAAGGTATCTAGCCGGACACCCGGGCGCATGTTAAGAAGCCCTGAACCCCGCCAGCGAATTAGGTAGCTGTTATCTCTCAGTGGGACAGGCCTAGATATTTATCGAATGGTGAATGAAACACGTGCCATGGATGTTGCTCAATGTGAGAGAGGAGAGAGAGAGAGAGAGAGAGAGAGAGAGAGAGAGAGAGAGAGAGAGAGAGAGAGAGAGAGAGAGAGAGAGAGAGAGAGAGAGAGAGATAGAGAGAGAGAGAGAGAAGAGAGAGAAG
>NW_023596461.1:14860272-14996167 GCF_011947565.3 Pollicipes pollicipes | reverse complement strand
CAAGCATTTCGTACGCTTAAGCTACGCGCTGTTTCAGAGCACTGTATCCGGACACCTGTGGCCATCATCATTGTGCTGGAGCTCGTATCAGGCCATTCTGTTTCTGTCTCGCACCCAGATTTTGACCTTTCGTTCATTCCATGTCGCATGGCTGTCCGCAGCGATTCAAACGCGCATGGCGTGCATCTGAAATACGGGTGCCGCCGGGCAAGGCTATCATCACCATTCGAGCGAAGGTTATTTAAAGTGGCTGCGTTGAAAACAGCAACACTTCTCCGAACCGAGTGTTGTGTCCCCCCCCCCATCCCTCCAACCCCAAACAGGCATCCTTTAGTGGCAGCAATCGGTGGCACTTGTCCCCGCTTCGGTTGCGTCGCTTTCTGCACCCGCGTCGACATCGGCCGACGCAGCTGGTGTTCAGTGGGGGGGGGGGGGGGGGAACGACATAGATCCACTTCCCAGATTGGGAGGGGAGGGACGGGCCACGCGACCCAGCCGGCGCGCGTGGGGACAATACGGCGCCCCCGCCGCCGTGGAGGATGGGGAGGGGCCGCCGGAAGGGAACAATCCGAGCTAATCAGAGGCCCCCTGCTGAACTCGAGCCCCGGCGCGGTCCGAACCGGAAGAGGGGGAGGGCCGAAAAGGACGGGGTGTTACACATCGATAGCTTGCCAGCGCGTCGTGTTTTCTTCGACGGGGTGTGCGTAGGCAGGTCACCGCCTTGTTCTGTGGAGCAAGTCACACAATGATCATACCAGGCGGCTAATACGATCAAACATTTGCTGCCTAGTTCCAATGGGATAGCAGGCCATGCGCTGCTGCTGTCAAGTTGAGATCTTTATGACAGTGAGCAGACTAACTCATCTGCACCATCGACGGTGAACACACGTAACCAATGGTCATATTTTGTTATGCTATCTTTCATGTTTTGAGTGACACCAGTATTTTCGTTGCCAGTGACCATAGGGTGCGCTTCGTGCGGGCACTGCGACCTTATTGATAATGCTATATTGGTCCTCGACCCTGAACAGAGTCTTTGGTTCGAGCATGGTCACTGGGTCTCTGATTAAAGGCACACCTCATGTACACAATACTTGCTCTTCTGGCCACTTTGCAGCCCCTCTCCCGCTGGTTACGCACCGATTACGACGGGAAAAGCCCCCCCCCCTCCCACCTTGTTACGCTATTTTGAGGGTAGTGTCCCGAAAAGATAATATCCGTTTGGCACATACTTGAGTCAAAAATGCAAAAGAGAACGGGCGTGCCACACGTCAGAAGAAGCCATGAGCATTCCAGAAGGGAAAAAGCCAGAAGCAAGTGAGAAGCCAAAGCACAGAAGCCAAGAAGCATTCGGTTAAAGGAGCTGACAGGCTTGTTAGAGATTTTATCATGTTTGGAAACCACACCTCAGCATAACTGTTCAAGCCCCACACATGCTCCCTTCAACGATTTGTTTACGCGCATCACTCTGGCCCTCTATTTCGCGTAATTTATGGGCGGTTTCTATGCATGACGAAAGTACATGTATTAATCGTCATCACCTGGCTCTGCTGACAGATTTGCCTCTTACGTGCTAGATTGTTCCGGGTTATCAATAAAGTAGTTATGTACTGGCGGTTCGTTTTTGGGTAGACCTGCAGGGAGCTTAAGGTACGATCTTGTGCACTTTAAGCTGTCATAATTTTGCGATAGATGACATCATTTTCCCCGATTTTGCAAATGCCTCGCTCCGAAGCCTCTGTTTCGTTCCATAGGCCGTCTGTACCTGCTTCACTACGCCCCATGTGGCCAAACACTGGTCCATTGGTCCAAACACTGGCCCCACCGCGATGCAAGTCGGTGTACGCAACACGCAGCAGTTGTCAAAGGGAGCCCCATGCGAGGTCAAACCGGTTCACAATCGTGACGCTGGATTCCTGTTATTAACATGTTTTTGGTGAGCCTATGCTCTGTAGAAAAAAAAAAAAACGCCACTGCGGCTCCTTCTGCTGCAGACAGAGAAACGAGGCCTGAGCTGGAAAACACGAGCCGGCGGTCACACTTGCGAGCGAACGTGTCTCCGCGGTCTGCACGCAGCTGGTGGCCTCGGCGGCTCAGCTGCTGCAGCGGCCCGTCGGCATTTCCGCCTGGCCGTTCGGCAGGCTCGGCCCCATGTCTGCATGCGGTGCTCCTGAAGTCAGAGGATGTCATGCCGTCAGGGCTGAGCGTATCTGACCTTCGGCGAGGTCATGCCCCACATTTGAGAGGCGATCTGACGAGCTGTGCGTCTTCAGATGTCGATGGGCGGCCAGAGGTGTTCCTGGGCGTCCGATCAGCAGGCTAGAAAGTTTGTAGTCCGGTACTTGACAAGTGAACGAAGAGCGTTTGGCAAAGGTCTGACCGCTAATGCGATGTACATCTGTTTCCGGTCCACCAGCGGCCCGTTTTCCATCGACAAAATCTTCATTCTGTCAGCGAAACGCCACGTCACAGAAGCTATGTCACGCCTCAACGACCGTGAGTCCTACGCGCAGAACCTGCTGTGATGTAGATACCGGTGCCATCAGAAGCGATGCACTCAAGAGGGCATCGTGGAGAGCTGGTCTCAGACGCAGTACGCTTCGGAGAATGCCGCCCCATCGGACGTCGCGGAGCGTGTGGTCCGCGTGGCGAGTCCTGTGATAGAGGATCCTACCGGCTTGGTCGCTCCTGAGCTCTCACTTTGTGACGCACGACCGGTCTGCCTGTACAGGCGAGGGTCAAGGCAGCCTCCGCGTGCGGTACCGGCGATGATTGCTGCCGCTCCAATTACTGGTCACCAAATAATGGCGCCGGAATTAATGGAGGCGGGGCGCTGCGGGGCGCCACTGGCAATCCGTCACATTTTCCCGCTCCACAAGTTGCGGGAGCCCACAACAGGCTTGGAACAAAGCCTACCATTCTGTTCAGTGGTGCGCTCTCTCTCCCTTCCTTACTCTATCCCTCTCTCTCCCTTCCACCCTCTCTCTCTCTCTCTCTCTCTCTCCCTCTCTCTCTCCCTCTTTCCTCTCTCCCTCTCCCTCTCTTCTCTCTCTTTCTTTATTTATTTATCTCTCGCACTCTCTCTCTCTCTCACTCTCTCTTTCCCTCGTACATTTATTCCTTCTCTGTCAATGGCATCCTCCTCTTTCGGTTATTATCGCCTGCACCGCCTATCTACGACTCTGTAATGTCGTATCTGATGCGATTAGATTGCGTATTAGTACAACGAATAAGCACACAATTATTTTACTTTTTGTCAGCCTGTCGTCTCTCCAGTCCCAGCGCACATCGGCCAGAAGATGAATGGAATCGAAGACGGCTGAGCAAGTCAGCTCCCTTCATTCTTCGGCATTGTGTCGGCTCTTTCCAATGATCTGCTGTCGCAGACCGCAATCAAAGTTATTAGAATGCCGATCGCCCAGGGAGACATACATCAAAATATGACGGCAAGATTTCCACGCGCAGCGTTCCCACGCATACGAGTAACACTTGTGCACTGATGGTTGATATCTTTCTAATGTTTCGAGACCGTCGGGAACGCGTAATGCTAGGCTAGGGACCTTTGATGGCACCGACAGCAAATTACGCCCGACGGCGCTTGCGTCCGAGTTAATTGCACCCTGAGCTCCGGGCTTAATAGCCCAAGCATCCGGTGATCTGGGCAGGGATGACCTACGACCTTATGTCATTGTCTGGAGACCCGAGAGGTTACTATATGGCGGTGGATTGCCCATCTCTCAGCACCAAGACTGGGTCAATCTCGCTATCTTGGGCGCGCCGTCCTCAACACATCCGCTTCGATAGGCGGCTTCGATTTCCGAGCAGAATAATGATGGCCGTGAGCGGGTAATAGGGGTCCTTTAGGGAGGCTGCGAACATGAAGCAATGCAACAGCCCAGATACAGCATGAGAAAACACAACTGCAGTGTGAAGGACGGGAAGGCAGGTGCTGTGCGAGGACGTATGCCGACTGATGTACATGAGGGACACATGAAAGGCAAACTGTTGCTTAGAGACGGACAGGACAAAAGTCGTTGGGGTGCAGCCGGGACTGCTGTTGCTCCAACGGCAAAGGAGGCCCTGTGTAAGGGAGGGTAGTGGACCGTTGCCGCGCCGCCGCCGCCGCCGCCGCCGCCCGTCAAGTGGCCGGTCGGCCTGCCGGGGCCGTTGTCGCTCTCCGCAGCCGTGTAACCCGGCGGTGTCGCCGCTCCCCGGACCCTCCATGGCGGAGGGGCTGTTTTTGTTTGATGTAATCCCCTGTTTATTGACTGAGTCCGTTGGCTCTGGCGGGCCGGGCCCTCTCGGTTCGCCTAGTCAAACCGTGCACCGGTGCAGGCAGGCACCGTCCCGTCACAAAGGGAGGGCGCCCACACAGTGACCCTCTCCCAGCGCGTGTGGAGCCACGTGGTGCAGCAAAACCATCGACTGTTCTCCACTGGGTACATCAATTACTGCAGTATGGATGGTACACCAGTCACCGCAATGTGGTACATCACCACAGCATGGTACACAATTACCGCAATGTGGTGCCCGTTATCCCAATGTGACGCCCTGGGAGGGGCGTCAACATTCACTTGCGCATCTTTACGGTGAGGCATCTGAAAGACGGCAGCGTGGTGCGAAGCGCGGTAGGCCGGGGCACACCAGCTGGCACCGACTTCGCATTCACAGAAGCCTTTTGGAGCTCTTCCCCCATTACAACCGTCAACGCTCGGCAGCCTGCTCACTTTCTCACGTGAAACTGCGGCGGACAGACCGAGTCGCGGGTAGTGACTCTGAAACTGCGGCGGACAGACCGATGTCGCGGGTAGTGACTCTGAAACTGCGGCGGACAGACCGATGGCGCGGGTAGTGACTCTGAAACTTCGGCGGACAGACCGATGGCGCGGGTAGTGACTCTGAAGCTGCGGCGGACAGACCGATGGCGGGGGTAGTGACTCTGAAACTGCGGCGGACAGACCGATGGCGGGGTAGTGACTCTGAAGCTGCGGCGGACAGACCGATGGCGCGGTAGGGTAGTGACTCTGAAACAGCGGCGGACAGACCGATGGCGCGGGTAGTGACTCTGAAGCTGCGGCGGACAGACCGATGGCGGGGTAGTGACTCTGAAGCTGCGGCGGACAGACCGATGGCGCGGGGTAGTGACTCTGAAACTGCGGCGGACAAACCGATGGCGCGGGTAGTGACTCTGAAACTGCGGCGGACAAACCGATGGCGGGTAGTGACTCTGAAAAGCGGCGGACAGACCGATGGCGGGTAGTGACTCTGAAGCTGCGGCGGACAGACCGATGGCGCGGTAGTGACTCTGAAACTGCGGCGGACAGACCGATGGCGCGGGTAGTGACTCTGAAACTGCGGCGGACAGACCGATGGCGCGGGTAGTGACTCTGAAGCCAAGTCACGTGACTCCCTGCCTGGAGGCTGCAGTCCATCGGTAAACCAAATTGTGCGCAATGAATTTATGACGGAAAGGCCCGTGACGGGGTCAAAGGTCAAGCGCAGGTCATGCCAGCACGAGACAGATGACAGTCGCCCGAGCACCTGCCGGCCCAAACACGCCCGAACGACAGCCATGTATGCACGGCGCCATTAGCGTAATTAGACACGATTACCTGTACCAAACACTAAAAGTCAAACATTTTGGTGACGACAGTCTTGCGATTAGGGGAGGGGAGGAGAGGGGTCAAGGACGGTGTGCATGTGTGTCGCGTTGTAGGAAACCGAGCACAGGCTCCCAAGCCACCGACTGACGGTTTGAATTGGAATAGCTTGGTAGCTCATGCCAGAACTGATGGTTATATGGGAACGGTTAGCTAGGATTCACCATTTCCATCATGCTCCACTTACACCAGCAGGTTTAAGAATATATCAATATTAAGGCATTCGAATTGCATGCCTTTTGAATAGCATTGCCCCATGCGTCATTGACTACCTAAGGAGAGTGTTCGACATTTATATGGGTTTTTTAAGTGAAGTAATCAATTTGAAGACTTGCTATGCTGTTTAACAACCCTGCCCTCCTTAAGACCTAAGCACCTTTAGCTTCTGAGCTAACACCCGCGAAAATGGGGATGTGATTTCGAGAGAGTATTTCAAAGTCATCTTGGCGTGCATGACGTCATAATAATGTTATTCAAATCCTGCCATTCCATAAGTCATGCGTCAGTCAAGCCCAAAAAACTATAGTTGTCAAGGCGTTTATATCTGGCGTTCGTGAGCACGATTTCCAGCTAAAACGGATGTCAATTGGCTCTCGATCAACGTTGTGCAGCGTACCATGACGCAATCAAGCCATCACACATTGAGGAGCATATTTGCTAAACAGAGAATTGTGCTGTCTAAAGCAGTCTTTCCACGTACAAAGTGTAGCAGCAGTTAAAAGTGAGTTTGTTTCATCATATATAATGCTTACTCCGATATCCTCAAAAGTGCAAACATTCCATTTAACTGAACACAAACAAGTTTCAACCCATCATTACTCGGTCAAAATCCCCAACAACGGGCTTGAGCGGCGACTGTTGCCTGCGCGACCGAGCATTGCTGGCAGACCCTGCCGCGGGCGGGCTGGGGCTGCCAGCCAGGCGACAGTCCTCGCGGCAGCAGCAGGAGCGGCCTCTGTAAGCGGGCGGATTGATCACTGCCCAGACCTCGACCGTGTGCCGACGGCGGGCCAGACCCGCGGCAGCAGCAGGAGCGGCCTCTGTAAGCGGGCGGATTGATCACCAGACCTCGACCGGCCGTGCCGACGGCGGGCCAGACCCGCGGCAGCAGCAGGAGCGGCCTCTGTAAGCGGGCGGATTGATCACTGCCCAGACCTCGACCGTGTGCCGACGGCGGGCCAGACCCGCGGCAGCAGCGGGAGCGGCCTCTGTAAGCGGGCGGATTGATCACCGCCCAGACCTCAACCGTCCTGCCGACGGCGGGCCAGACTCGCGGCAGCAGCGGGAGCGGCCTCTGTAAGCGGGCGGATTGATCACCGCCCAGACCTCGACCGTCTCGTGCCGACGGCGGGCCAGACTCGCGGCAGCAGCGGGCGGCCTCTGTAAGCGGGCGGATTGATCACCGCCCAGACCTCGACCGTCTCGTGCCGACGGCGGGCCAGACTCGCGGCAGCAGCGGGAGCGGCCTCTGTAAGCGGGCGGATTGATCACCGCCCAGACCTCGACCGTCTCGTGCCGATGGCGGGCCAGACTCGCGGCAGCAGCGGGAGCGGCCTCTGTAAGGGGCGGATTGACTGCCCCCCAGACCGACCGTCTCGTGCCGATGGCGGCCAGACTCGCTCAGCAGCGGGAGCGGCCTCTGTAAGTGGGCGGATTGATCACCGCCCAGACCTCAACCGTCTCGTGCCGATGGCGGGGCCTTAGCAGGGCTGAGCTCCTGACGGACGCCGCCGCTGTCCGGATGATCATCCGTGGCTGAGGAGGAGCTGTGGAGGTGCGGGAGCGCGTCCTGCCCGTCCGCAGCGGGTGCGACGTCTGCGCTCCGCGACGGCGCGCCGAGGCGTGCTAATGCCGTCCGCTGGGAGGGAGGGGCGCCGAGGCTTGCTCATGCCGTTCGCGGGGGGGGGGGGGCGCCGAAGTGTGCTCATGCCGTTCGCTGGGAGGGGGACGGGCGCCGAGGCGTGCCATGCCGCCTGCTGAGAGGGGGAGAGGCGCCGAGGCGTGCTCATGCCATCTGCTAGGTATTCGGGTCGAGAGCCAGCTGGCAGGGCCGTGAATCTCGGTTCAACGAGAACTAAATTCCGTGCCAGTTTGGAGCTGATCAGTGGGAGCCAGCCGCATGAAAGGAAATAATAGTAAGGAGCGCAAGACCACCTACCCATGGATACCTGATGGTGAAAAACTTCATTGGACGCATCACGCTCTACTTGGTCACGCAACCCGAAGCTCACCGCAAGTACGGAATTTCGATCGAGCGTCGATGCATTTGAAACGCAGCCATGAAAGGCACAAGTAATTGCAATAATTGCTTGCTTTGCGTCCAAGTCCCAAGTCCAAATCAGAAGGACCACGAATAGGGTTTCAGCAGCAAGGTGCACGCGTCATACGTACGTCCGCCGACCTAGTTGCTCATCGTGCGGAAAATATAACGGCGATGGATCGATGCTTCCATGGTGACTAGGAGAGGCAGGGAATATTCTGATAAGAACGGTTTCATACATTAGGTGCCTTACTGACTTGATGGAAGAGCCGAGCGCAGGTAGGTTTGATCAGTGCATGATATCAACTGACCCCGAACGCCCTGATATTTCCCACAGCTTTATGCACTCGCTGGAAGTACTTGATGTTCCGCGGCCCGATAATCTTGTATAATGATCCGCAAGGCTTTGAACAGAAAATTTCAGTTCTTCTGGTATTCACCGTATGCCGTTTTTATCATCTTAGACAAAAAACAACGCCTTTGGCACATGCTGTACCTTTCAGTGAATGACGTGGCATGTTGCATCTTATGGGGCAACTTAATCTAGTGCAGAAAACGAAAGTGATATGTGCGGATGTGTTTTCGGCCTGCACTGGCCGTATAATCTGTGTGTGGCATGCCTGTATCTTGCTAAAACAATTTCCTTCAGAGAAGTTTGTGCCAGTTTTTGCTTCCTTAGATGATTACCATTTTCCTGCAGCGCAAAGTACCCATCGTCCATTTCATCCATGAAAGTATTCTTGATTTGAAATCAACGCGATGGATTTAACAGCGACAACCATGGATTTATTGGAAGAATTTTCGTAGTTTTCATGTCGACGATTCTCTTTGGGTCAGTAGACGGAACTTCCGGATAAATTACTTGGTCTTGGTCTACCGAAGGAATATGTCGTTGCCATTTTTCTAACTTCAGGGATGTCTGTGTAAAACCGCTTTCACGACACTCATGCAGCAACATTTTAAGCATTTCTCACAATATTCTGCCTCGGAAATACTCGGCCGGGTGATTCGTCGCTCGCAGCACGGCATCTCCGACCAGCATCGGTGTCCAATGTCACATCGAACAGGTGGCATGGCAGTGACTCATATGCAGTTTACAGAAAGCATCTTCCCGTTGCATGCAATTGTATCGAACATGGCCTTGGTCACCACATTGGGCGCGTGGTTCCGTTAACACAACAGCAGCGGTCAAAAGCCTCATGACCCCACACCTAACGAGGCCTGCCTTCGGATGACAGGTTGGGTTGGCCAATTGTTTTCGCATCATGCGCCGGCATGGAAAGACCGCCGAGCATGTCAGGCACGCGGCACAACAGGCCAGAGAGCCTTGTTTTTCCGGCGCTAAAACGGCTCACCTTGAGTTCCCAGCTCCGAACGGACGTCTGCAGCCGGCCTGGTCCGTCTGACGGGCCCGCGCGGCGGTAGGCTGAGATGCGGGAGGGCGGGCGCTGCCGGCCGCCGTCGCGCGCCGCGCGCCGCGCAGTACGGCGCCCGCGCTCGCCGGCCGACAGCGGCTGTTAGCGCCAGCGAGCCAACCCGTCCAGCCGGCTGACGCCAGTGCATGCAGTGGTTGTGAAGTGCGCAGTGAGAGAACCGCGAGTGCACCCGGCGGGTGAGCGTACAGGCGTACGTCGAGGGGTGGCGCGGTGAGACGATCCGGGCGACCAGGCGGCCCTCCTCCAGGGCGGGGCGCGGGGCCGGCCGGTCCCTGGGTGACCCTCCTCCCAGGGTGAGGCGCGGGACGGCGGGTCCCTGCCCCCCCCCCCCCCCCGCCCTCCCAGGGCGGGGCGCGGGGCCGGCGGGCCCCTGGACGGCCCTCCTCCCAGGGTGGGGTGCGGGGCCGGCCCGGCCGCGACTCGGACGGACGCGGCCGGCGGCATCGCCAGGAGCACCATCGATCGCCAGCCGGGAGCGGCGGAGGTGACCGACCGGTGGTGACCCCGACTTTGCGGCGCGGGCCGTTCCCGCCTCCGCCGAAACACTGACGGCGACACTCCGCGGGTGTTCAGGCTGCTTGGACAGAGCTGTTGCCGAGTAGGCCGCGTTGTTTTTCCACTTCGTTTGCTCAGCTCGCTGTGAACTCACTGGAACCGTGATGACTTAAGCAATTGTGCGCGAGGCAATTTGCTGTCATGGTCCGGTCCCGCAACACGGGAATGTTGGCGTCTGGCAGCCTGGCACATCGATCATATCGCGCATCGTTTGTCTTCATAGTCAGTAGGCGTGAACGAGTATGATCACTACCACTACAAACTCATTTCCGGATTTTTTTTTATTTCTACGATGTCAAGCGCGACATCAAGCGAGTAAGCTCGGGAAGAAGCTTAGCGAACTCAAAACAACCGTCGTGTGCTCAGAAGACAGTGGCCACTGCTTTACTGAAAGTCAGTTAAAGTCAAGGATGTTTCCATCGTGGCGTGGCGTGCGCGGCCGCTCTGCGAGGTCGCGCTGCACTTCCGCGGCGTACTGCTGGCGGCGCGCTGCATCGCTAATTTCGGACACTCGACGTCGTTGAGCCAATGGCCGGCCAAGCGTCGGAAATGGTTCCACAGCCGTTCGGGCGCCTCAGCGGAGGCAAGCCATCGTCTGGTGCCGCTCAGTTGTCCTGCTGGGGCCCCAGTCCGCTGCTCAGCCGTCCTGCTGGGCCCCAGTCCGCTGCCCAGTCCTCCCGCTGGGCCCCAGCCCGCTGCTCAGTCGTCCTGCTGGGTCCCAGCCCGCTGCTCAGTTGTCCCGCTGGGCCCCAATCGACTGCTCAGTCTTCCCGCTGGGCCTGTTTGGCAGCCTTCCACAGGGCTTGGCTGACAGTCCTCCGCGTGACCAGGCCCCCCGCAGGGCCTGGCTGGCAGTCCTCCGCTGGGCTTGGCTGACAGCCGTCGAGCCTGTCTCAGCTTCGGCACACCATGGCCGCGTGCGGCCGGGAGGAAAGTGGGCCGCGTGCACGCCGTCTGGCCACCGGAGCCGCTGCTGTGGCCGGCTCTGGGCCGCGGGCGGCCCTACACGCCAACCGCTGCGTGCTCTTGCGTGTGTGGCCAAGCTGCCCGACGCGTCACGCTCAGAGCGTGACGTCACACGCTCTGAGCATGACGTCACGCGCAGAGCGCCCGCGTCAGAGAGGACGCTCGCCTGCAACCTGCGTCTCCCCCGTCCCTGACGGTGGTCAAACGCACGAGGTGGAAATTTATGTGGTGATGCTGGTGGAGTGGCAGAGTTGTCGGAGGATACAAGCTAAGGAGCATTTCGCTTCAACATGACGAACTGTGACACCTCCAGCATCGGCCAACTCGCTGCTGACTGGCCGCCGAAGGTCGGCAATACGTTGACTCTCAGCAGGGAAAGGAGCGGTCAAAGTCGTGGTCGCAAGCATAAGAGAGCAGTCAAAGCTGTCATCCTCAGCAGAAGGCAGCTGTCACAGCCACGCTCGCTGCTGGAGGCGGCCGGGCGGTGATGCGCGGCATCAGCGAGCTGCTCCGTGTTGGCTTCGATCGTTATGGGATCGTGTTCAGAGGTCACCGACACGCCCAACTGGCGCGCCCTGATTGGCCTAATCGAGTTCAGAACATCCAGCATCCAACATCCATCCGGGGGCAGACGGGAGCCAGCCAGGCGCGGACAGGTTACCGTTAATGGCGCGAGTGCGCAGGATACTTCCGGAAGAGAGCGGTCACACGAGTTCGTATTTGTAGTTCTCAGTAGATGACGTTTTCAAGTGCGCTGTTGTTCGAGTTTGCAGGCGCGGCTAGCGCGGTCGTGCCCTCTAATGTTACCGTTTGTCACGCTGAAGCGATCTGCGCGTGGGCAGGTGGCGCCGGCCTGGCAGGCGGAGCCGGCAGGCGCGCCGGGTCTCGCCGGGGGCGCGACTGACGGCCAGCCGGCGCCTGGCGATGCAGCCGCGCTGCACCAGATGATTGGCTCCGAGGGCAGGCCAGATCGACCCAGTCCCTCCCTCCCCGCGCCGCCGGCTCTCTCCCCACGCGCGGCGTAACCGGGCGTGCGACCCGCTCATGGGAGTAGTAGCACACCTGACAGAGCAGGGCAGGGCTCAGAGCGGCCACACTGGCAGGAGCAAGGCAGGGCTCAGAGCGGCACACCTGACAGAGCAGGGCAGAGCTCAGAGCGGCACACCTGACAGAGCAGGGCAGGGCTCAGAGCGGCACACCTGAAACAGCAGGATAGGGCTCAGAGCAGCACACCTGACAGAGCAGGGCAGGGCTCAGAGCAGCACACCTCACAGAGCAGGGCAGAGCTCAGAGCAGCACACCTGACAGAGCAGGGCAGAGATCAGAGCGGCACACCTGAAACAGCAGGATAGGGCTCAGAGCAGCACACCTGACAGAGCAGGGCAGAGCTCAGAGCAGCACACCTGACAGATCAGAGCAGAGCTCAGAGCAGCACGTCTGAAAGAGCAGAGCAGAGCTCAGAGCAGCACACCTGACAGAGCAGAGCAGAGCTCAGAGCAGCACGCCTGACAGATCCCGTGCGCGACAGCTTACTGGTGCGGGGTGAACGGCAGATGCTCATTCATGGCGCTATCTAGCTGATCACGGCTGCGTGCAGCCGAGGAGCGGCGCGCACAGGCACGCGGCAGCTGCGCCGCGACGGCCACAAAAAACGGCGCGGCTCGCTTTTTACGGAGAGCCAGAGCTGGATCGCGAGCGGGGCCATCCGTTCGTTAGCGCTCGGTTCGGTGGTGGCCAGCCAGGCGTCGGCCGGCCGGGGTGCCGAGAGTAGTTCCCCTCGACGGCCGCTGTCAGGACTGCCACGCGCCATTTGCCACCTTCTGTGCGGCGGCGGCTGCCTGTTTTGCGCAGCCGCGCCCCGCCGCGCCCCCGAGAGGTGCGCCCCGCCCCGCGCGCGCGGCGGCGGCGGCGGCGTTTGTGGATCACCGCATTCCGTGACTTCCGTGCCAGGAGGACCTGCTGTCAGCCCCGTTAGCCAGGCGTGCCGTGCCGTTCGCATCCAGGCCCGTCCCACTGCCCATCAAGTCCGCCTGTCGACCGCCCGAAAGCCGGCGGCGCGCTCTCTATTTTTACCAGACGCGGTCGTCGGTCTGGCGTGGCGGCCCTCATCGCGCGGCCTGAGCGCCGCCACAAAACGCGCCCGGTGAATGGACGCCGCGGCGGCGAGGCCCCGGGTCGGAGGCGGACGACCCCTGGCGCGAGGTCGGGCCGCGTCGTCCCGTCCGCCAGGCGGCGCCCAGCCTGCGCCCCGCCAGCCGGCCCCCGCGCGCTCCGCACGCCACCGACCAATGGAAGGCGGGTGAGCAAGGCCGGCTTGTTACGGATGGGGTGAGCGAGGGCACTGCAGACCGCCAGTCCTGTAGCGCTGATAACCAGCCCAGTTAGAAGCTTTGGGACATTCTCATGATCAGCGGCGTTGCGTGTCATAAAACCGGCTCTGCGAGAAGTGCTTAAATTTGGCGCAACGTCCTGGTTCCCGGCGGTCGGTGCTCCTCGTTGCGTTGGACTTGAATCCGCAAGGTTTGAAGCTGAAAGCAGCGTTCAGCAGTCAGATCCTCATGTGGTCACACGGCTGCAGCAAGAGCTGTAAATCTCTCACTGCAGTACACTTGTGGATCAGATGCAAGCATTTGGGGCTACGCGTTTAAATCGGCCGTCACCCCCCGTGGTTTGGTACAAAGCCAATCACCCGGATGCGAGTCTGGTTCAGGCCGCCGTGTTAAGCCGCTGCGCAGACCACACATCGCCGCTACCACAAGCCTTTGTCCTGCACCCTTCCCCTCCCCTCCGGCGGTTCCATCAGCCCCTCCCCACCGCCGGCTGCTGCGCCGACCGCGCGCGACTCGTCGACTCGCCGGCCGCGGGCTGGCGCTGTTTGGGCAGTGAGTCAGAGCCTTCTAGGAGGGCGCGGCGCCCTGACCTGATGGTCCCGCCCCTCCACGGGTGCGGGGTGCCGCCCGGGGTGCGGCCGGTGCGTCACGGCCAGGGGCCGGCCGCACCCCCCGCACTGAGGGTGCGCTGACCGCCAGCGATCCCGGCGCGGCTTGCCGCTCTCTGCCGCACCTGTGATTCCACACCCGCACCGAGCCGATGACTCCATTTCGTGGCAGCTGGCTCCGCCGCCCCCGGCGCGCTCGCCACCCCGTGCAGGCGGGCGCGTTCCCAGGCATCACATGACTCGGCACGAGCCGGGCCGGCGGCCCCGGCCGGCTCGAGGTCACGGCCCCCGTGACCCGTGACCCGGCCGGTGTCGTGTGTGTTTGCTGACGGCGCCACATTGCGCCGTGGCGCGCCTGGTATGCCGGTGCTGACTGGCCGAGGTCATCCCTTGATCATTAGAAGCAATGCAGTAGCTTCGGTCTCGCAGTCAGCCGGCTGCAGGGTGGATCCCGCACCAAAGTCAGTGGCGATCCCAGGGGACGCAACCCCACCGCAGGTTGAGGCTTTGACCAGAGATTGCTTCGGCGAACAGGAGCTGGGTCGGTACAAACGTCACGGACGGAAGAGCAACAACAGTGCCGGTTGCTTGCTGGTAGACAACCTTGGTCTGTTCGATGTCGATGTGCACGCAAGCTGAGAGAGAGAAGAGAGGGAGACAGAGAAGAGGGAAGAGAGAGAGGGAGAGCCCGAAGAGACGGAATGATGTCGAGAGAAACTGGACGAAGAGGAGAGGACGAGAGAGGGACGAGAGAGGATGTGAGAGAGATAATGAGAAGTTGAGAGAGAGAGCGAGAGAGGAGATGAGGAGAGAGAGAGAGTGAGAGGGCGGAGAGAGAGAGATGAGAGAGAGGAGAGAGAGAGAGAGGACATCGGCGGTTCCCGCGCGTCCATAAGCTAGGCTATGGCTAGGCTAGCTATCATCCCGTAGTCAAGCTAGCTTCAGAAGGCTAGGCTCTCGGAAATGCGCATGCTTGCACCCCGGGTGTACATTCGCCACGTGCATCTCAGTGTCGAGGCGGTGGACAAGCACGAAACCAAGTTGTTCAGCTCCATGAACTATGAGAATAGAAGGCATTGTAAAACACCCACAACATGATATGCGCCAATATTTACGGTGTACCTGCGGCGGATAAAAGCGTCTAACGCCAATCGAAGAGAGCACCAGCCCACCTTGTCACGGCTCCGCAGCTTGTTCAGCTTCTTTTTATAGCGGTCAAGTCCCCTGCAATTTCCATTTACAATACATGGGGTGCAGGTGTGCACGACGTACCCGTCCGGGCCAGCGATCACCACAGGAGGCCAGAACCAACATCGGCTGGGGCAAATGGCACGTGGCCCACACACGTGCCCCGAGCCTCTTCATTCCTCGTGCCGCATGGCCGGCCCCACGGAGCGGGTGGCGGGGAGGGGAGGGGGGGGGGGGGGGGCGCCTCCCGGCTCGAGGTCCATCTCTATGGGCCGCCTGGTCGCTCATGGTCTCAGTGGGGTGTCCCCAACAGCAGCGGCACGTCTACACGGACCACACGCCATCAGACCGGCAGCGGTCGCACCACAGCACAGCCAGCGAGGGCCGGCCCGGGCGTTACACGGCCTGTCGGAGCGTCTCACCGCCCGCCGTCACAACAACAGCCGCCACCGACTTGGCCAGCGCTTGCCCGCAGCGTGAGCAGCCAGCACTGCTGCGTACCGCCGCCGTCTCGAGCCGGCGCCAACCGCCAGCGGGCTGCGTGCCGCCACCCGGGCAGCGTCACGGCCGTGCCGGCGGCTCCCAGCGCGTCCGGCGTCGGTGGGCCGCGGTGCGTGGCGGCGCCAGGTGTGTGGGAACGGCGCGGCGGCGCGCGGCTGTGTCAGTGCCCGCCCGCCGCTGCCGCCGCCGCCGCCCGCCGTCCGCCGCCCGCCGCCGCCAGCCCGGCCCGCCAGCGGCACACGTGCGGCGCTCGCGGCCTGGTGCGGACGCGGCAGCGACGCTGCGGACGGCGCGTGGCGCGCGCTGGTGAACGGCCGCCGGCGGACTGGTGTGAGCGGTGGCTGAGGAGCGGCGACCTGACGCGCGAGTGACGTGTCGAGGGCAGCCCCATACGGATCTGTGACGTGACCTCTGCAGCGTGGCAGCGACGTACGAACGAGACCGTGCCTGTGCAGGGGACGTGGGCCTGCGAGTGTGACCACTGGGGTCAGAAGACAAATTGTGGGAGTGAGTGCGGATTGCCCCGCTGAAGTGAGACGGCATCGACAGGGTTCTTCCCCGTGTGAGAGGGTCCTCCGGGAGCGCCGCCTCGACTCGCATCGGTGACTCGCGCGTGTGAGCGTCGAAGAGGGACAGCGCCGCGGTGGTCCCGTCTGTCACCTCAGCGAGCGAACAACCAGCGCCAAACTGGGGAAGCTGCGCGCTGCCACGTTTGACCTGGTGGCCGGGAGTCATGGTGATGCTGGCGGCATGGACAAGAGCAAGCGGAACGACGACGTCGTCCTGTTGCTCTGTGAGTATGGACCACCTGGCGGAAGTCATAAGTACTTCGCCGGCAGGCAGAAGGCATTCAAACGTCATGATTGCAGACGGCAGTATTTACCACAGCGTTCGTCAGGAGGCGAACAGCTAACTGGTGTCGTCTTCGAGACAAAATGTACGTGCATTGTCGCGCACAATGCCATAGCAACGCAGAGCAAGCAAACGATGTTATGGTTCAATGTTTGAACCTTGGATCAAATCGCATGACCTTCGGCTCGGCTTTAGCGTAGTGTATATTTTTCCAAACCCTCGGGGCCAGTCAACAGGGAGATGTTGGGGTTGTGATTATCAACGTTCCTGCTATAGTCTTACTTGGTAGCCATTGCTAATCAAACGTCGAACACACAGGGTGGGCCGTTGCAGGCATACTCTGACTACGGATGACGATGTGCCGGTGGGAAGGGATCAGGGCGGGCGGTGGTGACGTGTTTCCGACCGGGGACAAGCCGACCGCCGGCTTCCCCGCACCTCCCCTTCTCTCCCCTCCCTGGTGTGGGCAGGGCCGGCTGTGCCCGCGTCATCGGCTTCATCACCGGTCGACCCGTGCACATCCGGCGGCAGTGGAGAGGGGAGGGGCATCCGGGGCACACCGCGGGGGATGGATCCTGTCCCAGCGCAGCGGAGGGACTTACGAGGGGGCTGCCGTGCGGCGGGTGATGGGTCCTGTCCCAGCGCAGCGGAGGGACGTACGAGGGGGCTGCCGTGCGGGGTGACGGGTCCTGTCCCAGTGCAGCGGAGGGACGTACGAGGGGGCTGCCGTGCGGGGGTGGACGGGTCCTGTTGGGCGGAGGGGCGTACGAGGGGGCTGCCGTGCGGAGGTGGACGGGTCCTGTCCCAGTGCAGCAGAGGGGCGTACGAGGGGGCTGCCGTGCGGAGGTGACGGGTCCTGTCCCAGTGCAGCGGAAGGGGCGTACGAGGGGGCTGCCGTGCGGGGGTGACGGGGTCCTGTCCCAGTGCAGCGGGAGGGGCGTACGAGGGGCTGCCGTGCGGAGGTGATGGGTCCTGTCCCAGTGCAGCGGAGGGGCGCACGAGGGGCTGCCGTGCGGAAGGTGACGGGTCCTGTCCCAGCGCAGAGGAGGGACGTACGAGGGGGGCTGCCGTGCGGGGGGTGACGGGTCCTGTCCCAGTGCAGCGGAGGGGCGTACGAGGGGGGCTGCCGTGCGGATGGTGACGGGTCCTGTCCCAGTGCAGCGGAGGGGCGAACGAAAGGTCTGCCGTGCGGAGGTGACGGGTCCTGCCCAAGTGCAGCGGAGGGGCGTACGAGGGGGCTGCCGTGCGGGAGTGACGGGGCCTGCCCCTGTACCGGAGTGACGGAGACCTGCCCCCGTGCAGGGGTGACGGGGGCCTGCCCCTGTACCGGAGTGACGGAGACCTGCCCCGTGCAGGGGTGACGGGGGCCTGCCTCTGCGCAAGGGCGACAGGGGGCTTTGTGCGGAAGTGACGGGTCCTGTCCCAGTGCAGCGGAGGGGCGCACGAGGGGCTGCCGTGCGGAGGTGACGGGTCCTGTCCCAGTGCAGCGGAGGGGCGCACGAGGCTGCCGTGCGGAGGTGACGGGTCCTGTCCCAGTGCAGCGGAGGGGCGCACGAGGGGGCTGCTGTGCGGGGTGACGGGTCCTGTCCCAGTGCAGCGAGGGCGCACGAGGGGGCTGCGTGCGGGGTGACGGGTCCGTCCAGTGCAGGAGTACGAGGGTGCGGGAGTGACGGGTCCTGTTGGGCGGAGGGGCGTGCGAGGGGCCTGCCGTGCGGGTGACGGGGACCTGACGGCAGCGAGAGCCAGCCTGAGAGCCTGACGGTGCCAGCCCGCCCGGCGCCAAGTGGTTCCGTCCGATGAAAACACGCGGTATGTAAACACAGGACTGCGGTCGGATGGATCGGTGGCCGTGCTGTGACAGCCAGACGACACGTCATCGGCATTAGTGGATCTGGGGTGCGGATCTGGACCAGCGGCGGGAATGTTACCGTCGGCCAGACAACCGTCGGCGCAACAGCAAGAACGCTGTTAGCTTTGGTCCGTTCGGATAGGCGATGATAGACAGTTGGCCGTTGTAGCCTCCGTTGAAACGGTCGTTCTGAAACTCCTTGCGTGATGCCCAAGGCGCCTTAACGAACAGGAAAAAAATACTTCGGCTCCAGTGACGTGAGCTCCCCGTAAAGACCAGCTCACGGCGTTCAGTTGCAGGTCCGTGGTAAAGCAGCATTATGGCGAGAGCTGCAAAAGCAGGCAGACCGTATTAAGCGTCTGCACGGCCGTGACACAACGTGGATGTGGAGACGCTACTTGTTCCTTACCGATGCGGCGTAGTTGGCGCGGAAGTTCTGACTCACGTTACCGTCTGTGGTGCTACCACTCCCGCAGGATGTGCTGTGTTCACGCTATCTGTTGTCCATCGCCGTGGCGTGCTGACGCTGAGTGGCGTGCACAGACTGCTGTTGCTTCGTCGAAATGGAAAAGAAAACAATAAAAGGAGCGTTTCAAATGCATTTCATTAAAGCAAGTCGTGGATGTATTGCTGGCAACATAACTTTTCTGACCTGGATTAAAGAGCGACCTCCCGATTCACTTGAAGCAATAGCCTTCCGTAAAAAGCTAGTTGTATTGCAAACACAGCCGTCTTTGGGCTTGAGCACCACTGGCAACCGCTTCGGAGAACGCCACAGACAAGCCACGTCCTTGCCTAATCAAAACACGCACCCGCAGCATCGCGAAACGCTGCTGCGTACAAGTTACCCAACTCGCGAAATGAAAGCTTCAGAAAACGTCACAACCCAGCGACGTCCTCACGTACTGCACGTGTCGTCGACGGCAGGCGGCGGTGCCGTGCGCCGGTGGGGCCGCAGCGCGCCCGGCTTCTCACGTCGCCTGCCTCTCGCTGTGAAACCGGCGCTATCCGCTCGACCCGGGCGCCGGGTCACAGCGACTCGCCTCTGTCGCAAGCGCGGGTCAGAGGTGTTACAACCCGCCGTCTCTGCGCAATGCTCTCAGCCCGTACGGAGCGCCCTGGCGCACGGCGCGTCGGGGCGCGGGGCGCGTGTGATCAGTGACTGGAAACGGGTGGCGCTGGCACAGATCTGTCGGAACGCATCATAGTACGTGCGCGATTCGCTGCCGGCTGCGGCCCGCTGCGGGGCCGCCGTCGGCTTCGACCACCCGTCTACCCGAGCGCATACCTCGCAGCAGCTGGTGCGGGGCCCGACAATAAACAGCCGGCCGTGGGCCGTGGGAAGGTCAGGGGTCGGCGTGGGGTGCCGCCTGGTGACCGCCCCCGGCCGACGCCGAGCCGATCCCAGCTGGCCGGCTGACCGCGGCGTCCGCAGCTGACGGCACCCCGGACGCCCGACGCAGGGCACCGGGCCAGTTCGCACGCTCCAGCCGCGGCGGCCCGTCTGGTACAACTCTGATGCGTGGCTGTGATGCGCACTTATTACGGCCTGTCTTTTACGGCCTAAGCTGCATGGCTTCTTTAACGAGTGTTCCCGGTGCGTCCTTTCATCGTTACATATCTTCCGTGATGCGACTGTTCTCCCATACGCCATTTGTTCCAACGCGTCCGATGTCTCTCTCCTATGCATTGGTCCACGTGACTACTGGCCAGTGGGGCTCGTGGTCGCGCTGAGGTCGAGCGAACAACGCGTCCAAGTGCCGCTCCCCCGTTCGCCCAGCAATGCTCCTGGTGAATGCCTTTGGTCACACTGTCACCAGTGAGCATTAAACGTGCCACGTGTCAGCTCTGATTATTTTTTATAGCGGGAAGCGAGTCACCACTGAGTCGTTTGCTCGCGCTGCCGCGGACGTGCCACGAAACAAATCTTCTTACACTGACTGACGTGCCACGTGACAGTCGCTTGCAGTGGACCACGTGAATGGTGATAAGCCTGGTGCGGTCTCAGGTCCTCGACGCGGCGCGATGCAGCTGCGGTGGCGATGGGCCACGTGACACGTGACGGCCTCGGTCACGCGGCGGCAGAAGTGCCGAGTGCAGCCTGCCCGCCCTGTCCCGACGGGCGGCATGAGTGACATATGTGGGTCTCGGCGCTGCAGCCCGGGTCACGTGACCGCCGTCCAGCTCAGGCCGGTGACGTCAGCAGTGTAAACGGACTCGGCTGTCCTGTGGTGCGCCATGGACGGCGCATGGCTGCCTGTCCGCGCTTTCTCCGCAGCTGTCCGCCGCTGTCAGGCCGCCACGTCCCGCCTCTAATGCCAAGTTATTTACACGGCCCGATGCGGCTGACTGGCACGCTTCACACGGCCTTCCGGAGGGCGCCGACAAGTAGGTGCCTCCGACGGCGGCCGGAGACAGCCCAAACACCGCAGCAAAGCCGACAGGACCAGCCGGCGCGGCTATAGCCGCCGTTAGTCGGCCAGCGCTGTCGACCGAGGACGGACCGTTCGTCGGCCAGTGCCACGCTGACCAGCGCCGACACGGAGCGTGTCCAGAGCCAGCCTGCCGCCGCCGGCGACATCGGAACAATGGGCGGCCGCGCGCCGGGCGCGGAGCGGTCCGCCGGCGGCGCCCGGCCGTGTGAGCGGGCTGACCTCATCGCTGACCTCTGACACGCTCCCCTCGCATCGTGTCAGTCGCAGACCCCTCGTAACGGTGATCACGACGTGGGCTCACACTGGGCTCACACTCACCGGAGGAGGGCGTGACTCGCCAAACAAATTGCTCTGGATGTTACCGGGATCATATTTAGAGCCAGCTGGCGTGTACTATGGATTGCGCGATACTGTCTCGTTGACGGGTGCTTCGACCTATCCTTGAACCCATCTAGTGCAACGCATGTGTAATGAGGAATTCCCTTCCCACATTAGCATAGCTAATGGCAGGCTTGTTGCGAGCTTCTATAAATGACTTTGATGCAGCTAAATTGCGCAGCAGAAAGTCGGTTGGAACAAGGCGAAGGCTGTTTTTTATACTAGATGACTCTGTCGCTCCCAATTGGTTAAAGTTCGGTGGATCGCACCTTAAAACAGCCATTCACGATTTTAAATTATCCCATATGACGCGGATTCACTCATGACCAACAAATATTCATGACTTCGTGTAAAAACATTGATGTTGTTGAAAGCTAAACCCGGTTCAGAACATTCGGCGTTATCAGCAAACACGCCAAGGCATGCACATCACGAGTAAGACAAATCCTGCGCCGCACCCATCCGGTGTAGGCCCTATAGCTGCCCATCATGCGATGAGTGCGGCTGCAGCGGGCGTGTCACTAATCTGTGCTGGAGCGACGCCTGAGGGCGCCCGGCGGACCACTGCAGCTACGGGACCAGCGTCTTGCAACGGTCCATGCGTGCGCGGTCCTGCCGCCCACGGGATGAGGCTGGCTGGACACGGGTGGCTTCAGGCTCGGGGCCGGGGAGGCGGTACGGTGTGACAAATACTGAGAAGAAGCTTATGTAACTCTGCATGCCGTGACTGCGGGCCCGGCTGTCGCATGTTCCCGGTCGCGGACTGGCATCTGATGGCGGCGGCGTGACATGCCCAGTCCGACCGCCGGCGGGCGCCCGGACGCCCCTGCGCCGGCCGCCACATCTGACGTCGGTGGTTTGTCTCTGCTGCAGATAAGAAGTCGCCGAGTGAGCCGAGCCAGCCGGCCGCCAGCTCCCCAGCCGCCAGGCCCGTCTACATGGTGTACGACGGCGCTGACCGGCAGCCGGACGGCCCGGCACCACCAGGTGAGCACCCGTGGCCCGACAGCCCTCCCCCGAGTGGGAGGTGGACGGTCCAGCACCAGCGCCGCCAGATTTTTTTATTTTAAAAGCCTGCGCCCGCCCCGCAGGAACATTTTGAAACCCGCCCCGCCCCGCAGGGCTATTTTTGAGAAAGAGCCCAAACAAGCCCACACTTACTGTTTTTTCTCAGTTTTTTTCCACAATATAAGACCCACAACTAAGAGTTGTAACAATTATACAAGGCTGTTTATTGTGTTTGTTCTGTATTTGCAATACTAGCATTAATAAATCTCAGTTTTCATTCCCGGCACAGAAGCTTGCAAATTACCTCAACATTTTATTTGACCTAAAAGAAGGACCTGTAAGAAGTATATACCGATATTGATGGCTTTAGCACTTGTTTTCAAAGCAACAATTAATGATGTGGTTATCACACTTCATTTACTTCAAGGTCTAAAAGTTTGGCTCATTGCAAGGAAACCTCAGGTTCTCAGAAGGGCCAAAAGACACAGTTGTCTTGTTCAAGGATATCAAATATGTTTTGTCCAGAATAACATCCTCATGACTGTTCAGAGGACACTTCAAAGTTAGGTAAAGGCTCATACCTTGAAAGTAAGAAAGTGTGACAACAGTGTTAGTGTGGAAAACATAACTTACCTTGTAGGTACTTAAGTTACTTATTTGCTTGATTCTCATTTTTGCACTTGTTCATGTGGGTCCCCTTATGCCCTGCATGATATGCATATCCATGTATTTTGTAAAGACAGAATCGGACATCCACAGCTCCAAGGTGACTGGTATTTGAAACCATACAAGTGTCATTTTCACCAAGAAAAAATTTCGTATGCACTGCAAAACGAACACCTTTACAAATTCAGACGTATTACCGACATTATAGGACTAAAACACTGCCGAAGTGCAAAAACGCACTTCAATAACAACCTGCCCCATTCTTCATTGCATAGACATTAGTGCCTGGTGACTGGCTAAGCTTGCTCACGTACAGTAGCGAGGCTTTAAATCTTACTGAGAAGCTGTATCCAAAGCTGGATTCATTTCATACTCGAAATCAATTTCTCGCGAGTCAACTGTAATGCCATCAAATCCCAAAGGCTGTAACGCTCCAAGCCTCATTGCTAGTGAAACGCGATCCGGTGCGCCATAAATGACTTCACGCTTAACGTTTGATCTGTGAATGGCTACTTAAACACGATAATTGGCTAGCAAATGCGACCTCGTTTGTAAGCCGCGTAAACGTCGTTGTTAAATGGCACCGAGTCGCAAGTAACGGAGTCTTTTGCAGTTGGAGAGTTTAAACAACGTACGCACCTTACGCGTGCTAATACAGTGAAGGCTTATTTTAACTTCAGCCAAGTTAGAGGATGCTTTCACTTAACCTGAGCTAATCATGACGTCCGGGCCATCCATTGCTTCGTTGCGCCGGTCACCCATGATTACGTCAAAAGATTTATCACCAAAACAGCCGATTTCACAGTGCTATCGTTTTACGTGTCAACCATGTCCAAATTTGCTTGGTTATCAACTCAGAACGTACCTGACGTTTATAAAATACTGCAATTTCGCATGCAGAAGTGTTTCCATGCAGCTGTTTCACGAGGACAATGCACGATAAAATTTCACCTATGCCTTGCATCGATGTAGGTTACATTGAAGTTTAAACGCGTACCAATGTCCGCCAAATAAAAGAACCTGATCACCAAACCAGTCTTTTGTCCAGCGGAACCAAACCAGCTTGACCAAACTTGAGCATCGATGCATCGGTGCTTGAACATTTGAACACATCGATGCAGTGTCCAAACTTCGTAAACGGCGAAAAATGTCGATCAGCCTTGGTCGTGCTCTTGGCTATGCCGAGGCCGCGCGATGTGCGCCGTAATCGTCTTTCGATGCCGCGGCATGGTGGCTGTTGTTCTGGTGGTTAAACAAACCGCGGGCGGAACTCCAAGACTTGGCATGAATTCAGCAGACATTGTTGCTTTATCCACGTTACAAAGTCTGCAGATCAGTTCTGGGTTACGAAACACTGGCTTGCTGGCAGGGTGTTCGGGATTTGGCGGGCAATGGTATGCGCTTTACTTCCAATGCCAGGCCCTTGCTTCCATTTCATCCAAGCAGGGGCTGTTGGGTACCGTTTGTTGTTTGAACATGACGTGAACATTTGAACCTTTCAGCTTTGCCAGGTATTCTGTTCTCATGATGCGTTTTTATTTTCATGGATGGTATTGAGTCTAACGGTTCCTGCTCTGTCGTTATCTGTGGGGATTTCAACCACTCACTTTTTTGCATAGCTAAATCTTATGCAATAGTAGTGCTGAAACCATGCTCTTCTACTGATAAAGATATTTAATGTGCCTTGGCAGATTTGTTTATGAAGTAGCATGCTTGGCATCTGGAAAACCTCAACACTAGATATGCTGCTTTGTTATTGTCACGCATTTTGCAAATATTCTCTTTTCACGAGAGGTTATTGTGCATAACAAATAAGTAATTTATTGTGTGTATGTGTTACAAACACACAATCTAAAATAATTTGTTTTTTGAAAGCCCACCCTTACCCGCAACTTTGTCGGAAGTACCCGCCAAATCGTCGCGGCCTTTTAAAGTCCAATTGTTACGGACCTATGCTTTAAAGTGGCAGCTCCGTCCAGTACCCACAGGTGAGCATCCGTGGCCGTGCACCTCTCCTCCGACCGGCAGGCGGATGGGTTAGTTCCTGGCAGGTGGGCTGTATGACCGCTCCTCTGCCCCAGCGGGAGACAGCAGGCCGACATCCCACAGAGCCCCCGTGACCCCCCCCCCCCCCTCCCCCTTCTCGGCCAGCGGGAGGCGGAGACCGGCCGGACACCCTCTTGAGTGCCCCCTCCCCCCCCCCCCCCGACCCGGGCGTCCGGCTTGCTGCCCGCCCTGACTCCCACGCCGGGGCGGAAACCAGCTGTCGGCTCGTGGGCGTCGGAATGGAGAGCGGCACAGTCGCAGAGGGAAGCGCGTGCCTGTAGGGACTGTCCCCGGCAGTGAGCTGCACACCTGAGCATAGCAGGTCACAGCCTGAGCAGCCTGAGCATGGCAGGTCACAGCCTGAGCAGCCTGAGCATAGCAGGTCACAGCCTGAGCAGCCTGAGCATAGCAGGTCACAGCCTGAGCAGCCTGAGCATAGCAGGTCACATCGAAACGAGACCAAAAGGCCTGAAAGCAGGCTGAGAAGAGCGCGACTTAAACTGGGGAATTAAAAACGGTTATTTTGCCTTGATTAGAATATGTCTGCCGCTGGTGTTTTTAGGGCGGGCCCTCTGCTGTTGTCATTTTGCAGGCATAAAACCCTGGAGTGGGCTTGAAAAACTAAATACGGACAACATCTTCAGGACCTTCGCGATTACCAAAAGAAGTCACGCAGCGAAAACGTAAGGATGACTTTAAAAATGACCAAAGCACTTCAAGGGCACAAGAGATGGAGGCAAAAAAGGGGCAGGAGTTGACTTGGGCTCCGAGAACGCAAAAAAGTCGTAAATATGCATTCAATCGCACAAGATGACTGGACTAAAATGTTTATGAATTCATGAGCCCAATGTGTCAGCAGACACGAATAATGCGCTTTTAGCTGAGATGACAGAGCCGTTATAATACGTTGAATGAATACGTTTTGTGACAGCATTTTCCGAGTCCTGGTTGAAACCTCCGCCTTGAGAAAAGGCAACAGCTCAACAAATATTTTCCGTTTAGAACCATAGTAAATTCTTGCGCAAAGAAATCTGTAAATTGCGGTACACGTGAGGTGGGCACCTTGATTCATGGCTTGTTCTAGTTTCATTAACATTTGTGATCCGGAAAACTGCCACTTACGGCGGTCAGCTGTAGTGTGAGATCCGCGTTACCATTGATGGAGCGATATGGCTCTTATCCCGGATACTGCAATGTGAGAAACCGCAGCAGCTGATCGGAATTACTGATTGTCGGCAGCTCAAGGCAGCTTGGCCAGCTGGGCGTTTTGGCGCTAAGTGACCTGCCTTTCACCGAGCCGGCGGCCATTACACGCGACGGCTGCCGGCCGGCGTCGTTGAGCCGGGATCTGACCTGACCTAAGGTCGGCACGGACCCAGCAATTAACCCCTGCCCCATCCAGCCCCTTCTCCCTTCGGGCGTGAGCAGATCTCGGCATGGCTGACGAGGAGCGTAAAGCGCCCGCCGGAGCGTCACTGCTGATTCTAAAGGTCATCCCCAGATGGCAGTGGCGTCGACGCGTTACGCTCAGACCCACTGGGGACTCCGTCCCCGCCAGAGTAAGTGGTATTTCGCGACGGGTGGCGCTTGGTTACTGGTGACTTCGGCGAGCCATTTATTACAACTTGCACCAGAAAGGTCAGTTCCTGCCCGTTAATCAACTTCACCAGCTATTTGTATATGTAGGTTTCGTAGAATGCGAGGATCCGCTGTAACGGACTGAGCGAGTTCGCGGAACGGCGGCTCATCTGTTCAATTACAGCATGTTTTGCTGAGTATGTAGCCTCCACCACTGATTTTCCATTACATTCCAAGTAATCAGAAATGAAACTTCATGCGTCAAACTCTCCTTGCTGTTAAGCTCAGAAGTCCCTACAGTGCCCGTCTGAGGGCGGTCCGGCGCCGAAGGTCGGCGACAGGCCGCGCCACCGTCGCCGCCGCTAGTGGCCGACCTCTGGCCGGCTTTCCCTGCGAACACGTGGCCAGACAGGCCGGCGGCCCTCTCTCTCCCTCTCCCGCCCTCGGTGGCGCCGCGTCTGGCTCGCCTAGCGGCTCCCCATCCGCGCGAGGATCATTGTGCAACTGTTGGTGGGGCAGGCGCGATCGGAGACGCTTTTCGCCATTGTACGCTGTCGTTAGCCGGTGGAGGCGGCACAATTGGCGGATCACGGCGAAACATACGGTACGCGCCGTAGAGCTGGGGCGCCCGGGGCCACCCGGCTTGGCGGAGTTTAATCTTTGCGTGCGTTGCCAGGGGGCGTGTGCCTGCCCGCGGTGGTCGGGGCGCCCGTGGCGTCCGGCGCACGCGCACTGCGTGCAACGGCCGCGTCGATCACGTGACTTCCGGCCACACCAGGCGGAGCCGGCGCGAAAACAAAACCGGGGGCCGCCCGTCGCCGGTAGAGCCGGTTTTCGGGCGGCGGCGGCCGGTGCGCTGGCCCTTAGCGGCCGACTGGGCGTGCGCTGGCCAGGTACGGCGATACGAACCGGGCGCGCTCGGCGACAGGCGAGGCGCGGTGGCGCTGGCGCCGCGCTCCAGTCGCTCGCAGGCCCGGCCGCCGGTGGAGCGGCTGCGTTTCTACCGAGCCTCAGCCAGTGCAGCGCCGCGCCGTGCCGTGTCATAATGAGTGCTGCCAGATGGGGCCCGACGGCGGCCACGGTCGGGTAGTGCCGCGTGTCCCGCGGTGAAGTGAGGGGCGCCGCGTCGCCTCCGGCGTGAATCGACGGGTGTCTGCGCCGACGCCGACGCCAGCCACGTCGCCGCAGCGCCGGACGTCGCGGCGCCGATGACGTCATCATGGCGAACAACGACGTCATCCTGCGGCAGGGCGGCGCGGCACGCAACAGGTGTGATCGGCGCTCGCTGGCCGGTGCCGAGAATAAGTTCGTGTGGGTGGCGGTCGAGGCGCTGCCTTGCTCCGAGAGCGTGCAGGTGCTCCGCGGCGACTCCTGCCCGCCCGAAGCCCGCGGGTCACCGCTGCTCGCCGACGCAGCCGGGGGACCGCCCGCCGCCGACAGGTCGGTCGGTGGGCCCGGTCAGTCGGCCCAGCCGGTTCAGCCGGACGCCCCGGCGGCGGTCGTCGCCAGCGACGCCGCCACCTACGCCAGCCCGCGGTCCGCCCCGGTCTCCGACGCGGTCTACGCCGTGCCGGCGGCGGCGCCGGACACGGAGGGGTGCGAGGGCCGGGTCACGTCGGACGCGTCACGTGCCGAGCCGCTAGAGAGCGGCGGCGGCCGACCGGCGGCGGCGGCGGCGGCGGCGGCGGCGGCGGGCGGCGCCAGCTGTGGCGAGGTCAGCCGGCCGGCTCTGGACCGCTCCGCGCCCCTCCCCGCCGCCGGCGCCGCCAGCTCGGACGACGAGGACGAGGCAGCGGACGCCGCGTCGCCGTTGCCCGGCCCCTGCCGCCAGGCGGTCGACCGCTATTCCAACTGTTTCGAGGAACACCTGGCGCTGCTGGACGCGGCTGGCTACGACTCGCTGGACGGACTGCAGCTGCAGGCCGGCACCGAGCCCGAGTACGCGGTACCACATCGGGGTACGCCGCGCCGCCGTGACCCGACCCAGGGTCAGGCCGGATCGGACGGCGGGCAGACGCCACCACCGCCGCCGCCACCGCCACCTGCTTCACCCCCGCCGCCGACGCCGCCCCCACCGCCACCGCCTCCTCCTTCGATCTCGCCGCCCCCTCCTTCGTCTGCACCACCGCCACCGCCGCCGCCGCCGCCGCCACCGCCGCCGCCAGCGCTACCGCGAGGTCCGGCAAGGCATCCTATCTATGAGGATATCGAGCCAACTCCCGCGGAACGGGTGCGCTCTCTCGGAGAAGAAATATACGATGCCATTAGCGGTGAGTGGCCTGCTGTCATGTGAATGACAGGCCTGCTTCTCCACTCGGTTGGGTGCGATTCTGTACCCGTCTCTGTTCAGAAACCAATGCAGTGACTGACTTGGCTGAGGCATTGTTTAGAGGGGCTTTGTGGCGTCTTACCTCACACACGTCTGGACCAATCAGGGAAGGGTAGCATCAGTGTCTTCACCCGACCGGACTACTGACGTCGGTGGTGCGTGATGACCGCAGTGGTCATATCTGAGACAGGCCCGACGGAAGGACCAATCGTGTTCGGATGCTGGACGTTTCTAAACGTTAAGGATCTCCGCGGATAGGCCCATGTCTGGTTCCGTGCTGCCACCTATCGGTGTTTTCGGGGTCATATTTGCTAGAATATGACCCCGCAAATAGACGGCTTAAGACATGTCCAGTTAACTCCGGAAGCGAATTTTGCCTTATCCCACTTTGTCGTAACCGAACGACGTATTTCTGGAGGCCCCGCCGCTCCCTCCTCACTAGGGTTTGTCTAGGGAGGCCAGGCTCATTTGTTCGGGAGGATGCCGAGACAGGTGTGGCGGGGCAGCGCATGCCGGACGCTCCACACATACCCGGGGCGTAGCACCGACTCATCGACGTGCCTGCCCCGCAAACAACGGCGGCCCCCATCGTCCGGCCCCACTTGGGCGTCACCGGCAGTTGGGCTGCTCTAGACAGTCGAGACGGGGCAGACTGTCCCTGTGTACGTGCCGAAGGGTCATTTGTCTTTCAAAACCGTCAGCGAAGCGATGATGCTGTTTGCCATGTTCTTCGTCCAGTGCCAACGGAGGGCTGACGAGGCTAATGCGCGGGGCTGAGTGAGTGCCTCAACAATGAACGCGCGCGGATGATGACGAGACGGGCCTTGGTGAGACCGCGACACGCTTCAGAGCAAGTGAGAGTGGAACCGTGGAAGAAGGCTTCGGACCACCTGACCGCGCTGGTTGGGATGTTGTGGAGACTGGGATCCCAGACTGAAAGCGGGGACCGTGGCGGCAAGCTTTCGGACCACCCCCGTTGCCGTGACCGTTACGTCTGGTTGTGGTTTCCAGGCGGTTTTTTTTGGGGGGGGGGACAAGGGGGCCACCAGCCCTTAAGCCTTGAGAAGGAAGTGAGACAAGTTCAGGTAAAACGCGCTTGCGTATTTGGTGGGTAGGTATATTAATTTTCCCTTGTTCAGCTCTCCCCTAACTTATTTTGACACACTACACTCCTGTTGGACACATCAAACGAGGGAATGGCGTTGTACGGAGCGGAATGAGGAGAATGGGGGAAGTGCTCTCTCCAGTGTGTCTGTGGACCCCGGGCGGACACCCTGTCAGGAACGGCCGACCAGGCCAGTTCTGGACAGACTGCCGGCTGGTGGCAGTCTGCTGGAGACGGCTGTGGACTCCGGGCGGACTGGACTCTGTCAGGGATTCCGACCAGGCCCAGCTCTGGGCAGACTGCCAGCTGGTGGCAGCCTGCTGGAGACGGCTGTGGACCCCGGGCGGACACCCTGTCAGGGACGGCCGACCAGGCCCAGTTCTGGGCAGACTGCCAGCTGGTGGCAGCCTGCTGGAGACGGCTGTGGACCCCGGGCGGACACCCTGTCAGGAACGGCCGACCAGGCCCAGCTCTGGGCAGACTGCCAGCTGGTGGCAGTCTGCTGGAGACGGCTGTGGACCCCGGGCGGACTGGACTCTGTCAGGGACTCTGACCAGGCCCAGCTCTGGGCAGACTGCCAGCTGGTGGCAGCCTGCTGGAGACGGCTGTGGACCCCGGGCGGACACCCTGTCAGGAACGGCCGACCAGGCCCAGTTCTGGGCAGACTGCCAGCTGGTGGCAGTCTGCTGGAGACGGCTGTGGACCCCTGGCGGACTGGACTCTGTCAGGGACTCCGACCAGGCCCAGCTTTGGGTAGACTGCCGGCTGGTGGTAGTCAGCTGCAGACGGACATGGTGTGTGCGGACCTGCAGTGCTATTGGGAGAAAGTGATTGGATGACGAACTCGGATAGGAAAAAACTGTAGAGAGCTTGGCCACAAACGTCTGTGCTGTAGACCGATGACGAGTTAATTACGTGACGCAGGCAATGTGACGCAACACGATGGGCAACAAGACAATTGACATTGGCATTCCACTGAAATGGTGCTGTCACGTCTGTGTATCTTGGAAGGCGTGGACAAATGGCATAGATGGGCAGTGAGTTTCATTAGCACTCTTGTCCGATCTTCGGCGCGCACAACGCTAACGTCCACGGCATCCAGTGTGGGAGGCCTGTCAGTAACCCCCATATGCTAGATGTGCCGATAGACCGTTTGGCCATTTCGTGATAACCGTAAGGAAAATGTGAAAGACATTATGCTTGCGGAGTTTCCTACGCGTCGATGATAGACATTTAGACACATGGACATACACATAAACATTATTACATTATTAATTATTACATATATTAAACACATAGACATTATCAGACGCATGATGAAGTCGATGATAGACATTTCCGAGCTTTTAAGTTGGCGATCCGGATCTCTGCGATGCGATTTCCTGCCGGGTCTTCCGTGAATCAGCTGGAGGCGGGAAACGCCTCATGCACTGCCAACATCACAGGACGCCCCAGGCGTGGCGGTTCTCCTTACTTATTAAATGCCTGACATGCGACGCCAATACCATTAGAGGCTAGTCAATATCACGAGCCAGTATCATCAATGCCACTAGCCAATATCATGGCGCAATCTTCGCGTTGCCGGCAGCTGCGGTATTCATAAGGCCTTATTGTCGTGCCGGCACGCGTGATATGTGCAGCCCGGCAATGGCTGCCTGACCTGCGTCGGACGCGCTAGATACGCGTCCAGGGGATTTCCGCGGTGCCCGACGAGTGGGGTGTGCCAGTTCTGAAGGGAACTGGCCGGCCGGCGTGTGACGTCATAGGACCCGTTGCTTTCCGAGCGCGCCGCTCCGTCCATACGTGCCGGCAGCGGGGTGCGGTGGTGAAAGCGGGCGGCCGGCTCTGCTTACATGCGCGCTGGGTCCGCGGGCGCGGGGCGTCAATAATCATGCCAGCGGTGGCGGGCTCAACTGACTCAGTGCAGGCATTTTCGTGACGGCGCGGGTCACCCAAAAATCGCTGTATTTGGAGGCGCAGCAGAAGCGCGATATCTTGGGGATATGACGGGCGGGACCTCTCCATGCAGTTTGCTCTAGCAGGCTCCGAAAAGCTGTCCTAACCGTGGGCGGGACGTTTGCAAAGCTTTGGACCGTCTTGTACTGTAAGTAGCGTGTGTGTTGAGATGATTATTAAGGTGAGAGTTTTTCAATTATTGGGAGAGGCACCAAGCTCCCCACAAGCCCCCCGGTTCCCACAGACATGCCTGTCCTGTTCTCAGGGCGCAGTAAATAATCAGTGAGATCATAAACAATGCGTATCATAATGACCCAATTTTCCCAGCACCGCTCAATACACCATTGAGACTGCCGTTTTCCGTATTGTCGGCCAACTTCAGCCACTCGGCGGCTGGCACCTCGTTCAGCAGGGCTCGGCGCCAGGCCGTCAGTGTTTGGTGAGTGATACGAACTGGAGACTGGTGCTTCAACAACGTGATGGATGGCAAAGGGCCAGTGACAGTCGGAAAGCTTGGAGGCACAGCAGTGGACTCTGGCACCCGTGGCTCGGCGGTGAACTCGGACGACCGGGCGAGTGGTAAACATGTAAGGCCTAAGGCATCTCGGGAACTACTGGGGCCATTCTGAAAAACCGAACGGCGTTCGACTTCTCTGGACGAGATCAACATCCCTGAAAAACATAATACAAAAATTGACGTTGGGGCAACATGGACGACCCCAGTGTAGGAGCAGTTATTTACTATTAGAGACAAAGTATGTAAGGCATTTTTGGTCTTTCACAGTTGTGACGTTAATGAACAGATTTCGATATGACCAACAATGATGGATAGCTTATGATTTCAAAATGCGTATGCTGTGGCGGCCATCGCAATGAAGCGTAATGCAACCTTTCGCGTAACCCGCATGACCCTGCACGAGAGCCTGATAGAATGCAGCAACGCATTTATGTAACGGATTTTCCATCTCTTCAAGAAATTCATGCATATTCGAGGCAGAAAGGGACTTGATAGTGGCGAGCACCGCCACCTTAAAGGTCAAGGGTTAGTTTCAGATGATCCTTGACTTCTCTTCACGGAAGCGTGCTGTGGCTGATTTCACATAGGCGAGGCTTTGGCTGCCCTCCAAGGCACGGGAACTCGCTCCACTGATACTCGATTTCCTCGGATCGCGGATGTAACGGTGCTACGAAATTGAGGCGTTCGATGCCAACCAATGTTTCCAGACAAGTCAAGCTCCATTGGTAGCCAAAAGCGCGCTCAACGAGTAGCTTGGCATCGACTAAAACGCATGAAAGAAGGACGTCTCATTTCGTGATGGTCAGTATCACACATTTAAATGTAGCGTTGGGAGACACCGGGAAATATTTGTGGGCCGTCTTGGGTGACGCTCCTGCTGGTTCCTAAACGGGTCGCTGGGGAGGGCGTCTATCAAGCTCACGAGACCTGGCCCCTTTCTCCTTAGGGCCGTGCGCGCGCGCCTGCTTGCAGTTCGGTGCTGTCCCGTGGCTCGGCGGGAGGCGTCACGTTCCACACACGGCACGTGCCACACGTCTCACACCCGCCCCTCCGCTCTCCGCATGGTCGCCGGCCCCAGCTCGATGTCAGCCGTCGTCCCCGGAGCCCGTTCTTCGCAGCCGGGGCGAGTCACATCTGGGCTCGCTCGCTGCGGCCGGCTGGGCAGCGGGTACCTTGAGCCGGTCGCTGGGGCGGGCGGGCGGCTGCCGGGAGCAGGCGGCGCGCCGGCGCCGACCGGCCGCCGCCGCCGCTGCCTCCGCCGCCGCAGCCGGCTCAGTCCGCGACCGGCCGACCGCGCGGCAGGTCCGCCGTGTCCGCGCGCTGTGTCCGCCGTGTCCGCGCGCTGTGTCCGCCGTGTCCGCTGTGTCCGCCGTGTCCGCCGTGTCCGCGGCCGATGCGCTCCCACCTGCCCGTGCGGCGAACGCTGAGCGCGCCAGAGGGCGTTCATCGCGCCTACCTGTCTCTGAGAGGGCGGCACGCGATGAAGCAGACCGCAGGTACGGGCGGTCCTCTGCGGTCGACGATGTCCACTGTTTTGTCCACATCTGTCTGGATGTGTCCACATGTGCTCGTATGTGTCCAGCTGTGTTCATATGTAACCCTCGATATCCGTCTGTCCTGTCCTGTGTTGTCCTGTTTTTGCATCTCACTGCATTCACATGTGCCGATGTTGATCATCCTATGTATCCCAACGTGCTCGTCAGCATCCGCCGATGTCCAACCGTATCCAGTCGCATCCCACTGCGCCCATATGGATCCGCCTGCGTCCGCTTGTGTCCACCCGTGTTCAGCCGTATCCTTAGTGTGCGTCTCGGTCCACCTGTACCCGAACGCATTTCTCTGTTCGCCTTCGTCTTTATACCACGTTGCTTGCATGTACCCGCCATCGCTGTAAATGTTCCGCTGCTTCAACAGTGTCTCAATGTATGTCGTCTGTGTTCTCCTGTGTCCACTTGCATCCGGTTGTACCTGGCGCGTCCGTCGGTGTACGTCGTTGTCCGCCTGTGTCCTCCCGTATCTGTGTGTGGTCAGCCATGTTCGTCTCTGTCCCGTCGCTGTCGTCCTTATTCCGCTGCATTCGTCCGTGTCACACCGTAATCCTCCTTGTCAGCCTGTGTGACGGCGTCAAACCGGGGCTTGTCGTATGTATCCCCCTGTGTCCGTGTGGGTGACGTCTGTGTCCGCTTGCATCCAACTGTGTCTTGCTATGCCCTGTCGGTGCACGGCTGTATAACGCTCTCTGCCTGTGTCCGCCCGTATGCATGCTTGGCTCTCTGAGTCCGCATGTGTCCGTCTGTATCACACCGTGTCTGTCTGTGTCCGTCTATCTCTCGTTGTCCATGTGGATCGCACTTTGACGCTCGCATCCTATTGTGCCGCTGCGGTCTCAGATCTGGTCAATCCCCGAGTAGTGGCTGAGATTTCCGGCCATGGCAGCACTGCAGCTCCTGCCCTCCGGGTGACCTCGCGTCGCCCTGTCTGCCCCGCTGGACTCCCGCCCCGCTTCACTATCGGCCAGGGAGTCCCCAGCTAATGCGCCTCGGCGGCTGCACGCCAACGTTGCTTCGGTTAACTGCTTAGGCGTAAACTGCCGACCAGCGAGCGGCGCCGAACCACGAGATTGGTGGAGCGCCGCGTTACGTGCGCAGTACATTTTGGTCCGCACTGGGGTGTGGCGTGACCCAGTGGTGAGTGTTGAAAGGCCGTGTGTTCCGTATGTTCAGCATGGGTTAACATAGTCACGCTTATGGTGAGCACAGCCATCAGCACGAAGGACACGACCTTTCGTTCTCAGTAAGTAATTAAGATACCAAAAAGCAGCTACAGTCGGTATGCGGGTGCCTACGTTGCTTCTTTGGTGACCTTCCAGTTGCATCATGCTACGGTTTATCCATCCTGACTGGGCTGAGACCGGTTATATGTGCGTTCTCGCTGTTCGTACTCTGTGTATCTCCGGACATTATGCATGATATGCTCATTGGGTATGCTGGGAATGGCTTGGCTGTGACGGTGGCTCGGCGGCAGCTGACGCACCGGGCGACGGTCGTGGCGCCGGGGCCCGCCCCGCCGGCGCCGGTCCAGCTTTGTGGAGGCGTCCCGGACCGGAGCCGGAGCCGGAGCCGCAGCCGTCGGCCTGTCCGACCGGTCGCCGCCACCGTTATCTCTCGCCGTCTGTGGGCGCAACAGAGATGCCCAAAGGCCAGCTGGCGTCACCCCGGGCCGGGGACCAGCCCCGAGGTGGAGATCGTGGGTGGCGCGACTCCCGGGGAGCGCGCGAACTCGCGGCACGTGGCTTTGATCCACGGTATCGGGGGGTGTATCACAGCGCGGCCCGTGACCCCTGACAGCGGGGCTGTTCCCGAACCACGTGGCGTAGGGCATCCCGGCGCGAGTGCATCCCCGGCACTTGTCACCCGGTCCTCCCCGGCTGAGTCAATTCACGACTTGTCCGCGTGACTCCGAGCAGAGTCTATGTGACTGTCAGCACTGACAGCAGCGCGGCTGACTCAGGCGCTGCGGGGCCCTCCTGGCCTCAGGCGGGCCTCCCTCGCGCGCTGTGACCCCTCAAAATCCGCTGCGCATCGCCACGTGCTCGCCGACGTGCCGCAGCGGCGGCAGCGGCGGCACGTGTTGTGACGGCCGGCGCCCATATCGACCAGCTGGCTCTGACGTCAGGCGTCTCCGGTCGCGTCTGTGGCGCTCGGCGTCTGTGGCGCTCGGCGCGGCCGAGCCGCTCAATTGGTGTGCGACACACAAGGGCGGCGTGGCCGACGCCGTTGCGTCACGGCCCGTCAGCGGGCCGCCTGCAGCCCCGGTCCCCCACGCTCGCGCGCCGCCGCCACCTGCAACACGAGCCGGCCGCCGCTGCGCCAATTTGGCGGCCAGCTGCCGGCCGGCGGCGCCCCGACTGGCCGCCAGCGAGCGCTGGCTGCTCGGACGGGGTCACTGGAGTGCCACTGGCCTCTCGGACGGGGTTCACTGGAGTGCCGCTGGCTGCTCGGCAGGCCCCTGGAGTGCCTCTGGCCGTTTGCTTAGGCAACTGGAGTGCCGCTGGCTGCTCGGGCAAGTCACTGGAGTACCGCTTGCTGCTCGGGCAAGTCAATGGAGTGCCGATGGCTGCTCAGGCAGGTCACTGGAGTACAGCTGGCCGCTCTGTCAAGGAGTGGCTGTGGTCGCTTTGTCAGGTTACCGGAGTGGCTCGGTTCGCTGTCAGGCCGCTGAAGGGTCGCTGTCCTGTGCCTGGGGTGACGCCGTCTGCCATCCCTATGGACACTGTTTGACTGATGTCAGGACTGTACCCAGCTCTCCCGGCTAGGTCGGGGACCCGAAGCCGGACCGGAGCCGGACCGGAGCCGGACCGGAGCCGGACCAGAGCCGGCCGAATCGATTTGTGAATCCGGCGCCGAGCGGACGCTGTATAACTGATAGCATAACTAATATAACTAATATAGCATAGTATAACTAATGCCCCTGGCGTGCGGGAGGTCAGATCAGCGCACCGGTATTGGCGCCTCCTGTACTTTGAGAGGGATGGGGGCGGTGCCGAACTCTACTCAGAACACTTCAGCACCGACGGGTTACCCTAGTCATGACGCCGGTACCACTGGTTCTTACTCGCCGAGGGGACCGCGGCGCTAAAGCGCCGCGCAATTTTTCGCGATGCGGTGCAACTGTGACTGGCCCAGTCTCAGACGAAGATGTTGTCCGAATTTGCGCGTGAAGCGAACTTTTTCTAAGCATGAGGGCCCTCCGTCGTTGAAAGCACGCGTGTTGCTGACGGAGATTTCTCGAGGGCTGTGTGTGCATGGTTGTGAAGGCTTCACTGCGGGCAATACGTTGAGCCCGAGGGCTGCGCGCTATGTTTGTGGATGACAAACACAGAAACCTTCACGAGTCAGTGCGCGATGGAACATTTGTATGGGTGTTTCTTTGTGTGCCAATCACCTCGAGCCAGGTCGTAGATGCTCTTGGAGTGATGGGTGCGCTAGGCCCCACTGTTTTTTTTTCTGTTGGGTGGGAGTGCGGACAAACCCTTCAGTCCCAGTCTGGTAAGGTCGCAAAGTGCGCCATCCCGCTGCCCCACTGGTATTTCTCTCGTGGCGTTTTTTAACGTGTTGTTGTGCCAGCTGTGTGGCTGGATTAATGTTCAGTTTGGCTGATGTTGATGAATGGGCCCACGGACTTTGACCACAGCCGCACATGGGTGAGTGGCAACCGCACAAGAGGCTGAGCCTGCTTTGCGGCGGGCATGCAGACGGGCGTGGGGGACGGGGGCGTACTGTTGTCCACCCCCAGACCAGACCAGGCCTCCGTTTCGTGACAAGACCATTCGCCTGGACTTTTATGCGGAGAACACCCCCAAAAAGGCCAGTTTTGTGGAAGGTTTGGCTGTTTGCCTTTCGTGCAGGTCCCTCGGTTGATTTAGCGCAATGATAACACAGCGGTACCCGGCCGGCCATGCAGGAGCCAGCCATCTTTTCAAAGTTCACTGGCTTTGATCTGCTAGCTTCACCAACAACACTGAATTTGGGTTTCATTTTTTTCTGTATTAAGTATAAGGCCTGTTGTGTAAAACCACATATGACTTTGTCGGGCGTGTTTGTTGCCAGAATTTTATTTGACTTCTGTGCGCTTCCCTAGTGCGGTATGCTTGCATGTCATGTACCCACTCAAACGTTGAATGCACATGCCTTTGTCACTTCACTCCCTCCTTAAGATTTCGTCTGTTTCGTGTGAAAAAGATAGTGATAACAGGTGCGATGCTGTGCCACTTCACATGATTCCAAAATAGACCTGGTTATCCGGGTCAAGGAACAGCAATGTTTAGACGATCTCGAGACATTAAAACTCTTGTCTTTGTGTGACTCATCGTTCAGCACCGAATTACCTCATATTTAGGAACGAAGCAGCCCGGCAGGATCAGTGCCCGTCTCGCCAAGAGCTGGCAGGCACGTCGGCCTCCGATCTGGAGATCGCCCCCAGGAGTGCATGAGTGCTTCGAACCACTACACTGCAGCTTCTCACAAGGAATGCCACACTTGCCAAACTCCAAGGCCCGCTTGCAGGAAATTTGCCACGATGTCCACACGGCGGATGCTCCCACACTTGTTCGCGATCCAGTGCCGCGCCGCCGAGCGTCAACCGGCAGCGGCCCCTGACCTGACCTGACCTGATCTGATCTGACCTGACCTGACCTGATCCGACCCGATCTGACCCGTCTCGCCGGCTCTTGCAGACGCGGTGCGCCCCGTCCCTGGCGCGTGGGACGACGCCACCATCTACGAGGACATAGACGAGGTGGGCGACGACGGCACGCCATTCAGCTCCGACCGGCTGGAAGTGCGCCGCCAGCTCAGCTCCGACAGCTCATGGAGCGAGGAGTTCGAGTCAATGTCGGAGCCGGATGAGCCGCCGGCGCCCGCCGACAAGTGAGTACCCCAGCCTGTCGGCGCGCCCGCCGGCAAGTGAGCACCCCAGCCTGTCGGCGCGCCCGTTGGACGCTTCGCAACACGCCGCCGGGATTTTTGGTGGCTTCGTAGAGCTCACGAGGATATATCGGTGGCTAATAAGCTCACGCCTTACGCTGTTTCTTCTAAGCCTCATTGTTGGCGAGCCGGACGGCGGTCAGCTGGTAACAGCACCCGGCCGGTGGTTCGCTGTGGTGCTGACGTCACCCGGTGGTCAGGCCGACACTCCAACGGCGCCCGTCCCAGGGCACCGCTCAGGGCATCTTGCTCCGCCGGAATTGGACGGAGCACTCGGAATGTAAATTGAATGCTATAGCGACCAAATGTGACATTGACACATCGCCAAGCCGCGCTCGAATCCTCCTGCGGGCTTATGACGTCACCTGTGATGTCAGAAGTACTTAAGCTCGTAAAGCTCTTAAGTCGACATGCTCCGTGCGCCTTCGTGTTATCGGTACCTGTTACTGGCGGAGGAGAATTTCTAGGAAAACCACACAGCATAGCCCGATATGGATGAACCCGTGCTGATTTGGCTCTTGGGGCATGTCAGCACTGAGGATCTGTGGGTCGCTTAGTTGTTCTCGTTGCTGCAGTCTCGGTTTAATGTAATATCAAGTATGTTAATGCCCAACCATTTGCACGAAGTGTGAATGTAATCCCCCATTTACACTCATGGCTTCGCCTTACGGCATTCGGGCTCCGTCATGGAGCACAATACAGCTAAAATACAGTCATGGGGCAGCCGTGACCTTTCCCCGCGGTGTTGACAAATCGTCCTAGCAGAAGGTAGGCCTTTAAGAAAACGGGTCACGTCTAGATGGCTGCTTTCAGGTATATCAGTATATCATGAATTGCCGGGAGATAAAGCTGTCAGCTGGTGCGCGTCGCTGCTGGGAACTCGTACGGCATTTATTTGGCGCACTTTCGTGGCCACATACTTGCCCAGAGGGCCCTGCTGCCCCCCCCCCCCCCCCCCCCCCCCCCCCCCCAGTGTGCAGTATGACGCTCGTTAGGATTCGTTCGTCCTTGCTTGGTTTCGCTGTTGATATGAAGCATATGGTTTGGTGTTTTCCTGAATTAAAAGACAAAGCGCAAAGAAAACGCAACATCTGCCTGACATTTCCGCGCAGCGAAACTACCATATAGGTCTAGGAAAATCACACGGGGATTTTTGTCTGCATAAGTTGCATGGATTGGATGCTTCCTAAGCCTGGATGGCATCCTTCAACTTTGTGTGATTGTTTGCATCGTTAGCAAATCAATAGAATCAAGTTGTGCTTTCCTCGCAAACCAGATCCTTTCCATGCTTGACGGATGTATTGCAGGTCGACAAGGTCTCTATTAAAAAGTTTGATTCACGCACAGGTGCTCCTCGGAAGCTGTGTTCCAAACCCATGGCATGCTTTGCACACAACATTCGGTGTGTTCAGTCCTTGTTTCCTCATTAAAGGGAATTATAAAACTAGCCGGCAAACATGGAATAATTATGACAAACTAGCCGTGCAGAATGGCCAGCGCGGCGGACGGGCTGCGGACGGGACCCACTTGTAGTATTCCAACTTGTCGATAGGTGTGCTTATGGGTACGTTGTTTGCATAACCTAATGCTCACGTGGTTGTGCCCTTTCTCGTGGTATTTTTACATATTTGTCCGTGATTTTGCGTTGTTTACTTGCATTCACATATTTCGTCGTCCTAATGCGTACCACTGTCTAAATTCCTGTATTATGCAGCACAAAACGTGATTCGTGTTCGAAACACGCGCTGAACGCGTTGCAGTGGTCAACAGCCTACTGAGGTACGTTGGCGCCAGCAGTTGTGCAAACGCACGCCAAACACAAAGAACTGGATGGTCATATTTTTCTTGGCCTTGGGCTTCACATGGCCAATGGGGTGACAGTGTTTGTGTGACACTTCTGTCACGTCATGCACGCCTGGCTGATCTTGAAATAGGTGGCGCGAAACAGCTTATAAGTTCGCGGGCGTTAAGCTCAGAAACCAGAAAGTTTTATCTCTTAGAAATGACAGGGCTGTGAACTGCACTGATTCTCCAAAATGGGTATATCATTTGAAAACCTCATGCAAATATGAAATACTGCCATCAATACCCAATACTATGTCAGCAGGAAAGCACTTTCTGAGGACGATATTACTGCTTGTAGCAGGAAATCGTCTGGGTGCTTTGCCTGAATGTATGGTGGTGACACCATACCGGGAAAAGCGCGTGTAGCTGTTATTGCCCGCGTTCTGTAACAAACACCCGAGCGCTGGGTTATTTTGGCGCCCTCTATGCCCACCGGAGGCGGCAGGACGCACGGAGACACTCTCTCGAGGTGGTGATGAAAAGACGAAGGTATGCAGATGAAGGACAAAGAAAGGCGTGAATGGAATCAAAATGGACCTCCCTATTCTTGGAGCCATCTAGACCATGTGTGTCACAGACTATGTGAACGTGCGCACTTAGTGATGGTAGAGGGGTCGCCGCCTCCCCAACAACTATCTCAAAGATCTGCCCTCTTCAACCAAGTGATTCCAAGGAGGCATACGCTGTCATACCCCTTTAAGGTGCGCCTTTGATAAAAGCTGCCGCCAGTGGTGGGTGGAGATATCTTGCATGCAAAATGTCCTTCAGAAGGAGTCGCATGACCTGACGGCCAATAAATCGATGCTGCTCCGCTGCCAGAGCCCAGCCCATCCAGGTGAAAACCTCTGAAAGGTCACGGGCTGCGCCTCGTTGCGTCCCGACGCGCCGAGTTTGAATGTTCGAGTCGCCTCTCGCGCCGAGGCTGGATTCCGTTCTGCGCGCCGCGGAGTGCGGCTTCCGCTGAGCCGGCGCTACGTCTCTCTTTCCCTCCTCTGACATCACCGGCGCAGGCATGCACATACCTACATCGCGGACGGGGCATGCAGAACTGTGACGGACGCCGGTCGGCCTTGGGGCATGGTTTTGCTCGTGCCGTGGCACGGCAGCGCTGTGGTCGCCGCCAGGTCCGCGGCGTGGACGCGCTCCGCACACTGGCGCCGGCTGCAGACCTCCGACGGTTTACAGCCCCGACAATGGCGTGGCCCGCCAGCGGATCGTCTTGCTGGTTTTTGCCCCGTGTTTTCAGCGTGGGTTCGGAATGTGCCTTCACTTAACTTGCAAACGCAAACTGGAAAGAGAGGCTTTGACTGAAAACCATTCGGCAAGCTGACGCCTACGCGTCTGACCTGTATCGCCGTACAAGTGCGGCGTCGTGTCAAGCGTGCGTCCGTTTTCCAGATGGTGAGCAGCGTTACGTGAGTGAGCGGTGCACGTTCAAAGCCCATTCAGTTGCTTCTGCGGTAGCCACGGTGCATCTACGGAGAAGCCGAGTTCCAAGTTGCCACCGGTTTCCGCAAAGGCCTGTTTTCACAGTTGAGATCTTGAAAACCCACCGTCCGTTGCAGTACTGAGAGCATGACATCCGTTTTGCCGTTGTGGTTTGAGAGGCGCTCTCACGTGGGCGTGTAGCGAGGGTCATAACGAGGCGCACAACGGGAGCCCCTCCCACTGGGGCGCAAAAGCAACGAAGCCGTTGGCGGTGCGGGGTAAAATTTCTGCCCAGCAGGCGTCCGCTTATTATTTTTGTACTGCCCGGGCGTGGCGAGAGGCGGCAGTGGAGTGGAGGACCAGAGAAGACTACCATCTAAGCGGTCACTGGGGCAGACTGCCGCCCAGCCGGACCAGAGCGGCTGGCTGAGCAGACCACCGCTTGAGCCCGTCCGCCTGACCAGAGCGACTGGCAGAGCAGACCACCGTATGAGCGGTTACCTGCGCAGACTGCCGTTCAGCCTGACCAGAGCGGCTGGCTGAGCAGACCACCGCCTGAGCCCGTCCTCCTGACCAGAGCAGCTGACTGAGCAGACCACCGTCTGAGCGGTTACCTGGGCAGACTGCCGCCCGCCTAACCAGAGCGGCTGGCAGAGCAGACCACCGCCTGAGCGGTTACCGGGGCAGACTGCCGTCCGCCCGACCAGAGCGGCTGGCAGAGCAGACCACCGCCTGGTTGGTATCGACCGACCGGCAGCTCGCAGCTGCTGCAGCGTCAGCCGCTGTGACCGACCTGACTGTGGGTCGGGGAGAGGGGGGCGGGGGCGGCTGTGGTCCGCGCTGGAACGTCGCGTCCGGGTGCTGTCGGGATGTTCGTGCTCCCACTCCCTTGACACGGTGGGCCGACGTGCGCTGGTGACCGGGGTGCGCCGGTGATGGCGGAAGACGAGCCGTGCCGGACGTGTCGGCGGGACGGCGACCGTGCGGTGTGCGGTGCGCGGGGTGCGGTGTGCGGTGTGCGGGGTGCGGGGTGCGGGGGCCTGCAGGTGACGGGCGAGCGCCGCCCGCCGCGCGGCCCTGACCGGCGCGGCTGTCCGCCCGGATCGGTTGGTCCAGACGCAGGGCGCCGGCGCGACGGACCGGCTCATCGGCCGTAAGACCGGGCCGTGGCCTCCGCCCGTCGCAGCTGGGATTGCAGGACGTTTGACAGCTGCCCTTGTCGGGATTCTAATTTGAAGACGCCTTGTATGCTGTGAAAAATGGTCGAGTCCGTCATGTTTGGAATGGTTGTCGTACTGTGTGCGTGTTAGACGCCGGAAGAACACTGCTACTTGTTTTGGAGAGATGTACCATTTGTCTCCCCCGCTTTGAAATTATTCGTCGGCTTAGAAGAAATGCATCACATTGAATCGTCTTTATTCATTACGGTACAGGCTGTCTCAGCAACTTGGTTCTCGAAATATACGGTGTTTATCAACATTGCCTCCCGTTAATCCAAGTCTGATGCTGTATTATCTGTTTTGGAGTGCGCTTTTAGAACCGTGGTTGTATTCAGGCGCTGCTACATACGCATTCTGCGTACTGCCTCCCCTGTCGCTTCAAGGTATCACACGTCAGTGAAATCGAATGTCGTGGAAGCTACAAGTTTACTTTACAACTTCCTTGAACACCTGGAGCCACCCACTGCTCGCCGCTGGAATCCTGATTTCTTCCCGTTATGTCGAGTGGTGATGATGCAAGTTGGGTAAATATCTCCATCGTCAGCCATTGTAGAGCATATTAGCAACGATTATTCATCAGCAGCTTGGAATGTATCACGCTACACATAATCTGTCATGACGGCGGGCTCAGACAGCCATGATCCCCCTCCTCCCCCCCCCCCCCCCCCCTCCCGCCTCATTCACCCTCCTCCTACGGCACGGCCAATAAGTCACTCTGCACGGCCGGTCCCCTGCCAGCGCCGCCTGAAGTACAATACCGTTCCAGGTACGCAGCGCCGCCCGGCCGGCCCGCCGCGTCGGTGTCCCGAAGCCCGTAAATGTGGGCCTGGCCGCCGGGCGGCGCTGCGGGCGGCCCGCCGAGCCGGCCCGGGCCAGCCTACGTCAGAGGGCCTCGAGCCGGAGCCGGCCGTACCGGGAACCTCCCACACGGCGACCGCAGAGGGCGGCGCGCCAGGTGACGCGGCGGCCGCCCGCTCAGCGCCGGGTGCTCGGGAGCGCACGCTGCCCACAGCTGTGACCCGCGGCGCGGTCACCAGCGGCCCGGCGGCGCGGTCACGTCCAGTGACCCGCGGCGTGGTCACCTCCTGTGACCCGCGGCACGGTCACCTTGCGTGACCCGCAGCACGGTCGCCTGATGTGGCCCGCGGCTCGGTCACCTCTTGTGACCTGCAGCGCGGTTACCTCCTGTGACCCGCAGCGCGGTCACTTCCAGTGACCTACGGCACGGTCACATGTGGCCCGGCGGTGCGGTCACCGGGAGCCCTGGAAGGACAAGCAGCGGCAGTGCAGTTTTTGTAAACACCAGTTTTGGACGTTGGGATTCAGGGGGGTGTTTCCGCGCGTGTGTGTTGGGTCCTGCTGAAGCTCACTGCTGTCTCAACTTTGCCTAGTTTGGATTTCCCCAAAAAGCATCGACGTTCATGCGTGTATATGACGCGTGCCTACGGCCTAACACGAGCACCGCCCGCGCCATGTGAGATCCAGAGCTCAGACAGGTGTCGTCACCTGGCCTCCTATCAAGTGTTGGACATATACACATTCGGTGGATACACTGGCGCTTATGCATACGTGAGGTGTTGATTATAAACATTTAAAATCACATTTCGCTCATCCATCTCACACTAGTCTACCAGCGGCGATGTACAAAGTCAGCCTCTTGCTTGTAAACGGCGACAAAGTGGCGCAATCCTGTTTACCTTGGGTGGTGCAGTGGGGCGGGGAGGGGAGACAGGACCACGTCGCGCGCGTCAGCTGAGCGAGCGCCTAGCTGGAAAGGACTCGCAGCGGTGTGGGACGACCGGGAGGGTGCAGGCTCCCCTCGCCCACTCCACACCCGCCCAGTCGGCGCCGCCGCTGGTCTGCGTCGGTGGCGACGGGGCTCGTGTCCCCCCCCCCCCCACACGCACACACGCACCGCCGCCGCCGCCGCCGAGACCCTGACCCGGTTCCGCGGGGACCCTGACCGTAACGCCCCGGCGTGCCGCGGCGGCGCGGCCGGGCGCCGGCTGGCGTCCGCCCGCTCGACAATCGCCACCGGCTTCTCCGAACTGGTCGCTGACGGACGTCTGAATGAAAGAGAGCTTTCTCCGCATCTGTCGCCGCCCCGCGCGGCCACGGGACGTTAGCTCTCCGCTCACGCATGGGCCCGCCGTCCGTGGCATGTCCGCGGAATGTTGCCGAGCGTGCCGGCCGTGACAGCCGTATGTAAGTCCGGCCCCGCCTGCCGGCCGGTAGCGGTCTCCCTCATGAGGGACGCCGCGCGACGTCCAGGCGGCCCGCCGGCGCTGCGTGCCGCCGCGGCGCCTGGTGCGGCGAGCTTTGACCCTGCGGTCGGCGGGCGCCGCCCGAAGCCGTCAGCGTGCTGGACGTTTGGCTGACGGGCTTTTTCAGGTCACGGCTAGCTCTGACAGCATCGGGCGCGGAAGCCTGCCGGGGAAGCCACGTCCCTTCTGCCCCTGTCAGGCCTGATGACAAACGTCATGCGCCGCCGCCGGTGCCATATATGGCGTGCTGCAAGCGTTGAGGACTACAGACCACCTGCGACAGATATGCCGGCTCATTTCCGTTACTTTCCTTCCCGGTTTTATGTAGATACAACAGTCTGAGCTTCAGTTTCATGGCCATGAAATGCAATTAAATTTTGTCATTTGTAATGCGGATACGAAACGTTTTTCCTTGTCAACTATTTTTTATGAGCAGTAGCATATCTACGAGCTTCAGCATCGACAGTATGAGCATGCTTGGCCCAGTAGATCTTTTGAAAACATCGGTCTTGTGGTGGCCGCGGGACATCCCTCTCGCGGCCCACGCCAGCGTATGTCGTCTGACCTGACCTCGTGGCAGCCCCCCCCCCCCGGCACACTCCGCCACTGCCGCGTCTTCGCGAGCGTCCTGCGACGCCACTGCTGGCCGTCCGTGCGTTGCGGCACACCCCTCTGTCAGAGCCTAGCAGTGGTGAGCGGCACCCGGGACAGGCAGGCCGATCTGAGGGGACCGCAGCGCTGCCGTGGTCCTAGTTCAGTGTTCTCCCCGGCGCGGGCGGCCTCTGAGGTGGACCACAGCGCTGCCGCGGTCCTAGTTCGGTGTTCTCCCCGGCGCGGGCTGTCTCTGAGGGAGACCGCAGCGCTGCCGTGGTCCTAGTTCGGTGCTCTCCCCGGCGCGGGCGGCCTCTGAGGGGGACCACAGCGCTGCCGTGGTCCTAGTTCGGTGTTCTCCCCGGCACGGGCGGTCTCTGAGGGGGACCACAGCGCTGCCGTGGTCCTAGTTCGGTGCTCTCCTCGGCACGGGCGGTCTCTGAGGGAGACCACAGCGCTGCCGTGGTCCTAGTTCGGTGCTCTCCCCGGCGCGGGCTGTCTCTGAGGGAGACCGTAGCGCTGCCGTGGTCCCAGCTCAGTGCTCTCTCCGGCACGGGCGGTCTCTGAGGGGGACCACAGCGCTGCCGTGGTCCCAGCTCAGTGCTCTCCCCGGCGCGGGTGGCCTCTGAGGGGGACCGCAGCGCTGCCGTGGTCCCAGTTCGATGCTCTCCCCGGCGCGAGCGGCCACCGGCACCCGGACTTGGTCGCCTGTGTGGCGCCATGGCATCGATCCATGCGCAATGAGCACCCGTGCTGTGCCCGCAAGAGAGGCCTCCGCCGGCGGCCGCCGACTGAAGCCGGTCAAGCTCGTACCGGGGCACGGGTCCGAATGAGAATTGGATCCATGGGGAAGACTCTTGGTCTCAATGAATGGGACCCGGCCGCGGCGGAACTGCGCTGCTTATTGGATTACGCTGGCAGTGGATGTCCTGTAACTGATGGAAAGGCTGCATATTGCAACATTGGGGTTTTAACCTTTTGCGTCGGAGTCCGGTTCTACTGTAGGCTTATATGCTTGCATAGCGAATCACAAGTTGAAGAAGGAAGTTTCGAAGCGAAAGACTATTTAATTCACTGCTTTTTCGAATGATATGTAACAATCAGCATGCAGCGGAATCTCCGCGTTTGGCCGTCGTTTGTTTGGCCGTGCTTTCCGTTGAGATGAACCATCAAGAAAACAGTTGCCAAACAAACTATGCGAACGAATCTTTCATCACGATGCGTGCGCACCATTTATACCAGTTCTTTCAGGGCTCCCTTGATAAGCATGTTAGATGTCACTGTCTGTTAAGGAGCACAGATACATCTTTCCTTCTTCCCCGGAGGCCGTCGTCCTGACTACTTGCACGTCTGTGTTATACCATCGCCACCAGCGCTGACAGCCCAGGCATCTCGATGACCGAGCGAACAACGGCAACATCTATCATCCTTGCATGTGTTCGCTCCGAGCTCAGGAAGCGGCCCCAATCCATCTTCCCCCGCTGGTGACTGCCACTGATGCCGTCTTCCGAGCCGGCGATATATGTGGCCGCAGCCTCTCCCCAGCGACCCCGTAAGTCCGTTTCTTGAAACACACGGTGCGGACTAACCGCGCTTGCCATGGGGAGGGAGAGCCGTGGCATTCCTGTCCTCACGGCCGTGCAGTGCGGCAGCTGCTTCTGCTGATCGGAGCGGGTGTTCCACTGAGTAGCCGCCGGCGCCGCTGGCAGCCGTGGGACGCTGGCACCGGCGCCTGTTTGCTCTGGCTGCCGGCTGTGACCTGCGGGCATGCCGCGGACGAAACGCTCGCGTGTCGCCGCCCAGGACGTGGGACGGCCGGCCAAACTTGGACCGATCTGGCAGACGTGGACGGCGCCGAGTCGCGCTCCGGAACCGTGGGACTGGCGCCGGGGCGTCGGACGGCCGCGGCCGCGCCCTGTGTGGGGCACGTGTGGGGATGGGGGAGGAGCCGGGCTGGCGGCGGCGGCAGCACGCGGCGTGGGGCCACCGACGGGGCAGCCGCGGTGTCAGCTGGCGTCAGTTGACATCGGCTGACGCGCTTCGCTCTGGACGTGCCGACTGTTAACTGGTGTTAAGGCCGACCCCGAGCTTTGTCCTGGCTTCCCGTCGGCCCGCTGCTGGGCCGGCCACCTGAGCTAGCAGCTGGGCTGGGCCCTCGCCCGTCAGCTAGGCTGGCCTTCGGCCCTCGCTACGGGGCTGCTGTGCCGGCCCTCGGCCTTCAGGTGGGCCGATCCTCAGCCCTCGCTGCTGGGCTGGCCTCCGGCCGCCAGCTGGGCCGACCCTGAGCTGTCAGTTGCGCCGAAGCGGTGCCGACCGCGTGCTCTCAGCCCTCGCTGCTGGGCTGCTGGGTCGGCCCCCGGCCGCCAGCTGGGCCGACCCTGAGCTGTCAGTTGCGCCGAAGCGGTGCCGACCGCGTGCTCTCAGCCCCCGCTGCTGGGCTGCTGGGTCGGCCTCTGCCCGTCAGCTGGGCCGGCCCTGAGCTGTCAGTTGCGCCGAAGCGGTGCCGACCGCGAGGTCTCGGCCCGAGTGGAGGGCAGCCAGGGCTCTGTCAGCCGGGGCCGACGCTGCGGTGTCTTTGAACTGGGGCTGGCAGCGCGCCGCCGCTCTGGGGACCGCCCACTGACCAGTCGCGTGTCGCCAGCACTCGGCACACGCACAGCCAGCCGCGGAGCGCTGTCAGCCGGGTCAGCCAGCGCACGCGCGAGACAGGCCAGACGCACACGCCGATAAGGTAGTCGCTAAGCACAGACGGCACGCTGCAGCTGATCTGTCAGCACCAGGAAGTTCAGCATTCCTCGTGTTTTGCTGGTGGGAAAGCAGTCCTAAGCGTGGACTGGCACCACAATGACACCACAATGCAGTGCTGTTATGTTATTGAGAACGGAACTTGAACGACAGCGTGACCCTCCAACGTTTACGTTGAGTTCCTCCATGGACTCAGCCGTAGAAAGGAGAGTCGGAGGGACAAGTCCGCCTTACTTTTCCAAATTGAGTGTTATGCCTTTGACATTGAATGGAACGGAACGGCCTAAACGGTATGTTAGAAAGTGGTGTTAGCGACTTTGTGACGGAGCCACGTAGGTGTTTGCTCCCTTTGCAGAAGGGTAATGTCGACACGTGATTTTAGCTCATTTTTGACAGAGTTCCGGGATGTCCTCAGCCTCGCTTCAACCCCTTCTCCTTTTCGACGCGATGTAGCTTCAGTCCGATTATATAGCTCAGCTTCAGTCCTCCCCAGCCCATACCAAGCCTGGCTCCAGCTGAACCACAATACGACTTAAGCTCGGCTTTAGCACAATTCCAGCTCAGTTACAACCTAGCTCCAGCCCAGCTCCAGCCCAGCTCCAGCCCATCTCTAGCCAGGATCCATCCCAGCCCCAACTCAGTCCCAACACAGCTCCAGCCCAGCTCCAACTCAGTTCCAGCCCAGCTTCAACCCAGCTCCGACTCAGCTCCATCCCAGCTCCAACTCCAGTGCCTGACTCCAGTGCCTGCCCCGACTCCAGACTGCCCTGATTCCAGCCTGCCCGAACTGCAGCTGTTTTGAGCCGCCCTGCATGTTCCAGCCTGGCATACCCCTGCTCAGTATGTATGGAGCCACGGTACAGGCAGCGGCCGCGCCTGCCCTTCTCCGCTTTAGTTCCTTGCCGTCGGCCGCCGTGGCGGGGTCGGGGCCCCACCGTCCTCCGCTTTAGTGCCTTGTCGGCCGCTGCGCCGGGCTCGGAGCCAGCCGGTGGACCAGCTGGTCGGTGACGATTGGGCCACATCGGGCGGACGGGAGCGGATTTTGGAAAGCAGCCGACATGTCTGAAGCTGTAGTTCTCATAGCTGTGTTTGAGCCACGCATTGCCTCCTTAGCCACCAGTGATCTTCCCACTCATTTCCGCGCATGGTTCTTCGTGATAGATCTATTCTTAATCCGCCTTTTGAACTGAACGTGTTCCTCACCAGAGCTAGAACTCGTTCGCTAAGCGGATGTCATGTTTACGTTTCCCGTCATCGTGGCCCGTCTGAGGTGGTCAAGTGCCATCAGCAGGCCCTTCAAAGTCTCGATGTTTCACCGCGTCACTGTCTCAACGCGTGCCTATCCGGCCTCTGATCGATGCACATCGTTGAGAGCCAAACGCGCCGCGCGCCATTCATCGGGCGGATCTAATAAGGGCGCCACAAACGCCCACCTGGCGCAGTCTGACGTCATGCCCTGACGTCAGCGGTAGAATGGCTGGCTGGCCGCGCCTCGGTGATTCCGGAGGTGTCCGGGTCTGGACGGTTGCTGCTGCACGGTCTTCAGGATCTCGGAGCTTGAAGCACGCCGGACTGAACCCGCCGCGATACGGACTAGGCTACAGACTAGTCTGTATAGACTAGACATAGACATCTGCATAGACTAGACATAGAAATCTGCATAGACTAGACAGACTAGTCTGTTGACGTTATGGGGTTCGGGCGTGGGCGAATGGTGCTAGGGTTGGTTTCATTCGTCGTCAAGCATGTCATGCGGTATATGCATACAAGAGATGATGGCTAGACGTAGAGCCTTATCGGTGAATCTATCAATCTAAAGTTCGGTTTTCATCGTGACGGTCGCCTAGAGCCTATGATATATGCCGCCGCGGTATGACCAATTCTTAGGAATTGCTGACCATGAGTGCAATGCGAAGCCTGGCGGTATTTTACGCCGCATTGAACTCTTAAGCTCATTAGCGGCAAGCAAATCAGAGGGACAAATAAGTCGGCAGGAAAGGCATCTGAGCCCCGGAATGTGAAATGCTTCGTAAACGGCATGCTTGCCTCACCGAAACAGGTGTGGCCCTAGGTCGGTCGCTGTACACATAGGGGTAACGTATGTTCTCCCGAGTTGGGGGAGGAGCCATGTTTAAGTATTTCTTTTCAGTCAAAATGGTCTTTGATTAATTGTTTAAGACCATGGTACGAGTTTTTAGATCAGACCGATATGTGGGATCAGCTCCCACGTGGAGCTGTGATGTTGGCGTGAGCCGTGACTGCGCCATCCGATGGTGGAAAGTCGGGCCAGCGGCAGAAGTTTGCGGCGAAAGCGCCGCAATGTTTGGTGCGAATCGTCCTGCCGTCCTGCCCTCTTGCGTCATCAAACATTTTAGCGATAAAATTGGGGGCGGTCAGTCCGCCCCCCCCCCCCCCCCCCCCCCCCACTCCACTCCGCGTTACCGCAGCTTCTAGGCTCAGGAAGCATGAGGTCAGAGAACAGCAGTTTTCTTAGCTGCGTAATGAACAGCGCAGAGACGCGCCCGGTGCGCAAATTTGCGCTCCTGGCCAGTGCTTTAGTAAGGCGCTACGCAGTGATTTCGCCGCGTTGAATAACCGCGATTGCCGACGTTGAATAAGGGAAACCTTGCAAAAACGTCCTCGACAGGGCCCAGTTGAACATCTCTCTAATGTACAGCGGGGGGCAGGACATATCGTCTCTGGCACATGACATCACAGCCATTGTTGAAAGTTTCTGCATTTTGGGGTTGCAGATGGCGCCCGGCCTGGTGCCTCCATTTCAGGATTGGATACATTGTATGGTGCCTATAAATAGCAGCAATATGTCGAAGCTTAACTCTGAACCTCAAATCTTAATGTGCCGTGGCGGTTTCAGGGAGTTCATGTCAGGTGAAATTGCGATTTGACGGTAGTAATAGTCTTTCTCGGAGAAACTCCCCGGAGAAATTCCTCGGAGTCAAAGCAGAATGGAAATATAGTTGGGTTGGGTATAACTTCTACCACTGTTTCGACAGACATGTTCCCGAAATGTCAACCTAACCACATCTCCACTCTATTGTCTGTTTTGGGGAATAAGGCTATTACTACTGTGATAGCTGTAATAGCTGTAATCTAGGTGAATAACGTTCCTCGCTAATGCACTGAACAACCTACGAAAATACGATTTAAATGACCGGCACATCCAGTTGACCTTGATCTTGTAAAGCCTGACCCTGGCGTTTGTCAGCTTCTGAGCGCGATCAACGAGAGGCCGAACACTTATCATTCAGTCCAATTTCCCCTCTGATCTCTGTGCCTAGCGAAGGGCGGCTGCCGCTCGACCTGCTGACGCGGTGCCGCCATCTTGTTTCAGCTTCGGCGCAATCAAACACCTTCTGCGGCGGAAGCGGAGTTCGCAGAAGCCGAAGAAGAATGGGACGGCCCACTCGGAGCCGGCGGCGGCGGCCGTCGAGCGCAAGAGCTCGCTGGAGAAGCGCCCCTCCTCGCGGCGCGACTCGGACGAGGGCGAAGGACGCCTGAGCCGCTGGTTCTCGCTCAGGAAGTCTAGCCACTACGACATCTCAGAGAGGACGCGCTCACTCACCAAAATGTCCTCGGTGAGCGCCTCCCAGCTGATCCTTGTGAGCTTGTTCTGATGTCCTTACGCTGACATCGGAGGGAGATCGCGCGGGCAGTGCCTTTGCAACTGCACATCTGGGATGCGCATATTGGATCTGAGCTACAGCCCCGGCACCAGATATATCAAACGTGTTTGGTCGCACCCACATCAAATAGTCACAGCCAGCCATCCGATATGTTCACTATGTTTTGACGCAACCTTATCCCGCAAAATTTTGAACACGATACCTGTCGGTGTCTGTGTATGTGGCATGATACAGACGGACCCGTACGGACGGACCCAGTGTAATGCACCACGGTTCGGTAGAATGTAATAACGTACACAGTTATTTCTGCACAGAGCGGATATCAGGATGCAAGGACGTGAACTCGCGCGGTTTTCACGCGCCGTACGAGTATTGCTTTGTGGCGAGCCCTAGGCATCGTTGACTGCTGCCCTATCCCTCCTTGCAATGTCACGGGGTGAAGGCTCTAACAAGGGGTTTTAATCATAGCAATATTTCCATCACTGCGAGGGCCACGCAAGAAGCTACCGCTCAGTGATGCGTTATTAACAGACCAGCAAACAAGCCAATTTGTCTCTTTTCCACACGGACGACAGAGCCCCATGCCTAGCAAGCGCATGCTTTTACGTCCTTGGGCACGAACTGTTAATAATTGAATCATGTGGCCGGTCCGGTGCGCTGGATCATCAGTGGGGCAGCAAAATACCACGCTGACACGCTGACTTGACCTCAGGTAAACGAGGACGTCGAAGCTGCTGAGCTGCTGTTCCACCGGCGCCACCAGCCTCCGTCGTTGCCGCCAGCGCCCGCGGGGCTGACCTCCGAGCAGGTCAAGCGGCGCCACATCGTGCAGAGCGTCGTACACAGCGAGAACAACTATGTCGCCTCATTGCAAAGTCTAGTCAATGTGAGTGCTCTCAGGTGACGTGGGAAGGGCTTATATGGTGATAATGTAGTGAAATATAGTGAAATAGGGACTGGTTAATGAAAGGAGGTGGCTGCTGTCACTGACGTAAGTCGCACATCCGGCTAGGCTGGCTCCAGTGTAATGCACCATGGTTCGGTAGATTTGCGAGCTGCTTCGTAATTATGTTACGGGAATGTAATAACACTCCGTCGCGTACACTCAATAGCGCCAGAGCTGAGCGACGCACGAGCAGGCGGCTGGAGCTCCCTGTATTTTTAGCCAACTTTAGACCTCCCCTGCCTCGGAGAGACGATTGCAGAGCGCGTCTCGTTTACGAAACACCCCACATTCCGGAGCACGGCTGCCCTTCCTCTCTGACTTAGCCACACCGCCGTTGCCAGGATTACAAGAAGGTGATGGAGGAGGCGCACCCGCCGGTGCTGAACTCTGCCAAGATATCTGTCATCTTCAAACGCGTGCCCGAGATCCTGCAGTGCCACACGCTGTTCCGGATCGCTCTGGCCGAGGCTGTCCGCCAGTGGGACGCCGAAGAGCGCATCGGCGACGTGTTTGTCGCGTCCTTCTCCAAGGCCATCGTGCTGGACATCTACTCTGATTTCATCAACAACTTCTCCGTCTCCATGGAGACCATCAAGCACGAAGCGAAACGGAAGAGCGCGTTCGCCGACTTCTTGAAGATGCGGCAGATCAGCTCACTGGACCGGCTGTCGCTGTTCGGCCTGATGGTGAAGCCGGTGCAGAGGTTTCCGCAGTTCATTCTGCTTCTGCAGGTAGGTGCCGTCCAGGAGCTGTCCTGTCAGTCTGCCTTGGCTTGGAAGCGTCGTGCCCTCGTGGTCGTGGTGGCGTTCATTTCAACATTTTTTTATTTCTCGGCGGCATTATTTTCGTTCGAACGCACCACCTGCGTCTGACGCTTGAGGTCAGACGCCGGGTGCGAACAGCAGCTGCTCACCGACCACCTGGCCTGTGCTCATCCGAAAAGACGCGGCGATCCCACGCGCCACCTCAGCTCGGCGCGTGTGCTGACTAACGCGGTGCCTGTTTGTTCTGCTCAGGATCTGCTGAAGCACACTCCTCAGGGTCACCACGACAGGATGTCGCTGCAGCTGGCGCTGACGCAGCTCGAGTCGCTGGCAGAGATGCTCAACGAGAGGAAGCGCGAATCGGAACAGTTCAAGGTGTGTCCGCGAGACTGATGCGCGCTGTTTGCTTATGTGTGAGGTGTGTTCATCTCATGGGTCTCACCTCTGGCTCTCACTCTTTTACGCCCTTTGTAGTTGTGTTGTCCCTTGCATGGACGGTGCAATCCCTGGCTGATGGCCAGGGATTTGATCTGATGGCCAGGCCAGGCCAGGCCAGGGATGGGCAGGGATTCTGGTGATAGTAAATGGTGACGAGGTTTTTGCGTAAGTATTTGTGGGCTTTGTTTTCAGACCCTGTCATTCAACACATCTCATTCAGGTGTGTCGTGTGTGCGTCCCTGATGTGCAACACCAAGTATTGAGATATTCAACGGTTTTCTCTTCCGTTGTCCAATAGGTTTTCGTATTTCACCCTGACCCGAGAGACGCTAAATGAGATTTCATTATGAGTATTAGGGGACGTGGCTCCCAAACGTGATTTTTACGTAGAGGACAAGGCATGTGATCGGCGCCCCCCCCCCCCCTGGCAGGCCTTCCGCGAGACGCTTCGACGTCTGAACGGCAAGTTCTCGATGCGCTCTCTGGCCGACACGAACCGCTACCTGCTGCGCGAGGACAACGCCACGCGGCTCGAGTTCGGCACCAACGGCTCCATCAGCAAGTCCAAGAGCCGGCGCCTCTTCCTGCTCAACGACCTGGTGGTGTGCGTCAGCGTGGCGGGAAAGCCGGCCGACGAGACGGCCGCCGCCGAGCGACTCACGCTCAAGTGGTCGGTGCCGGTGACGGACGTCGAGATCCAGGAGGCCAGCACCTCGCTGACGCTGAGCCACGTGATCACGGCTACGACGCGGCCGCCGGGCGGCGCGCGCCCCGCCGACGAGGCTGCTGCCGGCGCGCTCACCAACGTCGGCCAGCTCTGCCACAAGATGAGCAACCTGATGCACGATTACGAAGTGGTGTCGCGCATCGGCTCGCTTGTCGACACGCTCAAGGGCGAGTACCCGGTGAGCAGCGCGGAGTGGGCGAGCATCTGGTGAATAAGCCGCCGTTTCACCGATCGGCACTCCAAGGCCGAGTTTTCGCCGAGTACCGTTACAGGCTCACTCGCTTTCACGTTGTCACATTGTCTCTCAGCTGTTGGTCGTGCCGTGCTGCCGCTGCGCCTCGGCGCCGGGCCGTTACCCTGCGCCCCCGCCGTCGAGGCGCGCTGCCTCTGACGCCGGTGCGTCTGAACGCCGGTGACGCTCACCTCTGGCGGCAGGGCCTGACGACGGCGCTGACGGCGCAGATAGCCGCCTCCATCCAGCGCTCGATCCGGCAGAAGGACGAGGAGATCGCCTGGCTGGACGCCTGCTGTCTGCAGCTGGCGGTGCGGCGGGCCGGCCGCGAGGAGCACTTCACCTTCCAGCTCGAGTCGCCCGCCAAGAAGCGCGAGTGGACCACCGACTTCCGGCTGGCCCAGCTCGCTCTCGACGGTGGGTGCCGGGTCACTGACAGCCACCGTGGCTGTCTGGTTGCTGGCTGCGGGCTGCAGCCGCCCGTCCCTTGTGTCTCAAGTCGTTATGGTAAACAGGCTTGTGGTTTCCCGTTTGCGGTTTTTCTTCAGGAAGTTTTCGTAAAGTGTGTTCCGGCTGTTGCTCCACTGCTACGCATCTCACGATCTCGGCCAGAGTGTCGTGCCGGGACACTGCTCGGCGCGGAGTGACCACTTGACCTCTGACCTCGCCCCTCGCCCTCGCGACCCTTCAGAGAACAACTCTCGGGCCTGGGACGTGCCGGAGCGGGAGCAGCGGCCCATCACCAGGGTGCCGCTCTTCGTCAAGACGATGCCGGTGGTTTCGCCAGTGCCCGCTGGCACCGACACTGAGGTACAGTGCGGCTGCTTCTACAGCGTCACCATCGTCAAGCCCACCCAGCGCACGCGCGAGCAGAGCTACCTCTGGATCTGCACCACCGATGGTGTCAACAGCTTCGTCATCATCTACGCCATGCAGCAGGTGGGTTGAAGGCCAGTTTACGCTGCCGGCGGCGGTGAGAAAGATTGCTGTTTGAAAGCACGGAGTTTTGTTTTGACCGTCGGGCGTAAATATTCGGTGCGGCTGGAATCTGCAGGAATTCCGACAGTTCAAGCCGTCTGCCGTGCAGGGTGGCCCATTTCCTGATCACCTGCTGTTAGCCGCGTTTATTCAGGAGTATACAAACAAGACTGTATGTTTGCGCAAAAGCCCGTCGAAGGTCACAACATTTTCGCCTGGCGTAGTCAAGCTCGCTCGCCCACTGGCGCCGTGTACGCCGGCCGATGCCCCTGCCACACCCGCTACAGCTCCCTGTCTCCCGCCGAGCGTGCCGCTGCCCCGTTCCCGATCACGCGCCTAACACCTGCTCCTCCGGCCGCTCTTCCGCCCGGCCTGTCGTTCGGCCGCGGCCTGGCCACCCGCGCCGACCGCTGACGGTGTTTCGCCTCCTCGCCGCCAGGTGGGCTTCCGAGATGTGCTGCGGTTCGAGCTGCCGGCCGAGCGGGTCACGGCCATGCAGTTTGTGCCGGGGGAGCCGACCGAGGCCGGCTGCCGCTCGGGTGCCGTCTGGCTCAGCACGACCGCCGGCAGGTACGTCCCGACCTGTAGTCGGTCGAGCCGGGCAGCCGCCGCGGCTGTGGACAGTGGGCAACACTCTTCGTCATTCGCTTAGATGTTTTTTCCTTACCGGGGTTGGGAAGCCTCCTTTTTGCAGGCATGGTCCCATCGTTCAACAAGATAATTAAGTTGAAAACCTGTTGGGAGGCCCAATCCGTTTAGCCCAGTCATTCACGCCAGTCCGCCCCGTAGCTCGATCCGTCAAAGAGTGCCTGCTGCCCGCCCTCCCCATAGGTGGGTATAGGTGGTGGGATAGGTGTGTTCAGGCCGCCTCGACGCTCTCTGTTTGACCCTGGCTGTGCTGGCCGGCGGTGGGTGACAGCGTACACTCAATGTCGGATGATGTCAGAGGGCGCGGTGCACCGTGCTAAGCATTGCGGCTCGCTAATCTTTCGCCATAAGTTTTGCTGTTGGACTGGCATTTTACGATCAGATGGTGGGGGCGGGGCTTACTCAGCAAGCACTGCTTAGCGTAAACTCAGGGACCAGAAAGCCATGCGATCAAAATGCTAGGACTAGTTTTATTTAAAGCAGCACTCATGAACATCGGGGTAGGGCCTCGTCACTGCCGACTGATGGGCTGCGGTGCATGATGAAGTGTTCACTGTGACATCAAAAATATTGCGGTACTACTGGACCAAAGCTAGTTGTTATATAATAACAGAGGCTCCACTGCGGTGATGTAATGATGCACAAATATGGTAGCTATGGGACATCGTTACATGTTTTAGCAACACTGACACGCTTATTCCTTCAGAAACCTGACGTGGGACAGTTTGTCAGTTTTAGTTGGGATACGTCGCCATGTTCTCGAACGCAGAATCACACCACACGCCAGGCCAGCCATACTCGCGTTCTTATGTTCTTGCAAATCTCGTACGTGCTGCTCGTATAACCAAAGCCACAAAGACATTTGTCTTATTGCAGTTTTTGCAGTAAGACTAGGATGATCTCTAACGACTTGCAGCGAAGTTAAACACGCTCCCGTGAGTTATGTCTGCGGTCCAAATATTAAGCCGATCTCAACCAAAAACTGAAAAACAAATCACTGATTCGTTCGTAGTCACAGCGTGTTTTCTTCGCATGATTTATGTGGTCCGCGTTCTGATCCCCTGGTGACCTTCATGGGGCCTCTAAAGCCCCTGGTTTTGTGGCCGCCGGACGCTGGCGTCCAGAATACCCGGCCATCTGTCGAACTATTGATCGCCCGTGCTGCGGCGGGCCCGTTCACCCCGTTACCTCCGTCGCATGCTAACTACGCCTGCCACGCACTTCGCCACATGGGCTTTCGTCGGCGGGACGGTCACTGCTGCGGGACTGCACTGCCCCGGCAGTCTGCTGATGTGTCCGATGTCTCGTCATTCGGGCAGTCACTGACGGTCACTGCTCCGGCAGTCTGCTGACGTGCGCGATGACTCGTCATTCGGGCAGTCACTGACGGTCACTGCTCCGGCAGTCTGCTGACATGCGCGATGACTCGTCATTCGGGCAGTCACTGACGGTCACTGCTCCAGCAGTCTGCTGACGTGCGCGATGACTCGTCATTCCGGTAGTCACTGACAGTCACTGCTCCGACAGTCTGCTGACGTGTTCGATGTCTCTTCATTTGGGCGGTCACTGGCGGTCACTGCCCCGACAGTGTGCTGACGTGTTCGATGCCTCTTTATTCCGGCAGAGTGCTGCTGTACTCGGCGCAGGAGCCGGAGCGATGTCAGCAGACGGGCGCCGCGCCGCTACCGTCGCCGGCGCGCCGGCTGGTGGCGCTCGGCGGCGCCGTGTTCGCCGCGCTCGAGAACGGCGCCGTGGCCGTGCTGGAGCACGGTGCGGACGGCGGCTGGCAGCCTGGGCCGCCATCCCTGCTGCCGCTCGGCGAGCGGCCCGTCTCCTGCCTGCTGCCCATCGGCGGCGCCGTGTACGCCGGCTGCGGCCGCCGCGTGTCCGTCATCGATGCCGTCACGCGTGACGTCACGGTACGTCACCGGCCGAGGCGCCAGAGCCGTCCGACCGACGAAAAGAGGCGGGACTAGAAGGGGGACGATGCCCGGGTAGGGGCTGCGTGATGTCTGACGCCTGGTGCTGACAGCGTCTCTGTCTGTTTCCCGGTTATAGGGTTGATCTTTCTGTTGCGTGTATTTTGCCCATTCCGTCAGAGAGTGCTGCAAATGGGAGCGATCTGTTCTCAAGCTGTGCTTAAATTATTGGGCATCACCGAAAGTATTTGGTTTTTCCTAACGGTGTTGTCTTTATCCACCTACCCTTATTTGAAGAGTATTAATTCGTTTGTTTTTCCTCCCACGCAACGGGTAAAGCTATCAGCACCACACCCGGTCGCGGTGACGTTGGCAAGGAAAAGCAACTGGTAATGGGTTTCGAACCCGTGACCTCGACGGTCATGTATTATGCACACCTTAGCTGCATGCTCACTGAGGCGGTCACGTATCCCTGTACACCTGAGCCGCGCTCCAGCGTGTGCGCGTCCAGTGTTAGGGTGCCACTCATTAACGCGACGTTGATTTGCGACGTAATGTCTCTGTCCGGCAGAAGAGCTTCACGGTGCAGGAGCACGAGTCGTCCGGCGACGTGCACCTGCTGGCCCACAGCGGCATCGGCCTGTGGATCTCGCTGGCGCACAGCTCCACCATCTGTCTCTACCACACGGAGACCTTCCGCCACCTGCAGGACATCAACGTGGCGTCCAACATCTCGCGCGTCATGGGCGACGGCGTGCGCGGCTCTGTGGCCGTCACGGCGCTGGTGGCCGGCCGCGGCCTGCTCTGGGTCGGCACCAGCGTCGGCGTCACGCTTACCATCCCGCTGCCGCGGCTGGAGGGCGTGCCCATCATCTCGGGCCGCGGCAACATCTCGTACCACGCGCACTGCGGCGCCGTCACCTACCTGCAGGTGCTGAGCGCGCCGGCGGCGCGCGCGCTGGCGCCGGCCGCGCCGCGCGAGAGTGTCATCCACGAGGAGGCGCCCGCTGAGGCGGCTGGCCGCCTGGCCAAGCGGCGCTCCGACACCAGCCTGAGCGACTCCAAGAAGAGCGTGCGCATCCAGCCGCGTTTCAGCAGTCCGTCGCTGCTGCGCAAGCGCTCGCGCGACCGCGACAACATGACGCGTCGGCTTTCCAAGACGCTGCCGCGCGGCATGAGTCTCCTCTCGGCCAGCGGCAGCGTGTGCGACGACGTGTACGGCCTGTACGGCAACCTGCTGAACCTGCACGGCTTTGACGAGTCGCGCGAGCTGGGCGAGCTCAGCGAGCACGTGCGCCGCAGCGACCCGGAGCTGGCCGGCCTGCCGCACAAGATGGCCACGCTGGACCGGCGGCTGCAGCTGCGCGCCGGCCGGCCGCGCTCTCTGGACCTCTCCAGCTGGTCGGTGGACTCTCGCTCGTCGGTGCACACGACGAGCTCCTCGTCCGAGGGCGACCGCGCCCACTCGGCGCCGGCCTCGCGCGTGCACTCGTTCCGCAGCCCGGAGCCGACCGGCCGGCGCAAGGAGGAGCCGGCGCGCAGCGTGCTCACGGTCATGGCCGGCCGTGGCTACGTCAACTGGGGGCGGGCCGACCGCCGGAGCCCGGGCAGCCGGGCGGCCAACTCACACGACGCCCACCTGGTGCTGTGGGAGATGAAGTTATAGTGCACCGGGCCGCCACTAGGCGGAGGCCGCGTCTGGGACGGTGCCGAGGGCGGGGCGCTACCCAGGGGGCGGCCACGTGACGCGGCCCGGTAACCGTCCCGTGATGATCTGATAGTCACGTGTCGCTCGAATCTGTGTTGCGTGAAGCCGGCTCATATTCATGTGTGAGTTGGTCACCATTGCAAACGCAGATGTGTGCACGTGGCGCGCAACTTAACAGTGATCGTCAAGTATTCTTGAATTCTCGAGTCGCATTTGGGCGTTTGTGCGTGACATTGGTATCAGTGAGGGTGCTACGTTGCATCTCTTGCATGTCAATGCAATCATGTGATGACTATGTATCAAAATACGGTAAAACGTATGCTATTGTATCGTATAGATGACAATATACGCATCCCTGTGCTACGTGTCCAATATTTCCACACACATCTCCAGACTTGCAGATCGCAGATGAGACATTCAAGCCAACGTCTGCTGTTCGATGCCAGGTCTTTTCGGCTGGCACTACGATTCAGCGGTTTCCACGTGCTACGTCGTCATGGAAACGCCTCTTGATGGCATGCCATGTGGCTAAACTCGGTATATGCGCATGGATTTCAATGTCGGTGTACGCCTGGAACGGAGCAAGTTCATGTTGCAGTTTAGCCAGCATTGTTGGCACTTGGTTGACAGTGTCAGGAAAGCGCCCATGCCTGTAGGGAAGGAGCAAGAAGCAGTGTCCCAGCAACTACCCGCCACGCGCGCGGAACGACCATCGGATTGCCAGATTACGAGATCTAACAACATAACAACACCGTCACGTCCATAATATGACGCATGGTGTGATACCGCAATGGAGTGCATGCGTGGATAACTGGCGGGAGTGTCATCATCGACAGCTTAAGGTGCCGCGCCTTGCCGGTGAAGCGGTGTAAGGATAATCACCGGTGGACATCTCAAGCAGACATCTCCGGGTAACGGAACGAGACGGACGCCCCGGAGAATGTGCGAGTGACCGCCAATGAGTATGTGCGAATGACTGCCGGAGGAAAACGGTGGGGCCAATTCAGACACAGCATACCCGCGCACCGAAGCCTTGGCAGACAAGTGACGAGGTACAGAAACGACGCAATGCTGGAAGTGGTTCCGAAGCCGATGCGTTCGACCATATATTGTTCCCGGAAGCAAAACGACGGAAGCCTGATAATGTACACTCGGCCGTGACTACTGGGTCGCTCGGCATGCTCTTAGAGCAAGACACATTTAGGCAAAACTTGCTCGTTGCAGTTTCGCACATCCGTGAGATAGCATACACTGTGCGTTGCCAAGCCACCAATAACGCAAAACCAGACAGGAACCCTCGGAGCATGCACATGGCACATCAGATCAACGAAACCTAACGACGAGTGGCTCCGCTGGGTTAAAGGCGCGTTCATTCCGGTGCCAACACTGACATTCCTAACTTTACTTTTCAGACGAATCTCTATTTAATTTCTTACATAAAAAGCAAGAGTGCTTTCGCTGAGTTCTCGAGCAGGAGGAAGCGTCTTTGAGGACTCCGTCCTGCCCAACAGAAAAGTGGTTGTCACCTTTTCACTCGCAATATGCTTCGAACCACATCTATTTGTGCTCCAAAATACTTTATTCAGCTGTCTACGAGTGATCAGCTACACAAAATTGGATTCGGTCGGCTAGAATTCGTTCGCAGTTTTCGAGCGTCCTGTGCACCATCGTGCATCGGGTGCAATTTGAGGCTCCGCGGAGGCACTTGGCAGCTGAAGCATACTTGAAGCCATCGACTGCTTTAATCTGGCGCTCAGACAGGTCCTGTCACCGGGCTCGGCGAGAAGCCATCACCCTCAGCAGAGTCTGGGCGCTAGGTCACCAGCACTCAATCGTTACCATGACAATGACAACAGACGTCGATCCCGTGCAGACTGCCGGCTCTGTGAGCAGGTGGCAGGAGCATCGTCATCACGCTATCAAAGGAGCCTCAGCAGGGGCTTCTGTGTGGTCCAGCTCGCCCAAAACCGGCTCCACTATTGGCTGCTGACTCTGGGAGTAGCCCATCTCCAGCAGCGTCTTGCGTTGATTGTCACTGAAACAGATCAAAGTGTGCCTCACGCCGTGCAGGCGGTCGCGCACGACCCTTGGAGCCTTTAACCCGCTGCGAAGGTGTCGGTGGTGCGGAGAGTGGAGGTGTCTTATTCATCCAGCACATCAGGTGGACGTCATCCAGCTACATGTTTACAGCCAGTTTACATGAGTCGGTGAACTACAAGTGTAAACGATTCGAATCGTTCGCGAAAGCGACGATAATCCGACATGTTTACATCAGCCAGTCACAAAACTGAGCGTAAAGTTACGGTTAGCGCCCAGCGCGTTAGCCCGAAAACGCGCGATTTTTGCGTTATGCTTGCATTTCTAGCGCAAGTGCGACGAAAACGGCGTACTGAACCACAATTGAAAGCGAACACTTCGCGCTCAGGCAGCAGATAGCAGGCAGTAGCAGATACGAAGATGAATGGAGCGGCGGCATTGTAAGTGACTAAAGTCGCTCTTTAGATATGGTTGCGTGCCAAACATTTGTTGCAATATCAAAATGCTGTTTATCCCATCAGGGGCGGATGCAGGATTTTGTCAAGGGGGGAGGGCACGCAACAATGTGGAGCCCCCTGGATTTGGGGCCTCTCCAAAAAATTGTTGCATTTCGTTCTTTACATTCTAAGACAGGTATGTAATATTATGGATATGTATATATATACACATATGCATATATGCATATGTATGCAATTATATATATATATATATATATATATATATATATATATATATATATATATATATATATATGCATATGCATATGCATGCATGTATGCATTTACTTCTTTTCTTTAAAAAATATATTTAAAACCATGTCACTGTGCACAGCCCTATAAAGCATAGGCGTGCCACGCATGTACACACAAAAAGCTCACTAATTTTCTACAGATCATTTTAAAGGCTGTGATTTTGAGGATATGCGTTTCGGAACAACAGGCAAAATAGACTTGAGTTGGCTGCAAACAACATCAAAACCAAGCATGGGCTTGATTGCTAGCTTTTGTATTTACGGCTTGACGGCTGGGCGATGTAATCAGCAGATGGCTAATGACTAATGCATAATTGTTCCTTTGTTATAAACAAGTACAGCATATCCTAGCGTTCAAAACATCTTAAGAACATGATGCATGTGTATAACAAGTGTCGCACACTGAATAGTCAGTCGAAAGGACCTATACGACGTCGGCGGCATGTAAATTACGTTCGGCAATCGCGCGTAAAAATTCATCGACGCATATTCAACTGCTGCTCTAAGGCGAAGGCACCGAGGCCAATAGGGACCGAAACTGAGCGATCATGGGTGCCGCAGGAGGACAACAAAGTGGCTCTCGTCAACAAGTATAGGGTCCTCAGAGCATGCAAAAAGAAGCCAGGGCCAACGTGGCGTGCCCCTAAACGACCGGTGGTGCCCCGGCAGGCTGACATATAAGGCCCCGGCCATAGTACAGGACCCTCCGAGCAAAGGGGAATTATCTAAGACCATAAATTAATACCCATGTGTGATCAAGAGTCCAGGGGCAGGTTAACAACACGAGCCTCGATAGGAGTGAAGTCTTCCGCTAATGAGACCAAAGGGAAAGAGCCCTCAATCAAATTGATTAAAGTAAGCGGCCCCTGAGCATTCCATGTCTCCATGCATTACCTTATAAGAGCCCTAGCAACAGCACAAGGTCCTCCAAGCAAATTGAAATAACCCGAAACTTATATGGAGGGCCTCTGAGCAGCTGAGTGTACCCAGGTATATGGGGCCCCGGAAAAAATTGTGTAGAGGCTTTCAAGCAGATGAGAAAAATCCGTAGAGGAAAACCTGACCGATTAACAGTGCTCAGGCATGGAGGTAAATAGCGTCCCAACAGCACATTGGGCCCTACGAAAAAAAAAATGCAGAGATCAAGGGCAACGTGAAAAGCTCCTTAGCGATCAGATTGACCCGGCAAGTGAGGATGCAGGGTCAGGCAATCAATACGCGCCCGCGTGGCCGGCTAGATACCCTTCGCTCGGGTAGGGGTCAATTCGATCCCCCCCCCTGAGATCTCGGGAACTAAAAAAGCTAGAGACACCAAATTTGCACGATGTGTTAACCTGTACGTGAACTCACTTCGATCAAGTTTAAGGTTCCTAGATCAGGATCTTCAGGTCGAATAAGGTCAAACAAGGTCAATTCCAGGTTGGTCTCCAAAGTGCCCCCAGAATCTAGATAACTGGTTCTAAGCAAAAGGTCACAAGCTCATTTAAGGCCAGTGACGTTTTCAACCTTTTGAAGGTCATGGTGACCAAAATAATACGAGACTGCTCTGGGTTTTGCATCTGAATAAGCGACAAAGATTATAGTAGGCAGTATATTCCTAAAAACAAAATGTCGACCTGGGTCATTTTAGGTCGACGACCCATTCTGACCCCTGACAAGTCATTGGAAGATGTATAATGCGGTTCCTGCTATCAATAAATTCGAAATGAGCACCAGAAGCCATCCCATACAGAAATCCCTAGAGTAAAAAAACAGGTTGGTTTTGACCTTGGTCTGACCCTCATACCTGGGCTTTGGTCAACGTATTTGCTCATTCGATATTTGTGTTACCTCAGAAAGCATCTCATAGATGTAAAGCTGCGTTAAACACTCCGTTGTTCCGCCAGATTGAACGATTCCCTAGAAATTGTCTTCGCTGAAAACATGGTCCGACTTTAACCTGCCATAGGTGAGCGACCTTACAAGGTGCACCCAAATTTCGTATATGAAACGATCCGCTATTCAATTGTGTACAGGTATGCAAAATATGGCACGGCTATGCCACGCCGTTTGGGAACTGTTCTGGAAAAACCTTCCAAGGAGTCAATTTGACCCCCACCGGAGCGCGTGTTTTTTCCTTATGTTTATTTCCCCTTATATATATATATATATATATATATATATATATATATATATATAAGGGGAAATAATCTAAGTGTAAGGAAATAAACCATATATATATATATATATATATATATATATATATATATATATATATACATATATGTGAGGGGAAATGCGCTCAATAACAAATTTGCCATATGTAGCGTTTTTGGGGGGCCTTTTGTCAACCCTGTGCCCCCTTCCCCTTGTCAGGGCCCTGGCTGCTCCCATGAAACGGGGTAATTGACTACATACATTGAAACATGCAAGCCGATTGCGGTCATCGTTGGAGCTTTTTCAAGCTTCAAGCAAAATAAATGTGGTGCCCCGCCCCTGCAGCGCTACGATCTTAACAAGGAGGTTTCGACATTTTGCATGAACGAAAACCAAGCATCAAAAGTTACTGAGGGGCTGGCCAACGGTTCAATCTTCTTATGGTATTGAAAATGACGTTTGAAAGAACATAATCTGCGAATATCTCGAACTGGCAACAGCATATCTTAACGCTTCAATTATTTAAGTTGCTCAATCGTTTAGCTTCAACATTGGAGCAGGAGCCCAATCACCCCACGTATTCCAAACATGTCATTATATTAATGCCACAGACATTTTAAACCAGAATCACGCAAAACGGATTTGATGGCAACGTAGGAGTTATCCCAACAGACAGCCGCCGGTCGAGGCACTGCAGCCCACCCATATGGCTTCGTGGCCGCCATTCGGGGCTCCGCAGCGCCGCCAATGGCGTTCACCTGAAATGTTTGTGCGTCTTCTTGCCGCAGCAGCGGACGGCGCCACCGCAGGTCGCGACTCGCCGCCCGCAGCGAGCGAACAAGCTGCGCATGTCGTAACACCGGCAGCAGCAGTACAGCGCCTGTGCACACGACAACGGTCAGTGACATGTCGTAACACCGGCAACAGCAGTACAGCGCCTGTGCACACGACAACGGCCAGTGACATGTAACACCGGCAACAGCAGTACAGCGCCTGTGCACACGACAACGGTCAGTGACATGTCGTAACACCGGCAACAGCAGTACAGCGCCTGCGCACATGACAACGGTCAGTGACATGTCGTAACACCGGCAGCAGCAGTACAGCGCCTGTGCACACGACAACGGCCAGTGACATGTCGTAACACCGGCAGCAGCAGTACAGCGCCTGCGCACCCGACAACGGCCAGTGACACGCGGGCGACTCGCAGTGGCGGTTCAGGAAATGTGAGCTGGGCTTGTATTGCAACTTCAGAGTCGCAGTTTGCTGTTGATTATTCGAGCTATCACATGCGCGTGTGAGGGGGGTTGGGGGGGGGGGGGGCATGCTGCTTAGAGAGACGGATATAAATGTGCAACAGGTCATTCTCCTTCCCACTACGTTATTTTTGCTCTCTGAGGCTCTCGTTTCTTCCAAGACGAGATACACACGCTGATTGGCCGCCACGCACATGGGTGAGCGCGCTTCAGCAACAACCGGTACCACCGCCTCGCCTGCAGGCTTATTACCACAGAGAGGATGATGAGAGTACCGCCGAAGACGAACAGGTAGATGGGTGCTCCGGAAGTAATTCCTACGCCATAGTGGCCCACCAGTCTCACCGGCACTGTAAACAGCGCGGATGAACGTCAGTCGTCGACACCAGGAAGGGCGACACACTACCAACGAGCATCGCACGAGGAGTCATCGATCAACGTCAATAAATCAGACAGCTCGCCATTATCTTCTGCCAATCGAGGCGAAGGTTACGGAATTTGTGTGGATGTCGGGCAAACGCCATTTCGACCTCATTTCGATGCACGGACGTAGGTACAATACTGAATTTTGTCCGGGGCTTGGGGCAGCCGCCTCCTTGATCCCAGCCCGTAATCCGCCCCACCTGGCTCCAAGACGTTACCATTGCAATGTGTCCCGGTGAAGTGGTCTCGGCAGGAGCAGTGGTAGGAGGAGCCATCGTCCCAGCAGGTGCCGCCGTGGGCGCACGGCTGTGCCGCACAGAGAGGCAGAACCTGACGACAGAACGCACGGTTATTACATATATATATATATATATATATATATATATAACTTATTATATATATTATATAACACCGTATGCACACGGTCAGCAGAACGTCATCATACCATGGCTCACGGGATCACCACACAGAAGGACCACGCTGTAAAGCACGGCAGGTAACAAAATGGTTGATGAATATCCCCAACAGGGAGAAGCAAACCGACAGTTAGCATGTCTAGATACGGGAGCAGCGAACGCGCCAGGAGGAGGATCGGTACACAGGATCGTCACAGGGTAATCGGATCTTCTCCTAACTCTTAACAGATCCCTCAGACGCCGCGGATCTGTCGGACTCACGGTCTGAGTGACCTCAGTGACCTCAGTGACCTCAGTCACGACCTAGCGGGCTGGCGCACCGCCGGTGACCGTAACCGGTGGCCATTACGGCTGAGGTGAATACAAACTTCCCTTCAGCCGCGTACCATCGGTGACAATCATCATCATTTTCGCCAGGAATGTGGTGAGACAATCCAAAAATGGAGGCCAAGTACATTGCGAAGCACAGGCGGTCCAGACCAGGCTTTGCTGGCAGCCATGGTATGCCTAAATTCAAGGTTTCCCGTTTTGCTCCTGTCGCCTTATTAGTGACCGATCGTGGGCCGCGCCCAGCACCCGTCATTGGCGTGTTGGCGGTAGCTATGTCAGAATGCCTCGACCCTTGTGAGGACAGGAGCGACAGCGCAGGGTATTGCGAGGGAGCCTCCGTAACTGGCCGTGCGCCGAGTCGTGGGTTCGAACCTCCCTGCAGTCCCAGCTCTCATCGTCCGACGCCACAGAGGACGTAAATGACAGCCGTTCTGCACGACAAAAGGAGATACCCCACACCACTGCGGGCGCTGGAGCTTCATCAGAGACATGACTTAACTAATTCGTTCCAAACTTCCTGCTGTATGCTTGTAGGACATGGATTGCAGCGCCGCACATGGGGTGTGACGAGGACGTGGCGTGGCTGTTTGGGCTGGTTTGTGGCCATATTGTAGTCTCCGCCGTCTATATGAGATAATCAAGCGTGTTTGGATCGCACCAGGCCCTGTTTTTAGCAGACCGCGGTCGTTTTGGCTGATCGCAGGACTGTGTAAGTACCGACAGCGGCAGATTTGGCAGCGCCGCGGCCGGTTTAGTGCCGTAGCGAAACCAGACCAAATGTAAACGGCACGATGCTGCGGGCCCATCGTGAGTGCTCCTTGTGTCGCACGTGGGAGAGATGTTAGCGGAAATTGCTCCCGCAGCCTTTTCAAAGACTGTCTGGCAACATGGTCATTCCACGACAAATCGACCAAAGGATCATCCTTTAAATTTAAAGAACACACGTTTATGAGGCAATGAAATGGTCACAACACAAGCCTGCAAGTTTTAAAGCCTTTAGCCGATAAGGAACTAGGGGCAGATGAGAAAAACGCGATGACGTCACGAAGCCTATTTCTCAGCTTGTTCTAGCGAGAAGTTTGAGGAGCATAATGTTTTGTAAGGCTGCAGCGAAAGGTTAGATACCTTATTTTCTGAAACATAGGTCAATGTAAAATTCAATATCAATTAGGCGCATCTAGTGACCTAGTTTTGAACTTGACCTCCTTTACCGACAAACGCGATCCTTCAATTTTATTTAAACCTATGTGAAATTAGGGACCAACTTATTTTCGTTGAGAAAGAAAAAAATATCGATGTAATCTCTTCTAGATGGGTTGCCAATGGAATTTTAACATCGACGCATCACGCACAACGCCGAGCCGTGAATCCAACGGCCGGTATGCGGTGAAAGGTGTCATCTGCTCATTCTGTCGGGAATTGTGGCCGTGGCCTCGAAACTATTCACTCCAATCTTAACATTAATCACTCTGACATTCTTCTCGAACTTTAGAGCGGCGTTTGAGTGACGAGCGCGCTTTGATCGACCTTACGTACCTGTCGTCCCCCAGGAGTCGCGTAGATGGCATTGTCGTACGTTCTGAGTCCTCATAGCGCATCGATAACCTTTATTTAAATTTGAGCTGGAGCTCAATATGCGAAAAAAGACTAACAAATGGTCTGAATTACATTAGTTTTGTCCTAATCTGCCTCGAAGCCGGAGCAAAGTTGCCTTGTATGCTAGTCCAGCACGCCTGGAACCGGACACATGGAATTCGACACGGCACGCATCTAATTCGACGCGGGCTCCGAGTAAACCAGGCCGGGCTTAAGAGGGGTTCAGTGAGTGAACAACCTCATTGCCGGGAGCTTGGGGAAATAAGAGTGGGCAGTTTCGCTGCTTTCATCAAGTGTCTTCAAGGGATGCTCAATAAGAAGGATGGGTTGAAGTTAGTCGAAGAACATGAAGACTATTTACGTGACGCGGCGGTTCTACTGCGAGTGCGGTGCAAACCATTTGTCATTATCAAGAACAAGATTTGCCAACTTCTTAAGTCGTCACAAACATTCAGATTACCCGTACCAAACCTTAAGCATTTGCAGAGCCATATGACCTGAAGCTCAAGCAACGAACAGGAGTTGCGAAAAATCGCCAACAGTTATCATGAAAGTGACTTCTCTCTAAAGGGTGCGATAAAAATCGGGGAGTAATCGCATACGACTTGCTGGAAAAAGCAGTCATACGCCGCTTCAAATACTGATGCAGTTCCTTTAACGAGTGGGTTGGTCGGCGCCATCAAATCTAGGCACGCAAGTTTCGGACAAACGGCAGGCTGGAAAAGTGTACATTGGAACAACTGCACACAATAATTTCTACGGCTGGATAAATTTACGTCAGTTTATGTGAGAACAGCTTTATTTTTGTCCATGCAAATGCCCAACCGTGGGGGGGGGGGATGAGCGTGTTCGCTTAGCTCCGTCACATGCCTGCGTGTGTTAATGAGGCACAATGATAATAATGGTGGCATTTATGTGCAACACTTCGCACATAAAAATTCAGCACAATTCCTTAAAATATGCTCAGTTTGTTTGCCGGGTTGTCAACGGCACCGCTCTCGTGAATGTATTGTTCGCCGTTGCAGGGGACCGTTAGAGACACAACGGCTCAAAAAGCGACGAAGGAAGTTAGGTGCTGTTTCGAAAGGCGTGGCGGACCTTGATTCATCGGCCTCTAGCTTTTCCCAAAAAATTATCAGTTATCGAACAAGACGCCGTTCATTGCAAAAAAAACCCTTGAGTGAGTAGCGAATTCAGAGCATTCATTCATTCGCGACAGGCTTCAAAACGACTAATGACCTCGTCAGTAAAATCATTCATGTAATCAGTGCCAGTTAAACCCATTAAATGCACGAAGTATACACTCGTCAGGAAAATGTGCTCCTTATGCTATAAAGTTTTAATCAAGTACAAAACAAGCTCACTGATTTAACTATTGCTGCCTGACCCAATATAAAATAAATGTCCTCAACATTCGTCCTCAACATTAGCGTCTAACGACATAAACTTCCTCAACATTCGTCACCGTACTGAGAATTTGGGCCTTAAATGTGTGTTGCACTTTCTCACGACCTCTCATGAGGAAGGTCCCTGCATCGAAGTGGGGCCACTGTTAAACATCTGATGGGATATGAAAATATGTAATGCTCAGAAAAGGATCAAATCCTGGCGGCGTCACGTGATGCATTCATCAGCTGCAGCGACCACATCGCTGTTCGTGAACACATAAGTTTATCATTCTTTGGGAAAATTTGAGGCCTTGATCTATAAAGACCAGTGACCTACGTCAGGTCAAAGAGATCAGCGGCTAAAAAGACAACTTTTACCACACATAACTTTTTGCAGGTCATTTGCGATAGTTGAACTTGCTAAGTACTAAAACATGATACTTACTACAGCTGCTTTTCAGGTTTTCTGAACAGGCGAAGTCAGTGGCGTGGAGTGAAGTAAATTTTTGCTACTTTCTAAATAATTCAAATTTGTTCGCATTTTTTGTGCACTTTTTGTGTTTTCATACGAGGAAAAAGTACTTACTTACACGCACAAACATCATATGATCACGGAACACATGACCTTGGCCTAACTCATGACCTAACTCAATGGGTGCCTCCTGCAAAACACATGCTGAGCTCAAAATAGGCAGCTCAATTAGACAATTTTGGATGGGGTGTACGAACAGCCAACTGAAAACATGTGATATAATTATAATACAAAATGAGGTTACAACAGGTCGCGCGAGGACATGAAAGGTCATATGAGGTTATTCAAGGTCAATGACCTATGTTGTCAGAAGCGAAGAGGCTAGATGAACGGGTGCGGCGCGCGGAACCATCTCCTCATCGTGTTTGTGAAGCTGATGGCATATGATTTCCTTTACCAACGTGCCTGTTCTTAGTTTGTTACAAATAAACTGTCAATCGTCGGAGGGACTGCGCATGTTTGTTCGTTGTTTGGATTAGAGCCCTTTCGACCAGACATGGTCATTTCAGGGATATGGAATGAAGGAAAATGGTTAACGGTGGGACAGGCGTGCATGCGCCTGGGGGGCCAACCGCTGAGCTTTAACCCGTGCATGTGCGCTGGGCACCCCTTCCCACGGGGCTCTCGGCCCACTCGTGGCTGACACATGCAGCCTGCCTTGGATCAGAGGGGTGTCGCGAGGATGCAAGATGAAGCAAGATAGCGGGTAAGAGGGACGGATCAATACGTAGGATATATGCAGCAGCAATGCAATGTCGAATACCTGTGGATGTACAACACACTATTACCCCAGGGGGCGGAAGTTAACTTCCCTGCCGACTGCACAGGGAAGTCTCAGACCCCCGGCTGGGCGGAGGCTGCTCACGTTTTACCTGTCATGCATTTGCGCACACGCTATCGTTCTAGGGAGAGTCCCTTAATTTGCTTTGGAATTCACGTAGTTTGAACCTACCGTCTAATTTCAGTTCGTAGGCGAGCCTCTCATCCATGTGACAGTTACAGTCTGCGAAATCGAGCGGCCTTAAATGTGGATAAAAAACGCATGAAACATAGGTGACATAACTTGCTATAAACGACGAATTCGAAGCTGACGATATATGGCTGCACACCATGTCGTTGAAACATAATTTGGCTTCCATCTACGTGACTTGGGATGAACGACGAATACGTAAGATTAACCAAAGCGAATCCTTCATATACAAATTGTTTCAGAGTCTTAGTTTGTTTCAAGGTCGCCGTCACGTTCCCGACGCGGAGAGCAGATCGCGTAAGATCACCGGAATTCGTCCGGTCAGCTCATGGCGGCCGGTCAGCTCAGCTCGGGACGTCGTGCGTGATTCGCCAATGTTCAAATTGGAGTTGCAACCGATCTAGAAAAAAATCGCCAGCTTTTGCTTTTAGTATGAATGGTAGTACATAGGCTTTCAAATTCATATCGGTTTAAATAGACCGAAGGAAAGATGTCTTTTTCAGAAAATGAGGTCACATGTCAAACTAGGTTGCTATATCTTCATAGTTTTACCAAATACTATATTGCTCCCTGTATTATGTAAATGTAGGTATTTGTTTTTCCCATGCACTCTTCTCAAACATCATACTCCACAAACTATTTTTGCTAGAACAAGTGGGAAAATGGGGTTCGTGACGTCATCGCGTATCCTTATCTGCTCCTAGTTCCTTGTCGGTACACCGTACGGCTCTAAAACTGACAGAATCATGGCCTGATGTTATAATTTCCCCATCGACGTGTCCTCGGCATATCTAAACAGCGTGCCGTGTTGAAAACCACCTATCCGCGGACGATTTGTCGGGGAATAACCCAGCACATACTAAGCTCGTGAGAAGCTTCACTAGTTGCGGCTTATGAGCTCCCAACTCTCGCAAACCCTACTGAGCAGCTGCGGGAGATAACCTTTTCTCAGGCGGGCCAACCAGCGCGCGCCGAGGTCTCCAAATCCGCTATCTGTCACGTCAGAGCGCAGGCTTGTCACGCCGCTGGAGAAGTCTTCAAGAGAGAGCCTAGAAGAGAAGAAGAGAAGAAGAAGAGAAGAGAGAGAGAAGTCACTCCGGCCCGGCCGGCCTGCCTTGCTAGTTTCCAGCGTGGCAGCGTATAGTGTGTGAATGTTCCAATTCGTATGTGCAGTCAGCAGCGTGCTTGGGCCAGTCTCGCGGTAGGGAAGTCGTGGTTTTTCGCGCACAACTTCAATTTCGTGCCGCAACATAAAGCCGGCGGTGAGGCTCGGGGTTCACAACTTGTTGCTTGTTTTTTTATTTTGTTTGTTTGTTTTCCGCTCCGACCAGCGCGGTATTTTGAGGTTTCGAGGCAGCCACAGCATTACGCCTTCCATGACGACCGGCACTAGGACAGGATTAAACCAGAGTCCACCACTGAGCAATTCTGCCGCGACCTTTATCGACTCTGGAGCGGATTTGCAAACCCCATAACCTGACGTGCGACAACTCCAGCACGCTGCGCTTCCGTGCTTTTAACTCCAAGCGCGCCAACACCACGGCGTCCGTCAGTACGCCCCTTAGAACGCGCTGAGCTTTTGTGCGCGCCGACATCTGACCAATAAACTCCTTCGGGAAAGCGCGACAAGCGACCTCCTGCCCGGTTCGGCCCCTCACCGAGCCCGTTCGGCCCGGCGCAACCAGCCAGCAACCGTTCGACCGCCTCGCACGCTGCCAGCTGCCCAGTGACATCCGAACGGCGGATAGCCTCCCGCCATTCAGCAGCGCCGCCGACCTACGCACGGCCAGCTCCGATGATAATGATGATGATTTCGGGTTCCAGGGCGCATCGACTGCTGTAGGTCATGCAGCGCCCATCACGGCGAGCTCCATTCGTGAGCATTCCCCCAGCTGGTCATAGCTCCCTTGTTAGATGTGTTTTTAATCCCCCGCATTACGCACTGAACCGTCTGTAACTGTAACAAGAAGAACAAATCTTGCTTAAAGGCACTAGAATATCATGATAAGGCTCTCATCAGCTGACTTTGTCTCAGGCAACAATTCAGACGTACTGAAGTAAGTGTCTGAGAACTAGGTCGATGACAGGCGACCCTACCACGGCATGCACGGTGCAAACGTGCAGCATACAAGAGCGGTCTCGGTGACGGCTGTCGTGACTGATACAATACGCGGCACACGGACAGGCCAGCAGCAGAAGCGAGAAGCCGGTTGGCAGATTACAGGGTGTTATGGGGTCAGGCATTCCCACGCGGTCGCCGCCTAGTCGCAGCAAACAACGCCTTGCAGTGTTTAGTAGCAATCTCGTGGCTTCTGTGTAGTAAGTCAACCAACCAGCTATATCAGGCTCACATTTTACATGTAATGCGCTTGTGTATAGGCCGTAGTGATGTCATTTGTAGCGTGATAAAGGACGTAAGGAACTTCTGATACAGAAATATCTTTCGATCGCCTTTCTTGACGCGTTTTGTGGTTCAGTGGTCCTGATCCGGGTACCGTACATTGCCGAGCGTATTAGTCTTATAACCATTCCCTGGAAGAATCCGGCTTCAGATTTTCCCAGTGGACCCCCTACAAACCAACGGGAACTGAGTACCGTAGTGATCCAGAGCGATCGAATAGGAACGATTATGTTGATTCAAAGGCGTCAGCAGCGGCAACTTATTACCGCCGCCTAAATCGGGAACGAATGTATCAACGGTGGCTGCTCGCTGGCAGCTAACTGACACGGACAAGCACCCCCGGCGTGGTGCGTCACAGGCCTGTGACAGCCTCTCAGCCGTCCCGGACTTGCAGGCCGGACTGGGAGGCGATATTGCCTCCCTGCTGTTCAGACGGCGGGCTGCCGACAGCATGACGCCCAGAGACGCGCACAGAACTCCGTGCTGGGGCAATAATCTGGATCTGACGGCAAATTGACGAGAAGAGAAATACAGGTGGGCAATGGAAACGGCTGGGAGGGGTATGTGTGATTGCGTGATAATGAAGAGCTCACATTGCATGGAATGGGCTCCGTTGTCGGCTGAAGGTGGAACAGTCCAATACGTTGAAGTCGTTCTTTGCATGTAGCGCCCACATGCACCATGCAAAATTCCTCACAGTTGAAGGGGAAGGTTGTCTCCTCATCAGCTCGCAGTGGAAGAGCTTACATCGCACAAAAACATATTGATGAAAAAGCTGGCGGTCAAATGTCAAGTGCATATCACATCTCGACCCTGCGCAGAATGGGCGGCTCTAGAGCGTCACGCACGCCCGAGCTGGATGACGCTGTTACTCACCCGTTCCTGGCACACGGGGCCGTCGTAGCCGACGGCACACGTGCAGTCGAAACTGTCGCCGCGGTTACGGCACGTACCGCCGTGCTGGCACGGTAACGAGTCGCAGGCGTCCAGGCTCTTTTCACATCGTGGGCCGGTGAACCCTGCCGGACGGAGGTCACGGGTCGGCGCGGGCCAGCGGTCCTGAAAACGAGCGTCTCAGCACATATCTCTCTCACAGATCCCACAGATCTCCGAACACGGAGGGGCGCGCGGCGTGATCTCGAGAGATGCCGTGTGGAGAGGGTGGCCGACCACGGAGAGATGCCGTATGGAGATGGTGGCCGACCACGGAGAGATGCCGTGTGGAGATGGTGGCCGACCACGGAGAGATGCCGTGTGGAGAGGGTGGCCGACCACGGAGAGATGCCGTGTGGAGAGGGTGGCCGACCACGGAGGCAAAAGTCGCCACCGTCGAAATGGGAGCCACGGCCGTGGCTACCAGAGGCAGCCGGTGGGGACCAGCCGGTGGGGACCAGCCGGTGGGACCAGCTGGTGGGACCAGCTGGGACCAGTCTGTGGGGACCAGCCGGAGGGCACCGGCACGTATGCGCCTGCACGTCTGCATGCCGCGCCGCCAGGTCGCCCCAGAGCTTGGCTCGGCCGGCTGCCAACCCAGCACGTCTGATGACGCTGACGGCTTCGCAAGCTTCAAACTCTTAGGCTTCGAAAGCGGGCGGTTGAAGTGCGTTGCTGTGAATGATCTTGCTTGGCCTGATGCTGTCCAGAACCAGGCAGATCGGCAAAGATGAATCGGTCAAATTCGCCAGGTCGTCTCATCTGCATGATCGCGGTTTAACCGCGCCAGCCTGCCAGTTCGTAATCAAACGCCGGAAGCGTCAACGGCCAGGTTCAATGTCCGCCTGAAGACTGATGGTATTATCAGCCCCGCTGAATCCGCCGAATTCCCGACATTGCCCGGAGTGAGGTCCATCCGCGCCTCCCGACCGCGAATGCGCCGCAAGTATTAGGGCGGGGGCGTGAGACGGATGGTCTCTGAAAACAGTCTGCACGGCACGGACGATAATGAAAAAGAGCGCCCAAATGGATTTGGAGCGTCCACAACGTTTTTTTTAAATTTAGATGCGTAGGGAGTTACGGTGCCTGGCGGATGCAGACTGTCCATCTTTGTAATCATTGTTTACTTGCCGTGGTGCAACGTGTATTGACGATTTATATGCCGATGAATCAAGTTGTTTCTGACGAGGTTGTGTGAGCGACAGGATGGTTGATAACGTGGAATGTGAATGCGTTGCCATTTACTGTTGCATTCATTCTGTTATGTTAATTGTACCAAATCAAACAATAAGCTACTTGTCGGAATGATTCGTGAATACAATGAAATGAAATGACCCTCCAGATTATTGTTACCTTCATGCTGGCCAGGAGATTTTTAAGCTGTGATAACGTTATAAAACTAAGACCCTAACGTGGGCCCGGTGCATAATGAAAACCACAGGCGGTACTTCCACTATGGCGAGATTTAAGCCCACGACGTTACTGCCGACGACCAAGCAAAAAAGTCTCAATATTCCGCAATCATGAATCATGACGCCAAAAATACCCGACCTGTTATATAACATGAGGTGCTGGCTAAGGGAAGATATATAACATGAGGTGCTGGCTAGGGGAAGATATATAACATGAGGTGCTGGCTAAGGGAAGATATATAACATGAGGTGCTGGCTAAGGGAAGATATATTACATGAGGTGCTGGCTAAGGGAAGATATACGCAATGATTGGATATTTCATCATAATGTTGGGCGGTCCAGGGCAGATCCCCCCACAGGGATCTTTTAAACACGCGTCCGGGCGGTTGGTTGAATACAGTTCGCCCGGGTGGGGGGCAAGTTGACCCCTGTGAGATCTCACATACTAAAAGAGCTAGAGACACCAAATTCACAGGGTGTCTTGACCTGTGCGTGAACCCCTTTTTCAAAATCAAGGGCTGCTGGATCATGACCTTCGGGTAAAATAAGACCAAACAAAGTCAAACTCCAGATTAGTGTCCAAAGTGCCACCAGACCCTAGACGCCTGTTCTAAGCAAAAGACCACAGATTTTCATTTAAGGTCAGTCACCTTGTTTAGCCTCCCGAAGGTCATGGTGACCAAAAGCATACAAGACTGCTTTGAGTTTTGCGCTTGGATAAACATGCAAGATTACGCTAGGCAGTATGCTCCTCGAAGGAATATGTTGACCTGGATTATGCTTGGTCAGTGGTCTATTCTGACCTTTAAGAAGCCCATGGAAAATGTATAAAGCGGTTCCTGTTATCAGTAAATTTAAAATGAGCACCAGAAACTACCCCGTATAGTAAGCTTAAGAGTAATAAACAGGTTGGTTTTGAACTTGGTCTGACCTTTATACGCGATTCTAGGTCAATTCAATTTGTTCATTCAATTGTTGTGTTTCCTGAAAAGGAACTATTCCATAGATGTATTGCTTCTGCTAACACTCCGCTGCTGCATCAGATTCAACGATTCCCTTGAAATTGTCTTCGCTGAATCCATGACCTGATTTTGACCTGCCGTAGGTCAGCAACCTAACAACATACATCTAGTACATATACTAGTACATACAGTACATGTGTGCATGTGTGTAGTACAAGTACATATACTAATAGTACATCTAAATATTTTATCTAGAACGATCCGCCATTCGATTTGCTAAAGGTACGCAATATTAAGTGCGGCTATGCCACGCCGTACAGAAACCGCTCCAGAGAAACCTATGAAGGGGCCAAACTGATCTCTCCGCCCGGGCGCGTGTTAACCAGCGACGAGATAAGACGACGATGGAATCCTGAATCACTAATAGCAAACTAGTAGCGATAATAGCGGTCTATTAGTGAAATAGGTACAGGCATGTTTAAAGACATGCGAAACTGGCCATAAGCTTTGAGTACACACAAAAACGAAGGGCTGCGATCGGTGCAGTCGGCAGCTGCACTGACAGCAGTTGTCACGCAGCAGTACTGCGATCGGTGCAGTCGGCAGCTGCACTGGCAGCAGCCGTCAGCAGCAGGGATGTGATCGGTGCAGTCGGCAGCTGCACTGGCAGCAGCCGTCACGCAGTAGGACTGCGATCGGTGCGGTCGGCAGCTGCACTGGCGGCAGCCGTCATGCAGCAGGACTGCGATGGGTGCAGTCGGCAGCTGCACTGGTAGCAGCCGTCACGCAGCTACAAATTCGGTCAGCCGTCGGTTTTGCGGCGCCATCTTCTGTCCGCGCGAGATCGGAACGCTCGTCCCAACGGCGCAGACGCCCATGCGGTCTGGTGCCGAGTAATCAAATGAAGCGGAGAACATACAGCACATGCCGGGCGCTGGCCGTTGTGCCAGGGTTACTGACTCCACGGTGAGGTCACAGCGGACTTCGTGGTGACACTTCTTCCATCATCGAGGCGGGCTGTAAGGTGGGGTTCCGATTTGATCCCGTGGTTGCCTCGCTTGCTAGCGAGACAGCCACGAGGCCAAACCATAGGCCAAAAATATTACGCATAGGATCAGTCGGACATAAGGAATTTTAGGACGAACGCCATTAGTCGTTTTCGGAGATTTGGTTAATGTTTGAATATATTTAAATATGTTCTAACTTGAAACTTTTCTGGAATGAGCCAATTCACGGTGCTCATATTATGTTGCTCGCAGCATTATCGTTCTTGCATCACAACCAACAGCCCTGTTAGACAAGTGACGCCTCGTAGGTCCGCCTACGGGTTTCTCCAAAACAGCTTTTCGATTGCTTGAAGCACAAAACTGAGCTTTTGAATGGCTGAGTATTAACATTTTACGTATTTTGTGAACATGGTAAGGCCTTACCTGTCATATGGGGCGCGTGTGATGCCACATTGATCGAGGTCATGTCGCCCAAACATAGCGTTCAGTCTCGCGGAACGTATGCTTGTCGTGAAGCGAACATTCTGAAGACGTCCATTGATCGAAGTACTGTATCCTATCATGCTACATGGCAATCCTATTACGTAAAATACCGTAATGCCACTTTCTTCTAAGTCACATAGATAAGACAGTAGTATCAGCTTTATTCCTTGAAGAAAAAAACAACACAAGAATGGAGATATGGTTTGGTTGATATTTTGGCAACATGCCTTTATCGAAACAAAGGCAGAAACGATTTTATCCATTTTCCATAACAGTGCTTTTGTTTCGATAAAGGCATGTTGCCGAAATATCAACCAAACTATATCTCCATTCTCCCGGTTTTTCCGAGGGATAAGGCTTATTCTACCATCTGATCTATGTGAATAATGTTTTTTCGCTAATGCATTAAACAACTTATGTCGTTCTAAATCAAGCTGAGTCAAATGCGCCGAAAAATAAATCGTTCACAGAAACAAACATCATTTGGTTTTCTTTCATGACATGGAAAAACCAAATATTCTTCTCGGGTCACCGCATTCCGGCCATCACGCTGTGGGCAGGCCTGCCGCAGTTGGCATTGGTCAAGGGTTGCAATTTTACTGAAGGATTGAGGCAAGTATTATCGTAAAGAATGGACTGATCGTTCGAGCTGTCGTCCTCGTCTGGTTTGTTAGCATGTACAGAGTCTTTCGGCCAGATAACTCGCCGGCCATCGTCAGGAGTGATGAAGTCCTCAGAATGACAGGGCAATTTTTTGTTTCATCCATGTATGTGTCACAAGCATTTTTCCTTATGAAATTGCTGGTACTTGGGCCAAGCGTGCCTGCCATGACAGAAATGCCCCGTGAGGGGCTGATTTAAACAATTGACATCATCACGTCAGAAGAGTGATTTACAATGCCGACTGATAGTGCTCTCACAATGACATGGTTTGCATATGTTTGCACCAGCGGTGCAAGGCCCAAATTATTTGCATTTATACGCCGAAAGTTTGCAAATCGCCGGTGTGGTCGGCCTGCAATCACTGAGCAAGACCTTGTCGGAGTGTCAACCGAATAAAACGGGTATACCTTTCGGCCAAGTGTGTTGCACTGGCAGCTGATAGCCCACACCAGCGCTATTGAGTATCCGCCATTGCACCCTCGTGATCGATTTGAAGTATTTTCCCGGGCCGCCATTTCTGGTCATCGCACTGGTCAGCTGCGTCTACTGTCAGGTGGGGCGTAGTTAGCAATGGTCCAGACTGATTTGGACGAAAGATAAACGCGGGCTAAGGAGCGATTTGCATTGCCGACCGGCAGACAGTGCTTCCACAATCACATTGCACGCACATGGCCGTACCCGCCGCGCACGACCAAAATGTGTTGAATTGGAGCCGTAACTTTACAAATTACCGCAGCGGCCGGCCCGACCGCACTGAGTAAGACACCGTCTGGTTTTCAACCGAACAAAATGAACTTCCCAATGGGACAAGTGTGCTATGCTGACAGCCGATGGCACTATCCCAACGCTATAAAATGCACACAGTTGCACTTTGACCACGAATATAAGCCTTTCCTCAGCCTGTGGAGCACTGACCATCAGGCTGCGGACAAGCAGCTAAGTCAGTAACGCGCTGTAAACGGCTGATTTGAGAAAAAAAGACAATGTCGGTCAATGAGCCATTTGCAAAGCCGGACGATGGTGTTGCTACAACGGCATCTGTGCACTGACTGAGTGTGTCATGTGCTGTCAATCATGTGCAACGGTGTGCACACGACTGAACCCGCGGTACATGACAAAAGTATTTCATATAAGACACCGCGAGTTTGCTCATCGCAGCTGTGGTCGTCTCGCCAGCATTGAGTGAAGCGCTGTCAGAAAATCGACTGAATTAGAGGAATATGTATGCATGTTGGCACGATGACACGACATGTACATTCATGACAGCTAATAGCTCCATAACTGAGCAATCAAGGGAACACAGTCACAGTCTTTGTGCGGGTTTCTAATATTTTACGTAGGCCACCGTATGCTGGCATTACGTTGCGGTCACTCCGGCCTCAGCTAGTAATGCGACTTCAAGGAATGATTTGAATAAAACGAGTCATGTCGATCGATGATTGATTTACATTGCTGGCTGATGGTGCTCCCATAATGGCATCGTATGCACATGGTAGCACCCATCGCGCCCGAATACAATTGCTTAAACTTGAAAGCCATAACCTTGCGCATCGCCGTTGCGGCAGCCCGCGAACATGGCTAAGGCACCGTCGGGCTATCGACCAAATGAAATGGGTTTTCTCATCGAAGCATTGCATTGAAAGGGCCGTCGTAGTATGGCCATTCTGCCAGTGGTAGGCCGGCGCTCCCCTCCGTTAAGGGGGTGATTTGAACAAAACAGGTCGTGCCGTCCTGAAGAGGGATCTACACTGCCAGCCGATGATGCTCCCATAACGGCATCGTGTGGTCAGGGTTGCACCTACCATCCACGACCAAAGGAAGCTTAAAGTGCAGCCGTCAGTCCGCAGGTCACCGCTGTGAACGTCCCACCGGAATTGACTAAGGCATTCAATTTTACGGCAGCAGAATTTAGCCCACGTGACCCGACTTGACACCTCACAGCCCACACCCATCGATGGATTACTGTTAGTGTTTGATACAGTGAGTCAATTGATGTACAGGACAGCCCCCAAAGATGTCATAGCACGTGGCTCCTAGGATAAAATGGCCCCAGTTTGTCAATGTTGCCCGATGATTGGCAAGGTTTGTCTTTCATGCGTGGCATATCCTGGTATTCAATGGCACTAACATGCCTTAATTTCACGCAGACTATCCGGCACCGCTATTCGCTTGTCTTTTCTGGGATAACGTGGAAGAGCCCATGAGCCTTCTCGTCGGCGAAAATAGGGAACACGTCCTTCCAACAAGGATCAGCCTAGCCCAATTCCTGCGGATTGCACCGTGCAAGATGCCATAACAAACAAGGCATAGCAAAGGTTCACCATTACATTTTCAAAAACAATATCTCGGGACAAATGTAAAGGGTTCGTACACAAATGATCACACCGTATAGATCATAAGCAAACAATGGTATCGGTTAGATTGTTAAGAAAACAACCGTTCGTTCAAACAACGTTCATTAAGAAGTGCCGTGGTTTAAAGCAATGTGTAGTATGGTAACATACTGTTAAGTTTTCAAGCAGCGAAGGTGAGAAATGTACCTTCAGCTGCGCTGAGAAAGCCGAGGGTGCAGCAAACCTGAAAAGACATAAAAATCAGCGAGTTTTGTAGCACATCCAATTGCTCGATACTTCCAATCTCCCCTCTTCCCACATTCAACTCCGCACCCCCTGTCCGAAACATGACCGGCATCTTCTGCGCCCATTTTGTGAGGCTGCGTACGATATCTCATAAACGTTAGGTGATGGACTGCTGTCGGATCGGATTTGTAAGCATCATCTGGCAAACTCGACATCCGGTTGTATAGTCCCGTCAGCTGTCCCATGCTTCCTAGAGGTGTCAAGAAAACTGACATTTTCCTAGCTGCTCGCATTCACAAAATTCCTGGCCAGGTTGCGTCACTGGCGGTATCTTCGGAGCGCAGACGTCAAACACAAATCTAACGCTCGGCTCCAGCTGCGTTTTCAGCCGACGTCAGCCCCTGGACTGGCGTTCGTTGACTTTTGTCCGCTTGTTGGTGGAGACGGCGGCACCGTCGTTTGTCGGTCCGACGCTGCCCGCAGGCTCACGTTGATATGCTACGAGGTCGTACCAATGAAACGAAGTCGCCCGCACGGTCCTTAGCACGTACGATCTGCGTCCCCTGTGAACTTTTGCCGCTGCAAACCTAATCGCATTCTTTTCTTGCCCCGTGCGATCTTTTATCATAGTTTCTTGGTTCCGTGTGGCGGTGCTTAACGCGGAGCTCATTTTTTTACGATTCGTGTCCTTACGGTCTTTTGTTAAACGGTCTTTGCCCGCGACGTTTTTCATGCAGTCTTTTGTCACACGATCTTTCAGCCGTTTATTAGTCTTATGCGATGGCCAAAAAGACGTGAGCAAATCACGTAGCACAACCAGAAATGCTCGCAGGTTGACCACCATGGTATGAAAGCAGCATCCCATCCGCACGTGCTTTGCGCCTGTTTGCTGGTGAGCCACCCGAAAATGACCATTCCTTCCATAGATGTGATGGTTATATAACACATAGTTGCGGTAAAGAAAGTGCATGACAGTATTTACGCAGCGTGTCTTGAAACGGGCTCCCTCTGGAAAAGGATTAAACCGGCTGAGGTGAGTTAAGGTGAGCTTTGAGCGACTCGCACTGTCTCCTCGTTCACATGAACCAACTCATTTGGCCAAAATTCGCCGACCGTGCTGTTGGTCTCATAATTTACTCTCTATGATATACCTGTAGTTTCTCTGTGCTATTATTTTCTCATGCGACACAGCCGCTGCTGCTATGGGTCTGTCTACCGGCCGTGATCCTGGACGAGGCAGAGATCGGATGACCTCGCTGCCCACTTTCCTCCTACCTCACGAGCATCGTCAGAACAACAGCGCAGAGCGTTGTCCTTTCAGCTCACATTTTAGCTCGGAACATCGTCAGCGTAGTTTGAATCCCATATGAACTGCCGATGCAGCTTCTGAGTAGACACATTTATCCTGTCCGCATTAGGACCTAGCCTGACAAAGCTCATTATGTGCAATTTATAGGTGCCTACAACAGCCCGGACGGCGAGGCACCAGTTTTCACGTTTTGCTAACAGGTCTTGATCCGTCATGATCCCATCAGTAAGCCACCAGCCAACCCACCATTTGTCAAGCGTTTCTCCTCAGTTAATTTGGTAACTTGAGCAATCGCCTCTTAAGTCCTGCTTCGACGAAACCATTCATTACGCGTTATGAGCCGTGTCCGCATTTCATCTTCTCGGTCATGTGGGCTGTAATCAAACTCTAAGAAGTGTAAACTCTAAGGGCTGTAATCAAACTCTCAGGCACTTCCCAGAAAACATTGCCTGTCGTCTTTGCTGCAGTCTTACCCTCGGCGTAAGTGATGACGGAAGGCTATTTCAGTCACTTCCGCAAAGTCTTCAAAACTGGGTTCGAGAAATGCAGCAGAAACCGACATGTTGCGGTGATTTCAGCGACCAGACTGTAAGCAGACATGATACTGACCCGACACTCGTGCATCTGATGTTCGCGGTGATTTGAATGTCCACCATACCGCAGGTCTCTTTCGAGCTTCGTCGCTGTTTGATTCTCCTAACCCGCATGGCAGGGGGCAAGCTCACTGGGGTGTTTTGACCAACTGACTGCACATCTTTCGCGGCAAACGCGTGATTTGTGTCAGGATTTTAAATATCGTGTGTGAAGGCCAGATATCGACCACGTACCGGCCGCGCGGGCCGCGCGTCGGAACGCAACCTGACCCCCTGCTCTCTCTCTCTCTCTCTCTCCTCTCTCTCTCTCTCGCTCTATAGCTAGAGCGCTCGAGAGAGGTCCTAGAGAGACTTCTCTACTCGCTCGTCTATCTATCTCTCTCTCTCTCCTCTCTATCTCTCTCTCTCTCTCTCTCTCTCTCCTCTCTCTCTCCTCTCTCTCTCTCTCTTTCTATCTTATCTTTCACTCTCTCCCTCTCCCTTTTTCTCTCACTGTCCCCCTCTCTCTCCCTCTCTCTCTACCTCTCGTCAGACTATGTCACCAGCAGACGCACCATGCTTTGTTTGAGACGGTCGGGAGATTTCGTCTTCGGCCTTTCTTTGGGTCATTGTTACGCCAGCGGGAGCTCATGCCAAAAGTTGGTACATAACACAGACGGCAACCAGATTTGCTCTCAGCTTGTTGTTTGCCGCTGGTAGAAGTGCGCCATCCCTAGAGAACCGAAAGAGTTTTCGCAGCAGTATTTAGTACCAGATAATGGCATATGCAAATTCGACGGAAATGGCTGTTTCTTCTTCAGAGGACACGGATGCGTACGAAGTTAGTATTTTTGGTTCTGACTTGACCCGTCCCCCAGTGGAAGTCATTCAGGCAGTCCATCATCTTTGAACTTGTCCAGCACTCTGTCTTGTCAGCTGGCATCCTAAGTGCATTTGCTCATTCGGGGCTCGTAGGCTGCCATGGAGCTCAGCCTCAGCTGGCCGCGGATATTCTGGTGGCCTTGACCGCTGATGACATCTGGCCAGGCAAGCAGCTGTGCCAGTGGAGGCCGACGACGGCGCAGGAGACAGCCCTGGGTTGGGTCACCTCGGGTCAAGCGAGTGACACGCTAGGTGCTGCTGGCGTAACCTGTCAGCTACCAGGCCTCGGGGGTCTCTACCCGTAGGTCCTGGTCACTGGAGGGTGTTGACATCCACGATGAGCAGCAGGGTGGTTCTGAGGTGTTCAAAGCATTTGATTCTTCAGTACACATGTGTGCTGGCAGCTACGAAGTAAGTTTGCCATGGAGGGGCGCCAATGATTGCCAGCTGATGGCTACCAGGCACTGCGCAGGGGCCTGCCTGACGGAGCTGTCCCACAGGCTGGTAGGGGATCCTGCGATTGGTGAGACTTTTAAGTAGCTTTTAAGGAGAAGGAACAGGATGAGCCGATCGCAGAAACCTCAAATTATGCACTGATCAGCCCACATTCAACTTTCTATCCGCCCCATTGCCGGTGGTCAACAAGATCAGTGTCCACCCGATTCCGTCCAGTGTTTGTTGCTCCAGGATGGCGTCGCAGTGGCGTGTCGCTCACCGATTGCTTGGAAATGAGCCAGCACCTGATAGCCAGCCTTGTGGAGATGCTTCTGAGATCGGAGTGAGGTGGAGGAACAGGGCGTGCACATGTTCCTGTGGAATAGTGGTTATAGAATCCTGGTGATCAAGCCTCTAATGGTGACGTTTGCTACATGCAGTAGTTCATTTCTGCTCAAACACACAACGACTTGTTAAAGCATCTTTCATTCCGCTTCAACGATGACATGCAGGACGACTTGCGTTTGGACGACCTGACCTCGCGGGCTGACTCTGAGCTGCCGGTGTGACCCCAAACCGCTCGGCTTGCCTACTTCAACGGCGGAGAGGAGTCTAACTGTTGTTATTGTTAGAGACTACGTTACAAATTTAGACCGCATCAGGAGGTTTCTTTCGCACTTGATCGATGCTTGATTAAAGTACGCCAAATAGTCAGCCCGGGCACCCCCAACACTTTTCGTCACAAAACTGCACTGTGACGTGTTGTGACAAGTGACATGCTTTGTGCCAGTGGCGTATTTTTACATAGAAATACTCGTAAATAATCCCCCTAATAGCCACATGGCTACCACTCGACGGGCGCGTGGGTGTCAAGTCGACCCGGTTCATTTATCGGTGCCCGGTCACCGACATGATGGGCCAGGTCGGTGACCTGGCACCGAACCGACCGGCCGAAAAAACAGCCGGGCCACTCTCGTCCGATGTCGTCACGGGAGGACACGTTTTGTTTCGCGTGGGTTTTGAGCAGTGTTCGACGCCTGGCAGCCGTTGTGCGCGGTAACGCCGCTGCGCTCTCATGCCGCTAGTTGGTAGACAATACGGACGGTGAGCAAATCTGCCCAGAGATGTTTGTCTGCTGTTTGAAGTGGCTTATTCGCAGAGTACGGGGTTTCCTGCCAGCACCCTGAATGAACTGAGCGCGCAGTGCGGTACGTAAGTGTGCTGAATACAGGCTCTATCACCGGCTGAGTGTCTCTGCTAAGGATGTGTTTGGATGTTGTGTGTTAGGAGTGACAATACAGGCCCAGCGAGCCTTATTCGACATATCATTCTCTACTGGAGTGGCGCAGGCCAGTCTGAAGTGGCCACCACGCTTTATATGCGCCTATCCCTTTGCAAACACTTCATGCAGCGTCAGAAAGTTTTTGATGGCAAGTGACACAATTCTTTAAAAGTAGCCCTGATAACTCTAAGTGGTATCGAAAAAGTTTATCCACAAAAGGTATTTTGCATGCGACCTGTTTCACCAGGATGTGAGTTTTCTTGCGTCCTTGCAATGTGAGCCTTCTCTACTCCACTGAAATGAGAAACGTGAGCGTTGCAAACTGCGAAAACACAGCAACACACAGGTGAAACCGAACCCACATCTCGACAACCCGACGTCGCTGTGAAGTAAATGTACAGCCTGAAAAACATTGACAAATGTCAACACTGTGTGACGTAAATGCGCCGTACTTGACCAGGAAGTGCCTAATTCCCTCTTTTGACAAGAGCCGTCTCCGATACAATCCATCGTGTTTCGAAGCGAGAAACATTGGGCCACGGAAACTACACGAACATGTAGTCCAGTTCACTTTGGCATCCCATTTTGGTACATGTTCTTCCGCGTGCCATCAAACGTCTACCATCACAAAATAATCGATTTCGTGGACAGAAGAGGACTAGAGCCACAGTGTCGCAATGAATGTTGTAAGTTCATTTAACGTCGTTTGGAATTCAATTTATTTCAACCCGCTACGCCGGTGAGGTCCGGCAATTTCTGAAAACCATTCCAGTCCAATCCATGCAATGCCCAAATTATCTTATCTCGTTTATCCGCCCGCGTATCCATCCGCCCTCCGCGGAGTGGTCCAATCTCTGGTGGTATCCTGTGCGGCTCAGGGGCGACAAGTTACGACAGGTCAAACAGGTGGAATAACCTGATTTGAATGAACTGCAGAGTCACATTGCATGGAATAACCTTTAACAGGGGTCTTGACGATTCGAAACATGGGCTTGCTCATCTTCGCTGCCATCATTATTTTGATTCAAACCAGAGCAATTTCGTTCATTCAGTGCAAAAAGCTCTTGAAAGGTGTCCACGACCAGTTGCGGCCATCATTGCCCGTTGCAAAAAGGATAAATTGAACCTTCCATTCACATCGTGCCGCACGACGGAATGTGTCGATACAGGGGGTGGAACTTCATAAAAAGTATCTAAGGATATTGAGCATTATCCGTAAAATTTGCGCTCAGTGCATCTACACTCTTTCACAGGGCCGGCCCAACATGGCCACTTACCTAACTTTTCTTAAAACAGCAACAGACTTTTGAGCGTCTGCGTAGGCACTCATTGGAAGGAAACAGCTAGGTATATGCATAATAAATAACAATAGAGTGCTGACATCAACTAGGTTATTCAGTCTGGCACTGCTGGTAAATCCAAAATGCGAGATAAAAATATTGTTTATTCGGTCTGCATGGGAACCAGCCGTATCAGTGAAGCTGTCCAGCGGTCGTGCGACAGTTGGACGACGGTCGCATCTGGCCGCTCCGACCGCATCGGGCCGCGTTGAACCGCATTGATTCACATTCGTCGTGTTGAGCCGCGCGGCGACGCATGAAAAACGCACAGCGTGGGACGGCGGCCTCGGGTCATATTGACCGACGGGTCGGCTGGGCCGGCATACTCAGGTGGAACGGCAGGTCGGTTCGCCGCACCTGTCGAGGGAGTCGCTGACCCTCCTGGCCAGCTCCCCGTGGTTGGCCTGGAGTGAAGGCATGGCCGCACAGTTGGCCACGGGGTCTGGCGAAAGCAGGACAGTCGGCGGGCAGGTCCTCAGCGTTATCCGGCTATCCACAGGCCGGGCCAGTGGTCGTCTTTCTTCAGGCCGATTGCAGAAGGGTGACTCGCGTCAGAAGAGATAGTCCCTCTGCACCCAGGAGAGGATGATGGACTCCCAGCGCGCCAGGTCGTCGAGGTTCTGACCTGTTGCCAGGTAAGCATGTGGTACCTCGCGAGCTCTTCAGTGGGCCAGCCGTATTGCACAGCGTCAGATGGCACTGCGGGTGCTGGGCAGACTCATTGGGATGGCTGTCTGGCTTTCAGCCGCGGCTTCTGCAGCCATGCAGTCTTCGGTTTCGTTGCCGCCGATTCCTACGTGGTCCAGCAGCCACTGCAACGTGACTGGCATATCCTGGTTTTTCAGGATGTGCAGCCCCACAGGTCGGCGGCCAGACCTCAGGTCTGCATCGGCGGTCACCGCTCAAACTGCAGATCCGATGTCGAACTCGAGAGCGCGCGTCTGGTAATGGGAGGTTCGCAGCCAGAGGAGCGCATCGCAGATCGCCATCAGCTCCGCTTGCAGACCGCTGCAGACTGCCTGACAGGAGCGTGCGCCCCGGTGGCTCGGTTTGGGCAGTGCAGCGGGACCGCCGCACCCACACCGTCGCCCTGCATGCCTCCCTCGAGGATCATATTACAGCTGGGGGCAAGCCGTGGGTTCAAAGCATGTTTGCAGAAACTGCTCAAATCCCGCTCAAAAAGTTCGTGCTCCCCACTATAGACGATCCGGTATCTGTTGCAGGGATGGTAGGTGGCAAGCTCGTTAGACATTAAGCGTGAGTTCTGAACCTTAAAACTTTCTGAGGAATCGCATAAGATTTGGACCTTCTACGCGCTCGGAAAAGCGTACTTCCCTCAGCAGATTCCATTGGGCTCCGCCCAGTCGCCCCATTCCCTGCACGTGGTGATGCATTGGGTATTGGGTGATAACCCCGGCGTATCTATTTACGCGGATGAGATGCTGCTGCACCAGCCCAGATGGCGATAGCCCTTTTAAACTTCTGTGCACGGTCCTGGACAGCCTACGCCGAGCTGGTTTCAAGTGGTCTCCCTCCAGATGCAGTATTGACATGCGGAGGCAGTCATTTCTGGATCACGAGAATGCACCTGAGAGGTTATCAATCGATCTGGATCGAATTCGTTGCATCGAGTACCTCAGAATTCCCATAGCCGTGGAGGAGGCAGAGCGCGGGTGCGGCTTTGACGCAAGGTTTCGGAAACTCATTCCGTCATCTTCCAGTGTCTCGGCCCTCCTGGTGAAGCCCGCAAATGGTCATACATTTTACTGGAATTCTGAGCTGGAAGCAACGTTTCACTTTTCCGCAAGTGTCGATTATTAAATCGCGTGCTGACATACCCGACGCCAGGCGGTCATAAGTTTGTACTACATGCTGACACAGTATTTATTATCAATTTCTTGTGTCAAATCAAAGGAGTGAGAAAGTGATCGCGCTCAACAGAAGAGAGTGCAACAAAACCCGATCAAAGTGGTCTATTCACATACTAGAGTTGGTTGATGTCATTGCTGGTCTAAAGAAAGGTCATGAGTAACTGGCCGGGGTGGAGTTCACTTGGGTATGTGACTGCAAAACGCTCTCACAATTTTCTATACCACTGATGAGGAAGATCCTCGCATTGTTCGGTGGCGGTCTTATGCGAGCCAATTTTATTTTCAGACCGTGCGCCATTCCGCGGCTTTCATGCAACACGTAGATGGTTTTGAGGATTTCAGGGACTCAAGGATACCCGGGAGCTGGTATGAAAAGGACTCGCAGAGCAGCAAGAACGCTGATACGGCGAAGGGAACCAGCGCGCAACTGGTGACCAATGTTGTAAAAGGTGGTGGTCTGGCCTCGACTGACGGTGACGACGCTGGCATTGCAGATGGGACGGGCGCACAAATGCATCTGGTAGCCGACGCTGGTCCGACCAAGCTATCACTCGATCGACAGCCCATGATTTGGTACTAAAAGCATGATATAGACCGCTGTACTCTCGTGCACCATCTGAAGCATCATGAGCGGTTCAAAGTTTGTTCCCCCAGCCGAAAAAAGGAGGACATCGAAAAGTTCCTGCTATGGGAGGGTGTCACTGCCTGTGCAGGATACCCAGGTATGGAGCCAAAGATCGTGTGACCCCAAGCCAATCAGCGTGAGATTCTGTACCAGAATCACGATTCCTGACGTCACGGGCACTGTGGTCACTGCAAGTTATTCGTGAAACTGTCGAGGCATATTTGGTACGTAGAACTCAAGCATGATTGCAAGAACCACGTGGACATTTGCCAACGTTGCAGTGAGATGAAAGCAGAGGGCCGCGCCCAGTCCCGCCCCTGTAACTGCAATCACTCGGCGGTCTGGGGTAAATATTGGTGATCAATGTCGCGCACATACCGAGTAGTCGACTAACGGGAAAAACGCTGACACTGACGTGCGTAGACAGCTTCACCGGTTTCATTAGCCATTATCCATTAAGGTCAGGTACAGCACATGATATAGCCAACGTACTATCTGCGCGGTTTCTCATTTGGGCCTCCCTAGTGTATTGAAACAGACACCAGATCTAATTTTAAAAATCAAAAGTGATAGATATGAAAATTTTGGGACATTTGAATTCCACATTCAGTCGGATGTCATCATGAGGCTATAGGGGAAGTTGAAAGACTTCACATCACGTCATCGTGATATCAAGTGCCGATTGATAGATAGCCACGGTGTCGATTGAGAAAACCATTTATTCGCTATGGTGTTCTCTCTACACAACGAAGTTTCCGAGTCCCATGGGTATTCTCCGCATTTCCTGTATTTCATGGAGGACGAGAATTCGCCAGTGTCTCGCCTAACCTCGCAGCCCGTATTCGCACGTGCTCGGGTGGGGTCAATTTGATCCCCAAAGTGTTTCCGGAATTATTTCCGAACGACGCGGCATAGCTGCGCCGACTTTTGCGCAGCTGTAGGCAATTACATAGCGGATCGATTTTAAATGTACCTTGTAAGGTCACTAACCTACGGCAGGTCGCAGTTAGGCAATGAATTCAGCGACGATCATTTCTTGGGATTCTTTCAGTCTGATGCAACAACAGTGTTACGTGAAGCCATACATCTCGGAGATACTTGTCTAGACAACACAACAATTGAATTAACAAATCCCGTTGGCCAAGGGCCAGGTATAAAAGTCAGAAAAGGTCAAATCAATCTGTTTTATAACTCTAGGCCTTGCTGTACAGAATGATTTCTGGTGCCCATTCTAAATTTATTGATAACAGGAACCCCATTATGCATCTTCCATGGACTTCTTACAGGTCGCTATAAAACACTGATCTAAAATGATCCCTGTTGACATTTAGTTTTTGGAAATGTACAACCCAGCGCAATCCTTGGCCTTTATTCAAAATGCAAAATAAATAAAAAATATGCAAAAATAAAAGCAGTCTTGTGTGATTTTGGCCACCATGACCTTCCAAAGGTCACGCAAGGTCACTGATCTTAAGTGAGCACGAGTTAAATTTTCCCTAGAACAGATATCTAGGTTTATGGTGGCTGCATGAACATGTATCCGGCCCCTTTGGACACTTATCGGGAGTTAAACGTTGTGCAACCTCACTTAACCCGAAAGTCATGACCTATGAACCGCAAGTTTTGAAATAAGTGACTTCAAGTACATTTCAATGCATGCTGTGAATTTGGTGTCTCCATTCTTTTACTTTTTGAGATCTCAGGAGGGTTAAATTGACCCTCACACCAGCGAAGAGTATTCGATCGACGCCCCGGTCACGATCTTAAGTGTCCAGAGGATTCTGTGCAAGAGAAACTGTGCTCATTAGCGATCCCACTAACAAAGGCACACGACACGCTGCGTTCCACGTAGGCTGCTCAGAAGCAGTCATGGAATATTGATCACCTGGTACGAGAGCCGACTGTGAAGTCGGGTGATCGGGTCAGAATGAGGAAGTTTGTGAGTTGTCCGGGTGTATCAGGAAAGATGGTCGCTGCATGATCCACAATATATCCACTGGGAGTTAGATGACCGAGCAGGCGGCACGTCGAGCATAAAGACCGCGGACGGGCCAAACTCGTACCAAGTATTTGAGGTATACAGCAAGTATATGGCAAGTGTTTGAAACTGGTAGTCGACAGATGTATACACTAGTGTGTACATACGCGTATGTCCGGAGACGACATCCATGTGTTGGTCTTTTTTCAGATGAGAAAATGCCACCCCTCTCTGGGATGGCTAAGCGCGCCCCTGCTCGCCGCCGCTCCGAAACTGAGCGCGCCCTTGGCGACCGGTCGACGGGTGGTGGCCCAACACGCCGCGGGGAAGAACATTCTGGTACCGAGATCCACTGTGAGAGGAGCGCCGGCGTCCACAGAGCTGACAAAACGGACGTTTAGAGCAGCGCGAACAGCGGCACGGCCACCTATCCCGGAGAGCGGATGACAGCTCCTATAAAACATGAATATCATCTGTTCACCCTCGGAAATATGTCAAAGATACGTATTGCATGTCTCTTATGCTGGCTCATGTGAATTATTTTGGGAACGGGGGTGCGTACCGAGGATCCTTCTGGAGAGGCCGGTAACTGATCTGCAGCCGTGTAGCATTGGAAATGACCCTTTGATTTGAACGAACAAATTCATCGCTTCTACTAGAATATTCCGTTTAGCGGAAAACGCCATCACCCAAGTTTCTCAGAAGCTCCAGAGGTGCATAAGTTTCCCGGTCGAAAGTTTCGCAGCGTAAACTACAGTAAATTTAGAACTCTGCAAAACAAAGGGTCGGGTTGACATTTTAAGACGATAACATTTACGTCTAATGCATCACGCCGCCGTGGTAAACCTATCTTAAAAGGGATGACTGCAAACAGAGCTGGTGAAAAATGAATGAGACAAAATGTATTCTAAGTACAGTTAAAAGCAAGCCAGAGAGTTATCATTCGTTTTCAAAGCTTAGTGTACATTACGGAAAAATCAATTCAATTTCAGCCCGAGTTAAGACAGTCTTCCTTCTCTGAGTTAGATTACGGTTAAATCAGCAAACCAGATTGACATCGCGTTGCCACCTGCTTACACGAGCAGTTCAGTCCAAGTTGAGCTTATGTGACGTTGTTAACGGATTGTATTTTCAGCAGACTCCACAAGTTCAGCAGGACGAGAGATGCGATTGACACCGCACAGTCTGTTTCGCCGTGCAGTAGCCACCAGTTTCCCCGTAGGCCGCTGTCTCTCAATCCGCGAGGCCTAGGTATGACGTCATCATATGCACCTGCCCAGGTATGACGTCATCGGCGAGAAAACCCCAGATCATCCGCCGACCTCCTGAAGATATGTGTTATGAATCAGCGGGGAATGAAGAACGCCAACGAGATCGAAGACTGCATGGCTGCAGAAGCCGCGGCTGAAAGCTTGGCAGCCGTCGCAATGAGCCTGCCCAGCACCCGCAGTGCCATCTGACGCTGTGCAATACGGCTGGCCCACTGAAGAGCCCGCGAGGTACCACATGCACACCTGGCAACAGTTCAGAACCTCGACGACCTGGCGCGCTGGGAGTCCATCACCCTCTCCTTGGTGTAGAGGGACTATTTCTTCTGACGCAAGTCACCCTTCTGCAAATCGGCCTGAAGAAAGACGACCACTGGCCCGGTCTGTGGATGGCTAGATAGCGCTGAGGACCTGCCCGCCGACTGTCCTGCTTTCGCCAGACCCCGTGGCCAGCTGTGCGGCCATGCCCTCACTCCAGGCCAACCACGGGGAGCTGGCCAGGAAGGTCAACGACTCCCTCGACAGGTGCGGCGAACCGACCCGCCGTTCCACCTGTGAATATGCCGGCCCAGCCGACCCGTCGGTCAATATGACCCGAGGCCGCCGTCCCATGCTGTGCGTTTTTCATGCGTCGTCGCGCGGCTCAACACGACGAATGCGAATCAATGCGGTTCAACGCGGCCCGATGCGGCCGGAGCGGTCAGATGCGACCATCGTCCGACTGTCGCACGACCGCTGAACAGTTCCACTGATACGACTGGTCCCCAAGGAAACCGAATAAACATCTCAACTTGCGTTATAGATTTATCGGCACTTCGACGAACACCACGAATGCAACGAACATCGCGCTACCCGTAGTTGAATCCGTGCCTTCCACGTTAGAATCCAAAGTTCAAACTTCTAGGCAATCAAGTTCAAAGTGTTTGTCTGGGCTTTTAATTCGGGTCCTTTGTTCTTGACAACTTTTAAAATATGAACGCTGCGAGCAGCAGGTGTGGATGTCAGAACCTGGAAAAAGTAGGACCCAAACAAATCGATGTGACAAACAACCTCCACCAGAAAAATCACATTTTCTCCTAAAAATACACCACCGCCGAGCTAAAACTAATTGCGCTGATCTGTAGGTTCGCTATCAACAGTCACTGGTTAGCCCGTTTTGTTTTTAACAAGGAGAATCCAAGGAAAATGTGTGGTAACAGAACTTATTCGAGGAAATAAACCAACCAAATAATAATAATATGTTATGTAATGTTATGCCAAAACAACAATATAATAATTGTGTAATAATGAAATAATTATAATTTATGTTAGATTATGTGCAATTTTTGATGACATCTTATATTTAATTACAAACAAGTATAATAATAAAATAATTATGTTATGTATGTAAAAATAATAAATATGTCAACTACACGCGTGCTTTCTTCTGAACAGACCAGACCAGACACCTGGAGCAGACGCGGTGGATATAACACCTGGACCAGACACCCGTACCAGATGTGGTGGATATGGTACCTGGACCAGACACCCGCACCAGACGCGGTGAATATGATACCTGGACCAGACAACTCCACCAGATACGGTGGGTATGACACCTGGACCAGACGCCTGGACCAGACACAGTGGACATGACGCCTGGACCAAACGCGGTGGATATGACACTTGGACCAGACACCTGCACCAGACGTGGTGAACATAACACCTGAACTAGATACCTGGACCAGACACGGTGGACATGACGCTTGGACCAGACACTTGGACCACACACGGTGGACATGACGCCTGGACCAGACACCTCCACCAGACGTGGTGGATATGATACCTGGACCAGACACCCGCACCAGATGCGGTGGGTATGACACCTGGACCGGACGCCTGGACCAGCACAGTGGACATGACGCCTGGACCAGACGCCTGGACCAGACACCTTGACCAGACACAGTGGACCAGACGCCTGGACCAGACGCCTGGACCAGAAACAATGGACGTGACACCTGGACCAGACATCTTGACCAGACGCGGTGGACGTGACACCTGGATTAGACACCTGAACCAGACACCTGGACCAGACGCGGTGGATATGATACCTGAACCAGACACCTGGACCAGACGCGGTGAACATGACACCTGGACCAGACACCTGGACCAGGCACCTGGATCAGACGCGTTGAACATGACACCTGGACCAGACACCTGGACCAGACGCGGTGAACATGACACCTGGACCAGACACGATGGACATGACGCTTGGACCAGACACCTGAACCACACACGGTGGACATGATGCCTGGACCAGACGCCTGGATTAGACACGGTGGACATGACGCCTGGACCAGACACCTGCACCAGACACGGTGGTTCAGCTGGCGTACAGTGAAGAGCACGAGTTGACTTCACGCAAAAGTAGAAAAACGTGGATGATTATTGGCCTTTGAAGCGGGTCCATGTTTCTTGGATTTCCTAAATGAACAATAAATAACTCGGACAAGATCAGGAAATAATTTGTGCGGCAACAGCACTGCAGTTCCTCACAGAGCCGTCAATGTTATTTGCTCACCATCAGGACGACGGGTGCATGTCAGCCCGCTGAATGAACCTGAAGACACTTGTAATTTGCAAGAACTGACCCAGTTATGACTTTCAATAAAACACATTGTCAGTTTCGCAGCAAATTTGCAACCCTGTTTGGTGTGCAATTGTACTGAGCAAAATGCGAACGGAGCCAATGCGTTACATTATTTACGTTGATATATATGCCAGAACGCTGAAGAAGTTACGATGCCTTCTGGCATGAAAACGTTTGTCAATCCCAATGAGCCCTCACGATTACCAATAAACCTATTTGATTTACGTTACCCTCGGTGCTTCTTAACTCATATCTTGAGAAACATAGGACAGGGTGCAGCAAATCAGTTCTGACCAAAGCCCAGGCAAATGCTCTGTAAGACAGCCATACACCTCTCCCGCTACGGCTGAGCTGGGCGTCAGCTCCTGCCAGAGAACAGGGAGTTTGAAAGCGAGTTTTTATCCCTGAGAAACCGGCTTTGATTGACGGCCTGCTTTTGCAACATTGCTGCTATCACTCCGTTAGAGCTCTGCGTCAATAGAACGCTGCGAGAAACGAACGCGCGGGGCGGCCTTCTTTTCGCCTGTGTTGCATCACTCAGAGGCGATACCCGCCTTCCCTCTGCCTGGGTCGCAATATTGAGGGGTGACACTCTCCTCCATCCGCCTGTGTCGCACTACTCAGTGACGACACTCGCCTTACCTCCGCCTGTGTCGCACCACTCAGGAGAGACACTCGCCTCCATCCGCCTGTGCCACACCAATCAGGGGCGACACTCACCGCCCCTCCGCCTGCGTCGCACCACTCAGGGGCGACACTCATCGCCCCTCCGCCTGTGTCGCACCACTCAGGGGCGACGCTCATCGCCCCTCCGCCTGTGTCGCACCATTCAGGGGCGACAATCGCCTCCATCCGCAGGAAGAGTGAAACCATCTACCGGCTGACTCCACCTTCTGGTGCGTGTATCGAGGTGTTCTAGAGGAATGAAAGGCAACTCCGTGTGGAGGTTAACGCGAGAGCTAATAAATCAAGCAACAAATAGATATCAGTTAGTTAAACACATTCTCAGAAGACCTAGCATACATAGCGCAATGCGAAAGACACCTTTAATTTAAGAAGGCCCCATTGTGAAAGGCGTTTAGCATGACGTGCGCTGTTCATCATCAAGTGACTGTTCTCTTGTCACGCACTTAAAACAGCCTCTAGATCTATCATTACTTTCTTCACGGCCTCACATTGCTAACGGTCCCAGTATGCTTTTGAGGTCATGCGACTTATTTTCACATCAGCTTTCACGAGGCATTAGACAATCGCGCCGAAAAGCCTTTGATGTTTTCAGCTTTTCGTCGAGAATGGAGATGGATGAATCGATCAACTCTAGCAAGAAAACAAGGAACAAATCAGAGAATGTAAATCTAACGAGTGATGGCTTTCTGCGTCGTGAAGAAAAGGAGGCTCAGTTAAGTCGTCACCGCAAATCAATGAATATAATTCGGTGAAATGTCTTGGAATGCTACGCAAGCAAAGAAGCTTCATATTGCTTCCATCTCAACTGCTGTGAAAAATCAGCCATACCTTGAATACACGTGTTTGCCTGGCGCAAAATGTATTATGACTTGTGAAGATAGAATCGTCCGTACAAAAGACGCGGAAAGAAAACAGGAAGACCAGCGCGCACATCGAGTAAGTTCAGTTTTTATTAATACTGTCAGACTGAACGCACATTCTCTCGGCATGGGCGTCTGTAAAAGTCACCATGTCACATGTGACATCCTACTGCCCTTGTAGTTGGCATATTTTAATTGCTCTATACCAACTATTTGTATTATTTTTGCCACAGTTACGCTTGCGTCATGATTTCTGATCTTTTCTTTGTTCTCCCTAGTTCAGTAATGTTTTCACGACAGATGACGGCGCAAAAGATTGAAAAATTTTAAGCTTTCAAAAATGTTTATGACCAGACACCTTTTATCGGTGATAGTCGGCTAGAAATGTTTCGTGGGTATCTTATAGCATGTTTTGTAATGGGCAAAATTTGATAAAATTGCAGTTGGCTGGCTATACGCAAGATCACGCATATATGGACAGAAATGATGCCACATCTCTTCCTGCTGAAACTTTTTAAATTGTTGTGGAAACATTCGGGGGCATCTCTAACGCAGACAGGACAACATAAACTGATATATCCTTGCATCATCCCTACTCGTATGTATGCAGTACTGACGGAGCTTGCTTACCGTGCTTACAGAGCTTGCTTACAGTACTTACAGACCTTACAGGGCTTGCACACCTTTGCATAATGCCAGATGAATGATATTTGAAAATGATCCTCAGATCCCGCCCTGCTCTATATATCACCGATGTAAACAATAACGGCGCTGCCAGCATCCAGCGCCCTCGACCAATTTACATTGCTGATTGCCAGGCCTAGTAGGTTCCTGGAATTCGGGTGACCTAAAGACAGCGACTGAAGAAATGTCTATAAATGATCACGTTTAATATACCAGATTTATCTAAATTGGATACACGTGGTTTCATAATTGCATAGTCATCCTTTCTTTGTGAGAGCATTAAATGCATACTGAAACTTCATAAAAAATGGTTCCCTTAACTTTTAAAAATCAATCACTAATCCATCGCAAAAGGGTAATATGACTATTTTACCCATGCTACCTTTGCTGCCCAAATTAGGGCGCTCCGAAGCAAGAAGTCAATTTTTTAGCTGTTTTAACCGACCTTCCTTGCGTGAAATATCAAAACGCCAAAAATTAAAGTTGTGCATAGATATTCACCATTCATGTGTTTAAACATTGATTCTTGTTCAAGGCATCTTTCAATTAAAACATCAATGCTGAAAAAAATGGTTGAAACCTTTGCACAATTCTAGATATTTCAACAGAGCTTTTTGAACATTTTCCGACGCAAGCAATGTCCTTTGTACAGTGTTTAACAATGTCTAACTCAGAACATGTCAGAAACATTTCGGTCGTCCTTCCTGACGAAAACACCCACCCGGTTGCCTTCAACGTAACAGGAAATAAAATCCGACACACCACCCTCGGAGCAGGAATCAGCTGCCTGCGGCCGAAGCTGCCGATCCTTCGCCTCAGGGCACGGGCGCAGCTGTAACTACACGGCCGTGCAGGTGAAGGTAACAGGCATCTGGGCTACCGGGTGCATCTGGGCGGGTGCAAGCAGCTCACCTCTGCCAGGCTGATGGCCCGCGTCAGCCCACGCAACGGGCGCACCTGTAACTGTCAGAGCGCTCACACTTACCGTCTGGACAGGTACAGTTGTAGCCGCCGCCGGTGGACACACACCGGGCCTGGCCGTGGCAGGGGTTCGGTGCGCAGAGGTCACGAGTGGCGCAGTGGCGACCCGACCAGCCGGCGCAGCAGCGGCAGCTGTACGTCTCCTGTGTCACACGGCGCACGAACGCGAGAGTGAGCGCATACGAACGCATGGGTGCACGCACACAAATGCATGACTGCGCGACTGAACGCACACGAAAGCACAAACACCTGGGTGAAAGCACACTAGTGCACAAATGCACGAATGCAAGGGACCGTACGGTCTTTGAGGTGAATCGACACGTTACGGAACAAAACGTTTGGGTTCAGGTATCTATTTGACCATTTCCTGTCCATCTTTTGGAATAACGTGCTGTTTATAAGATAGACCGGCGACACCAGGTGACGCGCGTGCAGTGCGACGTCTGCCAAAGTGGCACACGCCCGCCCTGCGGTCCTGACCTGCCCGGGCGAGGCAACGCAGCGGCCGTGGCCGCCGCAGCGCCGGACGGGCTCGCCGCAGTCAGCTGACCTGACGGTCACCACCAGCCGGAAGCACTCCTCAGAGGCCAGGCTGATGCGACCTGCAACAGTCGGCGACGCGCCAGACGGACGTCAGGGACCGGGCCGTCAGACGGGCGTCGGGGACCGGGTCGTCAGACGGGCGTCAGGGACCGGGCCGTCAGACAGGCGTCAGGGACCGGGCCGTCAGACGGGTGTCAGGAAACGGGCCGTCAGACGGGCGTCAGGGACCGGGCCGTCAGACGTGTGTCAGGGACCGGGCCGTCAGGCGAGCGTCAGAAAGCGGGCCGTCAGACGGACGTCAGGGACCGGGCCGTCAGACGGGTGTCAGAGAACGGGCCGTCAGACGGACGTCAGGGACCGGGCCGTCAGACGGGCGTCAGGGACCGGGCCGTCCGACGGGTGTCAGGAAACGGGCCGTCAGACGGGCGTCAGGGACCGGGCCGTCAGACGGGCGTCAGGAACCGGGCCGTCAGACGGGCGTCAGGAACCGGGCCGTCAGGCAGGTGTCAGGGACCGGGCCGTCAGACGGGTGTCAGGGACCGAGCCGTTAGACAGACGTCAGGGACCGAGCCGTTAGACGGCTGGCACAAGAGCCGCTGTCGACGGCCGGGGTGCGTCGGCGGGAGCTGTTGCAATGCGGCAATGACGGATCGTCTGAAAGGTAGCTCCACACAAGATCCTAAAATGCTCCATGTAGCGGGAGCAATGTTGGCACTCCGCAGCGTTGGCACTGCCACGAAAATATGGAGGAATCGAAATTTCCCTCGGATTTGTTACCCTGTTACATTCTTGCTTGATTGCTATTTGTCGTTTCAAGTCTTCAAAACACCAGAAGACAGTTATTAAGTAATGTCTCTGAACTCAAACAAGCCGGGATCCCTCGAAGATCGGGTTTCACGCAAGAGTGTAAAATGAAATGTGATTATAAGGGTTGACGGTAAAACAAGCATCCGTCTATGTCCGGTCGCTCCATCTGAGGTGACGAACGACTTGTGTTGGGTGGTCCCAGAAGGGCGGTCAAGAATGGGAAAATCAAGGCACGGGCGGAGAACCCCAATGTCCATGCTTAAATGCGCCGCGTCTGTTAAAACAAATACTTCTCTTTTATGCTCTATGGGACGTGACAAAAATGACGACCCCAGAAAGCTAACAAACATTGTCAAATCCCAATTAGCCGAAAAAGCATCTCTGTTCGGCTTTGTCTTCAGGCGCCCCGCCGTGAAGCAAACTGCCGCAATGAAAATACCCTTACCACTTACATCTTTCAGCGTAAAAGCAACACTCCCGAAAAAAGAATGTGCGAATTCAATCGAAAGAGTATCACGCAAAACTTGTCGCATGTAACTAAAAATAACTTATCGACACGACTTACAGAGATCCTGAGAAATGAGATGCAATTAACAATTACGGTTGTCTGAATCTCGTATTGAGGACTGAACTTCGTCAACTATGGATTCGGTATGCACCTACCTTCCTTTACAGCTTGCGCACAAGAGGCCCTCGGCGTCTTGCCCCTCCCCATTGCTAGTTTATTCACGTGATTTCTAGGGCCTTTCGGAAGCAAATCCCTCTTATGCTGTCTGCCGAGGCATTCATCGATTCCATTCCCGGTCAACAACTCTGGAAAGCATGTGCTGAATAGCAAAGGGGTCCGCCTCAATGCACTGAGGAGTGGTCGCACTCGCTTTATGGTTTATTGCCTCCCAGCGTGGGAGGCAACGGAATTTCAACGCGCCATTTCACCAAATCATAACTGATGTACCGTGGGCGCCGTCGTATTTTTCCGCTGCATCACAACAGGACGATATCTCAGCAGCGGTGCTGGCCCACAGCGTGGGGCACGAGGCGGGCGCACCCGCGCCGAGTAAACCATCGCGACGCACACGACAGAGCCGAGCGCCTCCGCCGCCGCCGACGCCGTCGCCGCAGGCGGCGCCGGCGAGTCCCAGCTTCACGGGGAGTGATCTGCGGGGATGGGGCGGGGGGGGGGGGGGCGACCTCCCGGCGCCGCCGCCGTCGCCGTCGCTGATCCGGGCTGGAGGCAGTGGCGTCGCTCGGTCGCCCCCCCCCCCCCCCCCCCAGGCGCCGCCGCCGGCAGCTCGGCGGGGTCGGACGGCGTCGATCGGGTGCGCGCGTCCACACACAGACTGCGGAGGCGGGGCGGGGGAGGCGCCGGCATCGCACGAACCCACACAATGGCTCGGAGAGCGTTCTGGCATCCAGCGCCAAAGCATCATGGTCTATGCACTGACACGTCATCGACGCTTCAACGGCTTCTGTTTGGCGTTCAACTAAGCGCGAATAGGCCTTATTTGTGCCTAGCTAAACGGCGGCACGAGTGTGTTGACGTCAACAGAGGCGTCGCACGCGTTTAGCTATACGCCAGCTATAAGCGAATCAGGTCGAAACAGCCACGATTTAAAACGCTAACGCGATCGGCAGAGAGTTGGCGGACTGCCAAATTACGAAACGTGGCGCGTAAAATTATCGCGCTTTGCTGCAGGGACTTCAGCGGAGATGGAAATCGCAGACCAACCTCACAACAGTCTTCTCTCGGGCGCTGGTGAGGCGGCAGGCGTGCTAACAGCGGTTTCAGTGGCGATGGATTAGCTGATGGGGATCCACACGTTCCCTGTTATCCACAGTGGAATGCCACCCAATACAACTGCCACTTTTTGAGATTCGAAATATAATTATATTATATTATATAATTATACTTTATATCATTATTATGTATTATTATCCATAATGCGATATCATACTATTATGCATCATTATACATGATTTAAGTTATATATTTTTTACATATTATATTATAATTATATGATATATGAATATAAAATATGATTAGTACCCGCAACCGCCCGGCACTCAAATTTGAGAACATGCACGCACCCCGCGAGGCAAGTGTCCTCCGCTTAAAAATATATATTTTTAAGGGTAAAAGTGGGCAAGTCATATGGATGATCGGTATCTGAGAGTCATCTCTAATAAAAGGAAAAGTTCTAACAGGAACACACTGAATACGATTTTTAGGAATCCGGTATGAAACTGCACAAGATCTGCAGGCTTGGTGATAAAACGGAGTGCTCTAAGATGATGGGATGGTCTGGGATCGAGGAGGCCATCAGGCACTTGCTGGCTGTCTGGCACGTTCCGTTGTCAAAGTGCACAAACGAGAGCCCTGCCACGGCCTCATCGTGGAGGGATCCAGCCTGGACTTGGAGGACCTCCTCAAGTCTTTCACGGACCAGTAGAATTGTGAGAGGTTGGTCTGCCCCTCACACATGTCATCGTTCCCTTCCAAGAACACATGCCACCTTAACAGGCGGCAAGGGACAAGGGCAAGGGTCAAAGACAAGGACGCCCGGTACAGATTATTTGGCTGCGTCAAGTCCAGGGAGGCCTTCCAGAAGGTCATGGTAGCCCTTGGGAAGAAGCACGACCGGCGGGTGGGCATGTCCCGTGCAACGACTGCAGCTTCCTGGACGAAGCGCTTAAGACGCCAGCTAGCGCCTTGTTCAAACATTCACATCGAGCCGCTGCGACGCAGTGAGGTGCACAGCAAGAGGCAAAGTGGCGACAACGGCACCGTAGCTCGCGAAGTGAGAGGCGGTGGTTGGTCGACGGGAATAAGTGGTCGGATGACGGTCGTGTGAACATAAATGCGTGTGGAGTGAACCCTCAAGACGTTGTGTTTTTATTCAGCGTAGTTGCAAATGTCTTATAGTGGGTACTGTAAACATGCAAACTGGGTACCGAACAACGCAATCATGTTTAATAGCACGTTCCGTTATGATTCAAAGCCAAAATTTGTTCAAACAATGTAAGACGTATATGCAGAGAAAAGTTGCTTACCTTAAACTTTGAACACTTTAAGTAACCTACAGGGTGTTTTACTTGAATCTGAACTTTTCAAAGTGCAGATAATGGTATTAGAAAAGGCCGACCACGAGCTGCCTGGCGAGTATTGTTGAAAAATGACGAACATTTATATTGCTGTCTTACACTTACTTGCACCTCGCCATTGTGGTCTAAAAGCAAGAGATGCAGGCCTCCCTCCTTGCGCCCATCGGCTGGACAAACTATTTGAAACATACTGGCAGGTGTGGGTCATTCTGAAATAGGGAGAAGTGCTCCCGTGCTCGGGGGTTGTCATGGAGACTTTTTGCTAAGCAGCTGGAAGCTGGCTGTGAAAACGAAATGTTCAAATGTCTTCATATCTGTGACATAGATAAATATTGTCGCAAAGGTTTGTTATGCACATCACAGCTTTCTTTAAACTGATATTTAAAATCAAATAAGCTGCAGTTGCGATATTTCCAGCGATCAAACGGCATACATGAGAATCACGCCGAAAGTGCATGTTAAGTTGGTATTGAGCATTCAGGACAGTATCTAGGCAAATAACTGTCCTCTCAAGTACGGCTGTAGGCTTCTAACTAACGTACAATCCGGTGGAAAGTTCTGGAAAGTTGTAGTTGCAAGTCACGGAGCTAATATACAAAACGCCGAACCGAATGTGCGAAAAAAAAACTGTTTTGGCAGGCGTTATCACTTCGGCTGACCGCATAAAAGACAGACAAGTGACAAGTTAGATGTAACGTTTCCAGATCTGTCCTTGATGATACGCAAACTCGAATTCTACTCAGGAATCAGTCAAATTTCCAGCGTGCCAAGTTGGAATGGATTTCTCTGATATTTGTTATGCGGTTGAGTCTACGTTCAGTCATTTGGGTCACACCTAAGTGGACTCAACTAAACATGTAAGTGATATGATCATAGCTCAAAGCTCAAACGTACGCCTTCAAATAAGGCACGTATCTAAATGTAAATGTTATAGTTCGGTGTTACGAGGCCAAGAAAACTGATTATCTCCTGAACTGTTGCGATCGGGATCGACTCCGTCGTGATCAATTCCAGAATTGAGCCACTCTCCCCTAGCCGGAATCGGGGCCTCTTCAGATTAAAGTGTACTGTTCGTAATCAGAAGCCAGATTTCGCCCCATGCACTGTCAGTCAAAGCCAGAATTGATTTCTTGAATTTAAGTGGCATCAAGCACAAGTTTTATCGCTGATATCAGATAACACACACACGCACACACACACACATGTATATATATATATATATATATACATATATATATATATATATATATATATATATATATATATTTCAAGCCGTGTCGCTCTTCACCCGGCAAAGCTAACTGCCCGAAGCATGTTGTATCTTATTTTGACTATCAACCACTGAGCGTGAGGAAGGGCTTACATACTAAACCAGATTTAGCTAGCTGCTCTTCCTTGTTGAACTAAAAGAGAACGCGAAAAGTCTCACAATAACTTAACAAATCATCAAATTCTCTGGGGAGGCATGGTGGTAATGCTCGCCGGAATTCCGTGGCTGCAACGAGCCCGTTAAGACAAGACTTCATGCAATTTGCAATACCCGGCGTCTGGCGTTTACAACTTTGACCTTAGATAAAAGTCACATGCACTGTATTTCATTTTGGCAGTAAACGTTTTACGACGCTCAAACTTGGCGTCGGCATCTGACTCAGCCATCCCTTGAGAGCAGCTCGGCTTCATAGTCTGACAATGCTAGCCCGCGGGAACAGACCATGGTCATTACCAGCTTTACACCTGGCCCCTTGCCGCACCTCCCCCCCCCCCCCCCCGCCCCCCCCCCCCCCCCCCCACAAATTAACAAAGCTGTTTTCGGTCGTCCGTTTATGCACGCTTCAGTTATGCTTGACTAAAACCACCTGGTGTGCTGAAGGCTCAGGTTCGCAACATTCAAATATATTCGATTTTGCTCATCTCAGAATATGAACATGGCCACTCAAAGTCTAAAAAAACAGAATTCAAATTCCAAAGGAACACTAAATCCAAAAAGCAATTAACAAAGAAATAAAATCAAATCATCTTATCTCGGCTTACATATCCTTTCGATAAACAAGTGTCACACGTCATGCCTGTTCCTCATCGGACGGCGACTCCCTACATTCCTTTTGTCCACTGCTATATTACTACATTTTGATTCAAAGATTTGAATATACTCAAACCTTGCATACGAATCTGAATTCAAATCCGAATCCACCTGCCCCAGAATTCGAATCCGAAAATGTTTGGAATCCTCAGCTGTAGCCCTCGACCTAGACAAATTGCAAATTACAAATTGTAAATTGCAATACCACGGTTTGGAGGCAGCCGTAGAGCGCCCGCCGGCCAGCGCACATCGCGCCCCCTTCTGCGAGCAGAAGCACTCACCAAAGAACTGATTGACGCCGGGACGCAGAAGCCGGCCGTCCAGCGGACGCTGCTGATTGGCCGAGACGAGCAGCGCCGGCGGCTCGGAGTCGTGTGCAGAGGCGCAGTCGGTTCGCTCGGGTGTGGCGCGCCGCAGCGCCAGCGAGGCGCCGGGCGACGGCAGCGGCGCCTGCACCTCGAACCGCACCATCACACGGTCCCGAAGCTGCACACTCAGACGCTGGTCCAGCAGCGTCGAGACGGTGCACTGCTCGCCCGGCCTGCAGGCGCCCACCACCTGCCGCAGGGGACCGGGGTGCCAGTCGGTCGCGGCGACATCTGGTCCCTGCACACAGGGCGGCAGGGCAGGCAGACTGATGCGGGAAACTCCACAGCGAATACGGTTAGGTCAGCTTTGGGCCAGCGGTCAATGGTCAGCGTTGAAGTTCGCTGCTCTCTAGCATGTTATGAGAGCACATCAGTGGCAGAGAGGAAAGAGGCATTTATGCCACAGCAGATGCAGTCGTCATATAATTTGTGATTATGCTGTCCTAAATACACGTATTGTTGAGGTCTGAGCAGATCAGATGTAGCACACATAAACTACACACATATTACTCTACCAAAAGGGCATTTCTTGATATTTATTGTTTCTTACCGTCGTCGAACGCTGGGGTCGTTATAGCCACCGTAAACGTAAGATATGGTTTAGCGTTAACATAAATCAGTCTCACCGTTTGTGAGGGACGATGCTGAAATGGGTCGCCTAAGGCATAAATGCTGCAATGTTATCATGGGAATAATTTTGCAAGATTAAGAAGAAAAACAGAGTGTATACAACTTACTAGACAGCCTGGCTCATCACCTTATTTCATACTGCTAAAGATGAAAAAGAAACCAAATTATAAAAGGCCTAGGTCACCATCCGACTCCGAAGAAGGTGTCTATCATTGTCTTTCTTTGGCTATAAGTGACCTTTGAGGTCAGGGACGCAATGCGACGTCAATGCATTAAAGGAAGCGTTCAAGATTCATATTGGGTTTCAAACTGAAATAGCCATCCTGAAGACCTTTCGGTGCTGTTCATAATCCTACCCTTCCTAAGACCTACTAAGCCCCTCTAGTTTCTGAGCTACACGCCCGCGAAGATGGGGAAAGATGCATCGCATAGAGCATTTCAAAGTTATCTTGGCATTCATGACGTCATAATAATGTCATTTAAATCCTGTCATTCCATAAGCCATGCGGTTATCAAGGCCAAGAAAAATAGAGTTGTCGAAGCGTTTATATCTCGCGTTCGTGAGCGCGATTTCCGGATACAACGGCCATCAATTGGTTATCGATCAATGCTGTGCAAGGTGTAATTACGCAATCAAATAATGACGCATTGAGGAGCATATTTGCTAAACAGAACATTCTGCTGTCTAGAGCAGTCACCTTCACTTAAAAGCATACCAACAGTTATAAATAAGCTTGTTCCATCACATGTGATGCTTGCTTCAATATCTTCGGATGTGGAACTTTCCGTTTAACATGTAAAACGGCCTTGCTCTTAGGCCGTTCTATCCCCATCGCCTCCGGCGTTGGGTGGCATCTGCATGGCTATGCATATCACGTCGCTGCGAGCAGCCGGCACCTCTCCCGTCCCGAGCCTGGCGGCACAGCATCGCCAGCTCCGCCCGAAACCCGACGGCACAGCATCGTCCGCCTGCCGCACGGCCGCACGTGCGAGGCTCGGCCGCGACAGACGTACCCGCCGGGGTTATTGGGTGGGGGCGGTTGGGAGAACCGCCGGCCGCCACCGCCGCCGCCGCCCGGCCCGCGGCGCTCCATTAATTACGACCGCCAACAGCCACCGATCATTACCAGGCGATGATGAGCGGAAGCGCGCTACCTCGTCCCAGCCCCCCCCCCCCCTCGCCGAACTGCGCCCGGCGCAGAGGCCGTGGGCGTAACCACCGCTGTGGCCGGTGAAGCGCGGAACGCGGCCATTGTTTGTTGTCATTACATATCGCTGGTGTTCCCTATGAGCTCGTGGGACAGCCAGATTGTAGCTTGGTCTCCAGCAAAGAAGGGTCGGGACCCAAGTGGCCTAACATGTATGTCTACGCCCTTGGCAAAGAAACGATCTTTCATGCATGTGCTTATTTGTAAAGGACTTATGTCCACTTGATGTTAGATATGATAAAAACGTGATTGGGTACACAGGGAAAATGATTGATATTTACACGCGATCGGGTGGGGGGTCAAATTGACCCCCTCCAAAGGCTTTTCCAGAATGGTTTCCGAACGGCGCGTTGCAGCCGCCCCGTTCGAAAATCATCTCGCCTCGCCAAAATTTTCATAGCTGTAGAAAACTGAATACGGATCGTTTGGTATCAAAAATTTAGATGCATCTTGTAAGGTCCTTGATCCATGACAGGTCAAAGTCAGGCCATGGTTTCAGCGAAGTCAATTTCTAGGGAATGATTCAATCTGATGCAACAACGGAGTGTTAGACAAAGCCATACATCTCTGAGATGCTTTCTTAGGCAATACAAGCATTGAATGAGCGGATTATCTTGACCTAAGGTCAATTATGAACGCCAAACCAAGGTTAAAACCAACCTGTTTTATTACTCTAGGGCTTGCTGTATGGGGTGGTTTCTGGTGCACATTTCAAACTTATTGTTATCAGGAACCACATTATACATTTACAATGGACTTCTTAGAGGTTAGAATAGGTCATTGACCGCAAATTACTTAGGTCAACATTTTTTTTTTTTAGATACAAACTGCCTAGCGTAATCTTCTTCGCTTATTCAAGTGAAAAACTCAGAGCAGTCTTGTATGACATTCGTCATCATGACCCTCAAAATGTCAAAAAGGTCACTTATCTTAAATGAGCATGTGACCTTTTGCTTAGAAACAGTTACCTAGGTGCTGAGGGCACTTTGGAGACCAACCTTAAATTTGACTTTGTTTGACCTTATTTGGCGCGAAGGTCGCGACCTAGGAATCTCATTCTTTGACCTCAGTGCGTTCACGTGCAGTTCAACGCACCCTGTAAATTTGGTGCCTCCAGCTTCCTCAGTTCTTAGGATCTCAGGAGGGTCAAATTGCCCCCCCCCACCAGAGCAAAGGGTATCTAGCCGGACACCCGGGCGCATGTTAAGAAGCCCTGAACCCCGCCAGCGAATTAGGTAGCTGTTATCTCCCAAGTGGGACAGGCCTAGATATTTATCGAATGGTGAATGAAACACGTGCCATGGATGTTGCTCAATGTGATAGAGAGCAGAGAGAGAGAGAGAGAAGGAGAGAGAGAGAGAGAGAGAGAGAGAGAGAGAGATGAGAGAGAGCGAGAGGAGAGAGAGAGAGAGAGAGATAGGAGAGAGAGAGCGAGAGAGGAGAGAGAGAGAGAGAGAGAGAGAGAGAGAGAGGAGGAGGAAGAGGAGTAAGGAGAGAGAGAGGAGAACTATTGAGATATGAAGAGAGAGAGAAGGGAGAGAGAGAGAGAGAGAGAGGGAGGGGAGTCAACTTCATATTTCTCAAAAACTCCTAACACGGCTTCCAATTACTCTTCTCGTGACATAAGCAGTCACACCGTGAACAAGTTCCTTTTGTTTTCCATTTCTTTTTCGAGGTCTTCCTATTTATTTTACAAAACCCTTCAAAGAGCTCTCCATTTCGCTATCAAATATTCACCCTACAAAACTCCCCGTTTTGTTCCCATACCCCCCACATTACTCTGCTTTGTTGTACATGACTCCCCCGAAACTCGTTATCTCCCCAAAACACTCCAAGGCTCTCCTTGCTTTCCAAAAATCCTAGTGCCCCCCCCCCCCCTCCTCCAAAGCCTCCTCCAGACTCAGGAAGTATTCTCCAAAACTTCACGAAAACCCACACGTGTTATTATTGTGCAGTTCTCGATGCTGAAACGTTTCGCGAACAAAAACATAGGCTCACGTCAGAATACAGTGCAGGAAACGTCCCGAAATTTATCTACTCTTGTCCTGATTCACAGTTTCTTTATAACGCAGCCTTAAAGGAGGGTGTTGATGCAACACTCCCTCCCCCTGGGTATTTCCACACTATCAAAGATAGAGCTTGGCGAGAAAAAAAACGCACGTGGATTGTTCTCAACGAGATCTGGCGGGTGGTACTAGTTTTTACGTTTTTACGTCAATAATTGACCTTGTCATGGTAGGTCAAGGGTGGAATTTTCCGGAAAAGCGTACTTTTTAGCTTTACGATATCCTACATACAAGACCAACCTTGTAGCGGCACGAAACTTAAACAGATGTGTTTTTGTTTCATGTTGAGCATTTGGAAAACTTCCTCTCGCAAGGTCGGCTACTTCAAATAGGAATGCTGAGCTATTCAGAACGATTTCGAGAAAGCTGCAATTTCTGATAAAATCGTAAGCGTCTGTTGTAACAATAAGTAAAAAATTCAAAAAGGTGACATGCTTCCTTAAATGTAATAATGTCGGCCCGCCGCGCGCACTACGCGGCATCATCGGTTGCTGCCCGCCCGCCCTCCGAGGCTGTGGATATCTGTGCGGTGTTTTACGAAGACCGTCGCTGCTCCGAAACCAGAAAATCTTGGAACATGTTTTTGGTGCCAAAATACACGCAATAAATCCCCGATAGGTTACCAAAAGTTTGGGTATGACATCACAACATACCAGAGATTCATCTACAAAAGCCTCAGGGTGGTGCATCAACTCCCCCTATCGGTGCGAGGGTTAAAGCATAATTGGCGAAGATGAATGTTTCATGGCCGGTACTGATAGCACTGTACACTAAAACTTTCACACGCCATGAAGACTGCACCTCTGAGCTGGCCGTACGCCCGTCACATCACACCAGCTCGCTTGATGGAGCTCGTGGTTTTGAGGCGGATGTAGCTGTTCATGCCAAGGTTCCTAGCACCACATCAGAGACAAATAGCCGACTTTACAGCTGAGTCGATACTTTGTGACAGTTCTTGATGAAGAACACTAAAGCTTGTGCCAGTAACTACAACGGTCTGGCTGCAGAACGTTGACGCTGGGTGCCGAGCAGGATATCTCAGTTCTGAGAACACTTCTCCGAACAAAGCGACGACTGCTGAATCTCATTCTCCTGTGCGTTCAAACTGTACGGGACAAACATTGAAATTTCCATACCATGCAAATTTCGAAAGTTGTCACACAAATTTATCACCAAAATTGATAGCACGCAGTTCTAGGTTAAATATTCAAATATGGATGATTGAGCAAGCTTTTAGACTTAACTTGAGCACGTACATACACTTAACAATCGCCATAAGATTTGTCCAACTCCGGCACACTGAGCATACAATCATGAGCGGGTATTGCTGAAAATGAAGTGTCACGGAAATTGCCTCCAGCGAAACAGACACCCAATTTGTAGCTAACCATAACGTGACGAAGTTAGCGCACTGCAGGAAAACGTTCGGTTTGAAGAGCTTCAAGAAACAATAAAACGGAGTTTAACAACGCCACTCTTGTTCGAGAAGAACATTCATTACGATGTGGCACGACTAACCATTTCACCACGGCGTCACGTGTTTAAGGGGAGGTGCACCCACGGTCTTCGCCACACTACGGTCTAGCTGTCGTGCGATGCTCACATTCACGAGCCTGGCTGTCGTGCGATGTTGGCACTAACGAGCCCAGGTGTCGTGCGATGTTGGCACTGGCGAGCCTTGCTGTCGTGCGATGTTGGCACTGAAGAGCCTAACTGTCGTGCGGTGTTGGTACGGACGAGACCGTGCGCCAGATCTCGAACATGACAACACTACGCCAGACCTCGTGGCAGAGCGCTACAGCTGGTAGCTATTCAAGCCGCGGTCTGTCCGGTGACTTTGCGATGAAGCTGGCGACTTTACTCAGAACACGAGGACACCGCGCCTGCTGCGCCGTGCGAGCGAGGGCGTGGGCAGTGTGAGCTGGTGGCAGCGACATCTCGCTGGAGCTGCTGAGGTACAGTGTTGTAACTAACGTTACCACGCTGAATCTGAAGGCACCCCAACAGAGGCGGCAAGACACAGTGGAGCTTGCGGACTGCCACCCACAGTCTGAAAAAGCATGTGAAAGGCACTAATATGCATCCATAGGAATACTGGAATACCCCTAGTTATTTTAATTCTAACAACCAATCGGATGGTCGCGAAGAAAGATATGTAGAATAACAAAGTCTCATCCTGCCGATGCCTCCAGTAATTACTCTGATCACCGCAGGGCAACAAACGTGAAAGACATCGTGCGCAAAAGTCACCAACACCAATTTCGTGCGATGACAACACAAACAATCCCAAACGAGCACTGAAGTGAAGATTGGTGTGCGTATAGGTGGAAAACAACAGGCCCTCCAAAGCATTTAGTATGTGCCCACCCCCAGTCCCTATTGCAAGACTTATGATGCACTAGCAGGTAGAGCTGACAGTTGAGGCAGACAACAGGGTGCCACCATTGGGCAGTTTGACCATCGTCTTCTTGTAAATTTCGACTCCTCTTCTTCTATCAGCATTATACCTGTTTGACTGCCAAAGGAAAAGTTAATGATGCATCATGTAGAGAACATATTTTCTTCAAAGCAAGAAAGGCCGTTCGGGTCAGGCTCGAAAATTTAGCTTTGTTTTCTTTTGTGAAGCTATGCAATTTTCCAATCTTCAATCCCATTGCTAGATGAATGTGCTTTGATTTTCAGAAAGAGCTATATTCCTTGCACGAAGAGAACAATATTTGTGAATGGTCAGTTCAATAGGGCTCATTCAACTTGAACATTAACAACACACTTGGGCATTATATCGATGAGGCTTTGTACTGGAAGCCGATCGAATCATCAATGGTGAAAACCTCAGAACCAGTTGCGTCTAATAATGACACTGGGTAATGCCAGTGCAGCACCGTCGAGACATAACAGAGACATCAATTTTGATTATTTTCGCGTCTAAATTACGCTGTCACTACTTTGTGACATCACTACGCTACTTCCCTGCAGCTGTCGCGACCAACGTCGTCATGACAACCATCGTGGCACCTCTTCTGGTGTGAATAGAAGAACGTTTGTGATTCGACCAGTGGGCGGCAATGGTCTGCTACCAGGAAGCGTAGTGGTTAAAGTTTGAACCAGCACGTCACCATGGACCCATTCCCAAAGCCAAAACGGGCTTCGAAGAGAGCCGCTGTATTAGACACCATGAGGAGAAGTCAGTGTAGTATAACGTTTTGTTGAATTCGCGGCATAACAGCTTCATGTTTTCTTGTCTTTTTGTCTAGACTTAGTGTTTGAACCTTTCGTAGCATTTATTACACAAACATCTTGACAAAGCAGTGAGTTGTGAACATAACCGAACACACACCTTGGAAAAAGCAAGGCAAATGAATTGTTTTGCTTTCACAGTGACAAGCAGGGAGCCCGACGAGATTCCTCCCGCAGGAGCGGATACTTAAAATCAAAATTACGAGCTATTCAGAAGGATTTCTAGAAAACTGGTATTTCTGACCAAATCGCCCGCGTCTGATATAACACTAAGTGGGATATACCAAAAGGTAGCACACTCCTTTAAGGGGAGCGGGTCAAAATGCCTATTCGCTCCGTTCGTCCGAGCGCGTGTTAATGAAGAAAACCCAGTAGAGGTCCTACTTGCTCACCTAGTTTCATATTGTATGACCAAGTATGAGAACTTGATGTCTGTAAGCAATACAAACATGAAATATGGCTAATTGGTCAGGCGGCTTTCTGTTATTCTACAATTTCTTGCTCACCTAGTTTCCTATTGTACGACCAAGTATGGGAAATCGATGTTTGTAAGTTAGGCAAACATGATTCCATAACAAATACGGTTCATTGGTCGGACAGTTTTCCGTTCAGCAGCCTCTTTTAGCCTGTCGTATTGTTTTGCAGGGGGAACCGATTCCGTCATAGCTTACGCGCGATTGATAGCTTACGCAAATCTCTCCTTTACCAGATCGAGAATACGCGATGGTGCTTTACAGCACGCAGGAAATTGCGCGTGCATGTAGCGCGATAAGCTCGGCTTTTATTCCAGCATTTGTGTTGTGCTCCATCCCCATTATGAAATCCTGCATTGCAGAGCTATATATTCGACGCCGCACAAAAGAGTGCAATGTTGCGCTCCAGCGTCATGCAATCGCGCTTAAGGTCAAAAGCCAAGGTCAGTTTAGCCAAAGGTCGAGTTAAGTTCAGGTCACGTCATTGAGGATAAATTTTCTGCCATTTGGTTCACATTTTATACCCAAATCGTTCCTGTGCCATCATGTACGCAAACTTATGTATCACAAGTAGTTGCCAAATCACTATATTTATCGCTTGGCTCAAACACTGTAAGTAAACTTTGCAAGACCTCCAATGGCGATTGAGCGCGAACTCATATGGTGTTACCCTGCCTGGCAGAATGCCGACCAGCCGACGAATTGCCTCAAAGCTATTGAAAACGTGAAAGAAGGCTGGGACTTGCTGCATGTGTAAGCAAAAATCACTACGCAAGCCTCCAGAGATGGCGTTATGGCTTGTCTGACTAAACGCATGAAATTGATTGAGACGGACCTAACGTTGAATCTTGGTTTCCTTTAAAACGCATCAAACTGATAGCTCGTCTGGTATGAATATTCAAATGGGCCTAACTGGTGCGGGTCGATAATTTTTTTCTGAAAATCGGACTAGGGATCAATAAGCTCTCGATTCATGTCGCGGGTTTGTGAACGGGCCACACTGTAGCCCTCATGGTCTGGCATTTCTAGTGAGCTCAGCTTCTCACATTACGCTGATGCGTAGCACTACCTAGCTTTTGCTGAACGGATCTGACCATGCACGGAAACCAGCGGTTGGTCGTACGTCGTGTTACGTTGCATTAGCCGGCCTTAAACAAGTAGATTAATCCACCTGAGCAAACATAACAGTGCCTCGCGCACTGTCAGACGTGGCTGACCTCAGCGATTGCCGTCACACCTGCCGCATAAGCTTACATCGCTGGTCCCGAGTGCCTCTGGAGCTGAGCATTGCGTTTTGGGACTGATGTTGCAAAGTTTTTTTATGAAGTTGGCCTGACACCGGGTTAGGCTCATGGTTCTATACACACTGCCTTCGCAAGATGTCTGTGAGGAAGGCACGGCATAGGACCGCAAATTTTGTGTATAACAAGTTACGAAGTTTTGTGCATTCTGGCAACAATGTGTACTAACATGAATTCATCTGCTGTTATCAGTTAACAGGAATTCACGTCTTTTAACACGCGCTGGAGTGGTCAAATTGACTCCCCAGAGGTTTTTTTCCGGAATGGTTTCCGACCGGAAGATGCGGTGTAGCCACACCAAATTTTGCATAGCTGAAGACACTTAAATAGCGGATTGCCTGGCATCAGACATTTTGATGTACCTTGTATGGTCGCTGGCCTATGGCAGGTTTAAGTCGGGCCATGGCTTCAGCAAAGGCAATTTCTCGGCAATCGTTCAATCTCATCCCATAACTGAGTGTTAGATGAAACCATACATCTCTGAGATACTTTCTTGCGCAACACAACCATTGATTGAACGAATTGCATTGACCCAGGGTATAGTAGGAAGGTCAGTCTAAGGTAAAAGAAAACTATTTTACTACTCTAGGACTTGCTGCATGAGGTACATCCTGGTGCTCATTTCAAATATATTGATAACGGGAACCGCACTATACACCTTCCATGGACTTCCTAAAAGTCAGAATAGGTCAATGGCCTAAAATGACCCAGGTCAACATTTTGCTTTTAGAAACATACTGCATAGGGTAATCTTAATCGCTAATTCAAAGGCCAAACTTAAAGCGGTTTTGTATGATTTCGGTCATCATGACCTTCAAAAGGTCAATCAAAGTCACCGACCTTAAATGAGCGTGTGGCCTTTTGCTTAAAACAGCGCCCTTTGGGGCACCATTCAAGCAAAGGTTCAAGGGGCCCTTTGGAGACCAACCTGGAAATTGACCTTGTTTGACCTTATCTGACCCAAAGGTCATGACCTAAGAATCTCAAACGTTGACCTAAGTGAGTTCTCGTACAGGTCCATGCATGGTCCAATGAGGTCGATATTTCTAGCTCACTTAGTTCCTGAGATCTCAGGGGGTCAAATTGACCCCACCCGAGCGAAGGGTAACCAACCGGCCACCCGAGTGCGTGTTAATAAAGAAATGAATGCTGATGAAATGCATTTTTAAGACACTAGCATATTTTGCAATCCGTTGCAAGCATTATCCAATACCCTGTTATAAAGCATCCCGGGAAAACTCCTTTGAATTATTGGACGATTGGTCCTTCTATGATGGTTTGCTGCTATCTGAAAAAGGGAAAAGCAGGAAATGCCACCTTATTCCGGTTGCTATCGTAATGTGCAGTCACTCAGTTTAGATCCTGCAGGTGCCATAAACACCACGAAGGAAGAAAATAAAGATATCATTAAGTCATGCTCTGTAATATTAAAAATTGGAAATATACACTGCAGCTGTAGCTATAGAATCAGCGGTGGGCCACACATTTGCCTTTGCACGCGTCATTAGTGATGGCTTGTTAGAAGCAGCATAATTGTTCATCCCTTCACAAAGCCACAACCATAATGGCGGTGGTGATGTCAGCCAAGGTTCAGATCACACCCAAATCGACAATTATGTTTATCCATGAAAAGTTGCATGATTTCTTGTTTCTCCAGGATTAACCCGTGATTACACCTAAAAATTCACAAGGAAAACTCCAGCAAATCTGGGAGAAAAAATAGAGACGCACCACCAGTTACAAACGCCCAGGAATACTTTTGAAACTTCCACTCAGGATGAGTTGGTTAAATTTGGTGCACTAAGTTCGACTAGTTACTAGTGTTGATGTAAAATCGGGAAATGTAGCTCTTCATCCCTTTTTTTGAAAGCATTTAATCTGAAATCACGGAAAAACCATAAGGCAATCATAAAACAGCATCAGATCATGTTCATGATAGGATGATACACCGCAGCTCCTTTGTGTCGCCTGTGATCAGCTGCATGGCGCGTCAGTCCAAGCGGCTCTTGCAATAGTAAATAACAGCTGTGCTCTTTGAGCACAGGAATGCACTTTGAAAAGCGATGTAAGAGAGGACTGTTCGAGCTTTAAGTCGATTTGTTCTGCACAGCGCTGGTTTGCTTCTTGCGTTCGTCATACAAATGTCTCTAGCACGTGCTCAGGTGGGATTCATTCGTCCTCCCGCAGGTTTTTACAGAACATTTTCGAGCGGGACCGCGGGAGCCGCGATGAGCTTTGGATAGCTGTAGGCAACTGAATATAGAATCTTTAGGTACCAATACAATATATGTACCTAGTCAGGCCGCCGACCTATGGCAGGTCAAAGTCAGGTCATGACTGTCAGCGAAGGCAATATCCGGGGATTCGTTCTACCTGATGCGACAACCGAGTGTTACAGGAAAGCATACATCTCTGAAATAGTCTCTAACACGTTTTCTACTCGAGAACCAGCGGTATGAGACAGTATCTAGTGCTCATTTTCAATGTTTAGTAGCGGGGACCGTAACAAGCGTGTTCCATGGAGATCTTGAAGGTCACAGTAGGTCACTGATCTAAAATGAACCGGACCAAATTTTGTTCTTAGGAACACATCGTCTGGCATAAGCTTTGATGCATATTCAAATGCAAAAATCGACACAATGTTTTAAGATTATGGTAAACATGGCCTTCCAGGCGCCAAACAAAGTCACTGACCTTAAATTAAAAGCAGCGACCTTTCGCGAACAGGTATCCAGGTTCAAAGCGGTTGCATGAGAACGTCTGGGCCATATTTTGCACACCAGTCTGTCGTTTTACCTTGTTGGACCTTATTTGACCCGAAGGTCATAACTTAGGTTCTCACATTTTGAGGCACGTGAGTTCACGTAAAATTCAATCCACACTATAAATTAAGTATCCCTAGTTTTCTCAGGTTTTGAGATCTTAGAGGGAGATCAAATTCACCTCCCGCCTAAGTGAAGGGTATTCGGCCGGCCACCGGGCGCGTGTCAATGTGCTTCGGCTACGGCTTGTGTTCCGATTCGGGAGGTTGGCAGCGAATGCACAGCCCAACATGGCACGGGCCAGAACCATGAACCTGCAAAAAAATTTAAACGCTAGCCATACGCCATGCAAAACAAGCACACAACACACAAACACCGCATTTTAAGGCAGATGTTCTCATTTGGTCTGAGGTCATCAGCTAGACTGAATGCACGGTAGTGGTCTGTTCTTTGAATAATGAGTTGACTGTTTGTCTGCCTTCGTTTTCTGTTTGCGCCATTCTAACTGAAGCTCATGAAAAACCTGAAAAATACTCAAGGATATCACCGCAATCAAATGAACTGAAATGAACTGCCTCATTGGCGCCGTGCCAAGAAAGGGATGTAAAATGTTGCACTAGTGCTGCCAAAGTTGTGATAATAAATCTGCCATGTTACAAGCTCAACAAGGAAACAGCGACCATATGAGGAGAATTAATTCCAGGTCATTTGAATAACTAGAAACACAGTTGCATCCGTCAATCCCATCACTTCAATTTTATTTTTGTCTATGAAATGAAAATGCTTTGAAATGCCATGTAATGAAAAGATAAGCTTAAATCCGCATCCCATTTCTTTGCAGTGAACCGTTCCCATAGAAACGTTTGGCGCGTATCATCCAGGATTGAGCAATACCCTTTAAGTGCGTGGCCATAAAATGCTGTAATGGACTACTTACGGTTGCGAGTTACATATAATAATCCCCCCCAAAAAAATTTCTGATGATTCGACGTTAAATGAGGAGCCAAATTTACCCAGACCGGTTTACCATTTTCATGTAAGGAATGCTGGTTTCGTCCAGGTATTGTCAATACACACCTTTGCTATACATTCCGACGGTGATTCGAAGGGACCTGCCATATCCGAATGTTTGCTATTACATTGCCTTAAATACAAATGTGCGCGTTTGTCTTCGCAGATGAAGGCTGACGGATGCCACCCGTTGCTGCATTTTTCACTAGATGGCGTGCATTTATTACACGCTTTTGCTGCGCAGATTTTAGTTATATATACTGACTGCTAACGAAATGAGCATATCTTAAATTTTTAGAGTTATCATATCAGTGATTAAGTCTTAAAGCTGCTGATGGAGAGTGCATAACTGACTTACACATGTTCATATTATATAAATTTAATTATCATAGAAGCTTAATCATAAAACATAAACAGTATCTGTCGCGGCAGGCCCAGGAAATCTACCCCAAAGGGCTATAAAACTTCGAGGTAGATTGCACATCACAACACTTTCAGCTGGCAATGGATTTACGAGGGAAAGAGATAGAGAGAGAGAAAGAGAAAGAGAGAGAGAGAGAGAGAGAGAGAGAGAGAGAGAGAGAGAGAGAGAGAGAGAGAGAGAGAGAGAGAGAGAGAGAGAGAGGGAGGGGAGAAGGGAGAGAGAGAGAGAGAGAGAGAGAGAGAGAGAGAGAGAGAGAGAGAGAGAGAGAGAGAGAGAGAGAGAGAGAGAGAGAGAGAGAGAGAGAGAGAGAAGAGAGAGAGAGAGAGAGAGAGAGAGAGAGAGAGAGAGGAGAGAGAGAGAGACAGACATACAGACAGACAGACAGACAGACGACAGACAGACAGACAGACAGACAGACATAGACAGACAGACAACAGACAGACAGACAGACAGACAGACAGACACAGACAGACAGACGACGACAGAGAGACAGACAGACAGAGAGAGAGAGAACTGGAGCACATCGGATCATTAAGGACACGTCGGTTTGCGCGGGTGGATCCCTTCCCGTGGTTTCTCCTGTTGACCCGTCTTGCGGGTCGCCAGGCGGAGGGAGCTGTTTATCCGTTTTCCGGGCCGTTGCGGGGTGGGTATCGTTGGGAGATGTCCTGCGCCCATCCCCCCCATCCAATCAGAACGACAGCGGCCGCGCGCCCCCCACCGGAAACGGAAACGCGATCAGAGATCAAGCAGCGACCGGCGACCACGCGAGAGGCGGGAGGGGAGGGGTACAGGGCGGGAAGAAAGAAGTGGAGGGCAGAGAGGGGAGAGAAGAACGAGGGAACAAAAAGGGATGGGGGACAATGAGAAATGAGTCAGGAAGAAACCAGAAGAGACGGGTAAAGGAGGGGAATGGGAGAGAGAGAGAGAGAGGGAGAGAGAGGAGAGAGAGGGAGAGAGAGGGAGAGAGAGCGGGGGGAGAGAGAGAGAGAAAGAGAGAGAGAGAGGGAGAGAAAGAGGGGGGAAGAGAGAGAGAGAGAGAGGGGGAGACAGAGCGAGACATACAGACAGACAGACAGATAAACATAGACAGAGGGACCGGGGTGTCGCGGGAGGAAACATCGTTTGATCAGTCGGCCGCCAGATTATCTCTCTCGATTGCGGCCAGGCCTGCACACAAACAGGCCGGACGGACGCGCCGCGCTACTGCCGTTAATGCACCGCCGGCGCCCGGGTGCTGGGCTGGACAACATGACCAGCGGCCGGAGGTGGCCCAGACAGGATGGCACGAGCCGCAATTGGACGCGATCCGGTGCCGAATGACACGCAGTATGGCTGACATTGATCGCAATCTGCCGGCCGGACCGACGGCCGACTGGGCCGTGACTTGCTGTCGTCAGACCACGACCTGAGGTCATCATCCAAGGCTTACAGAACGGTTTCCGACTGGACGATGGAAGCTCTACTGCTTCCTGATGCCAGATTTTTGTTAACTTGTACGATGGAGACACGCTTTCTCAGACCAAGTTCTGGTCCGTAAATAAGTTCCTGTGCAAACATATTGCGTGGCTCGCCATCAGCCCAACGATGATCGCCAGTCCAACAGTTATCCTACTAAGCAAGAGTTATATGGGCTGAGAGTTTACCGGGTAAATTGCTTGCGTGACTTTCTTGTACTGCTCGTCGGCGACCGTGACCTGGCCTCCTTGTTAGACTTCGTCAACGTTCATTGTGGGGGAAAAACGCTGTAAATGCTGGAGGAGGCGCAAGTTCTCGTTGTCGGATGAGATATGAATCCACCCTGAACTCCCTAGCAGGGGATATCACGGGCTGGGCGAACCCACGAGTACTCATGTGAAACGGATAAATGGCTTGAATAAGCACAGATTTTGGAAACGTCACATGCATGCTGGGTAAGACGCTGAATAAATGCGGGGTAGATGCTTTAAGAAATGTTACACATTGTTACCGTTCGCACTTTTTTAGGCATAATTAGGTTCAGCTACACTGCTGCTGCGATATTAACACAAAACAATAAGTTCTGGTGTAAGCGTTCCAGAACCTATTCCACAATTCGGATTTGAGGAGCTATGGAAATGCTAACCGCTGGGTAAGGGGTGAGTACAGCTCATTCTGAAAGCCCAGCACGTGAGTTTGGGCACAGCCCTCTGAGGAGCGGGTGCAGCGCGTAAAGGAACTCTGGCCGGTCCCTCTGCCCCCTCTCCTCTCAGCGTCGCTCTTTCGACAGGGACTGTGGAGGTTTCAAGAAGGAGGTTTATGATGTGGGATGGTAGGCTACGACAGCTCTTCAGCTCAAGATCCAGCAGATGAAGTGAAATGAGCTGTTTCTCATCTCAGTTTTATCTGTATGTTGCTGCTTTTAGCTTTATCTCAGTCTTCATCGCAAGACCCTGGTAGTAATAAGGAACAACTTTGGTCTCCTTTCATATGCCTACCCGTTGCTTGTTTTTTCTTTAAAGAGAGCGCATTCTGCACCTCAATAGTCAGCTTTCCAGCCTCAGGAAATTACTGACACTGTGGACATAACCATCTTAGTTCCTTTTTCGCAGGCCGTAATGAGTTGTTTCTTGGTGTTTTCGGGCGCGTCGACTGAAATGATCACTTTGCACCCACAAGCCGTAGTGAGATGAAATGGACTAGAACACTGCCATAGTGAAAGTAACAGCATTTGGTGCTTGGCACACATTGCGTGCGGAAAATGCTGAAAGCAGGGCGCATAAAAAACTAAGCCGAAAGTGAAGGATACCAGATTAATCTGGGGAGCCGTTCGGTGACTTTCCGCTGATCAAATGCATTAACGATTTTCCGTAGGCCAAATCTTCTCTCAAAATGTAAAGGTCTTCTACATCAACATCACTAATGAGATAGAACCACTCGCTGATTTGATGGCATTTGCATCTGATCTAACGTAAAATCCTATCATATTCCTTTCAATCATTGAGATGGAGCCTGGAAGAAGTCAAGCATGTTTGGGGCGTCACCAGTTGCCTTAGACATCGCTTTTGGCAGCAATATCACACTAAACAGACCCACAAGATGTTGAGTATGAACTTTGAGAAATTTATAAATAGAAAGAAATTTGATATTTGGGCACAGCTGAAGACTGTCGTAGCAGAATTGCACTAAGAAAATATTTTCGGCCTTCAATGTTTTACTCCTTGTGACCATAACTTTGTCCAGCACGGTAGCTCGGCTTGTTAGCACGTCTGTTTTCCGACCAACCCATCCATGGTGGGGTGGGTTCGAGTCGCTTTAAGCGCTCGCTGTTGGCTTTTGCAGCTATCGCCTGCGGCCGGGGGCAGCCCCTGCGCTAAAGGTCAGGTGACGTCAGAAGGCAGGACAGACAGTGCGGCACGTACATTGCGGCGCGTTAACCTTTCGCCACCAAGCTCCGCCGATGACCTGGAATTACCCAATCGGATGGCACAGAGGTCAGGGCTCACACAACAGCCCCAGCTTAGCGAGGTTTCTGATCCCAGAAATCCATCTATTCAAAAGGGTTCAGATACGATATCTCTAAAAATAGGATGAGTGCATTGCAACATGTGGTGAATGTAAGAGCAACAGCAAATAAAGCGGTCAAGCAAGCCGAATGCAATCCATTAATGAATTAATGTAATGAAGCCGATGCAGCCAAATAAATGGCAGGGAATGGACTAACCGGAACAATGAGATCAAAAGTAACCCATGTCGATTTGTATTTTTATAAATGATTAGGGAGATGGGGAGCTTAAAACATTTTTTCACCAAAAACATGGCATGTCTTTCTCTTCTCCTTTTTTAGTTTTTTGGGCAAGTTTTACCTTGGTACACTTTTATGATGCCTCTGAGACTGACGCCAGCTTACCTGCAAGCGCCAGCCTCAGATTCAATGGTGTATCGCCTACCCTCACGTTGCCTATTCCTACAACCCATTGCACGCACTTGTATTCCATTCACCCAAACCCTCGTTAGATTGTGTAATACGTCGTAGGAAGCACACCCGGCGGGGATACCAACCACAGCTGGAATGGACGAATGCGCTGACAAGTGAATGCGGCAGAGCACAAAACAGTGTCATGCGGCGATCAATGCCAAGAAAAATATGATTGTCAAGTCGTTTATATCCGGCGTTCGTGGGCGCGAGTCCAGCTGTAACGGCAATCAATTGGCTCTCATTAAATAGTGTGCAAGGTACGATAACGTAATCAAACCATGACGCATTGAGGAGCATATTTACTACGCAGCAAATTGTGCTGTTTAAAGCAGTTTTTGCACTTAAAAATATGCCAACAGTCAAGTCATTCAAATCCTGTCATTTTAATTGACCATGTCGCGATCAAGTCCAAGACGAATATAGTGGTCGAGACGTTCATATCTGCCGTTCGTGGGAACGATTTTCAGAATGACATTGGCCAGTTGGCTTTCTATCATTGCTGTGCATGGTGCGATGCCCCAATAAAACAATGACGTATTGAGAAGCATGTTTACTACAAAGAGAAATTGTGTTATCTAGAGCAGTCCTTGTCTACCTCAAAGTATTCAAAAGTTATAAAGCAATCTTATTTCACGATATTTGATGCTTGGTTCAATTCATCAATTGTGGAGCATTGCATTTAACGTAAGCCAATGGAAGTCTGTTTTTTACCGGTGACGAGGCGGAGGCATGAGAGATGGAGAGAGAGAGAGAGAGAGAGAGAGAGAGAGAGAGAGAGAGAGAGAGAGAGAGAGAGAGAGGAGAGAGAGAGAGAGAGAGAGAGAGAGAGAGAGAGAGAGAGGAGAGAGAGAGAAGAGAGAGAGGAGAGAGGAGAGAGAGGGAGAGAGGGAGAGAGAGGAAGAGAGGAGAGGAGAGGGAGAGAGAGAGAGAGAGGAAGAGGAGAGAGAGAGAGAGAGAGAGAGAGAGGAGAGGAGAGAGGAGGGAGAGAGGAGAGAGGAGAGGAGAGAGAGAGCGAGAGAGAGAGAGAGAGAGAGAGAGAGAGAGAGAGAGAGAGAGAGAGAGAGAGGAGAGAGAGAGAGAGAGAGGAAGAGAGAGAGAGAGAGAGAGAGAGAGGGAGAGAGAGGAGAGAGAGGAGAGAGAGAGAGAGAGAGAGAGAGCAGGGTGGTGGTAGCTGTCTCGAGCCTCCGTGCTCGGAACCGGAGTGACACGCGACGGCAATAAGCGGTGATAAAATGTATGCCTCTCGCGACGTTTCGTGACTTACAGCTTAGTTGGGAGTAGAATGCCGCTAAGCGACAAAGTGTCTTACATTCTTCAAACGCTCCATTATGCTGGGTGCTGGTAAGCTAGCAGCGTCGGCATTGCTTTCAACTTTGGGACAAAAAATTTAACCCGTGCCCTGCGATGAGCCGGGGCTCGAAGGCAACCAAGTGGGTATCGAGAAAAAACTTTTCGAAGGTTATGAGCACGGTTCAGTAAGTGAGGGTAGCTACGTGTATATCACTTTTACACATGCCCTAAACAATAAAATGTCTGACCTTGAAGGTTCATGATATATGGCCGGTTTCTCGAGGTTATGCTGGTTACGTTTTGCTTAAGAGTGGCAATAACGCTACAATGATGTTTGTGTTAACCCCTATTCTGATTATGATCATTATGAAAGGCAGTTTTATTGTTCTGGCGGCTCTTGCAATGTCAGGTTATCAATCGTCACGGTAGGTATTTTTTCTTAATTCTGTGAACAGACTTAAGATATTCAATTTTTGAAGGCTTGTTTGCTTGCTGTTTGCTTTCCATTATGGACATGAAGCGGTACATGACAAGATGAGTAGGTGCGCTAAAATTAAAAGGTAAAAAATTAAAACGCAAGGTCCATATAATTCACAGAATGCAAAGGCCAAAGAATGCAAAGGTTAGGCAGTAGCAGAAGCCTTATTCCTTGTGGAAAAAACCAGGAGAATGGAGATATAGATATGTCAATATTTTGGCACCATGCCTTTATTGAACAAACCAAAAGCAGATTCAAAATTGCCTGCAGAAGATCCTAATCGGTTTTCAGTTGTTTTCTTTTCAACAGCGAGCCACAGTTTTTGCAGGTCACCAGGCATTTACTAGATTAAGCCAGGAGTAATTACCTCGGTCTTGAACTCACATTTGACCTGACATGACAATTGTAAAATACATGCATAAGTGATGTCTGGAGCGTGCTGCGTGATACCTGCTTAATTGAAATCGTTTACATGCATAATTGATGCGTCAGGGGTGATGCCTGTTTATTTAAATTTGTTTGCATGCACAGGCATTTTCCGCGTATGCTAATTTTTAGTTAGATATGCACTGCATCGTATTAATGGCTGGCAACTGCTGAAAAAGCCTGAAAAAACGAACAAATATGAAAAATCGATGAGGATCATTAGCAAGCAATTTTAAATGTATTTCTGTTATTCGTTTTGATACAAGCATGTTGCACAAAATATCAACGTATTTATAGCTCCGTTCTCCTGGTTTTTCTACGACGAACAAGGCTATTACTAGTGTCTTATATTTGTGTATAATGCTCCTCGCAAATGCACTTAGCACGTTACCGAATCCAAAGGTCATTCAATTTAAACCTTGATGGAATCCATCTTATAGCTTGAAAAGTCCTTTCTAACACTGTTTTCCCGATTGATCTGATTTGTTTAAATCTTGATATAGCCGGATGGGTCAATGCAACAATGGCCTTCACCCATTTTGACCTGACAAGGCATAAACCTCTCTGGCCAGGGACGCAACGAGGAGCAGTGTCAAGGAGATTGTGTTTCCACCCCTGGTCCAAGAAGTTTACACAAGTCGTTGGACAGTTTGGCAGGAATTTAGTCAAAATTAGCATTATTCCGGAGCAAACTTGACATTTTCCATCACTTCCCCCCCCCTCGATGGAAGAATTCGTCCACGTGTCTGGATATGACACATGACAGGTTACGTGCGCCGATGTTTATTAGTGAATATCTGATCGATATTTCCGAGTGCTGTTGAACACCGTCTTCAGCGTTGCTATTGCGCGCTTAGTTCCCGACATACAGGGCAGGCTCAAAAGGCTTTAACTGTACCCTGTGGTCGGATTCGGCGCTCACGCTTCACGGCGCCAGTTGCATAGGGCCTGACACAGGGCCTGACACAGGGCCTGACACAGGGCCTAACAAAGGGCCTGACAAAGGGCCAGACACCGCCATGCGATCATCGAACCCCGAGTCAACGGTGGCATTCGGCAGCGGAAACATAAGGTGCCGCAACGCTTGGCACTGCCCGTTTTACCCTGAGAGAAGGACTCCTGCCGTCACCCACCCGTTGCCGCACCCGCTTCTACCGGCCGCAGCCCATGCCAGGCAGGGCCAAATCGTGAGCGCCAAAAGCGACTCAATCCTTCCCCACCTCCATTAGGTGAATAGGGACGGGCCCGCCCCAATCAACTAAACTGTTGGAACAGGAGGGGAAGGGAAATGTCGAGTGCTATTACTTTGAGCAAGCTTCAGCAGATGGATAAATAACACTGAGACCTCCGGAGTAACAAAACGATGCATTTCAAACTAGCAAGAAAAACATTCAAATCAGATAGACATTGTGTTTATACTTGTGTCTGGCTTTCATGTGGGAAGGATATTTAGCCCCCTACACTGAAATCTTGAAGTGTATTGCTTTTATCATAAAGGGCTCGGTAGCACTGAAGCCCTGTGCTGATACGGCCATTCGTCTATTTTAGTGCGCTGGAGCCAAATAATCATTTGCATCTCATGCCTTAGCCTCTTGGGTGTCGGTGATGTTTTCAGATGGTTTAGTGTAGATCACACGGTCCTGTCCTGGGCGTCACAAAGCCGGTCCAATATACACAAAACCACAGTGTAGTGGCATAGTTGTCATTCCCTAGTGGCAAGACGATACGATTCGTAAAATGAAAATTGGCAACATGCCTCGTGATATTGCTTTGTGTTCCTCCCTTCAGATGTACCGTCTTCTTATCCCGGGTGTGGTAATGTTTGTTCTTCAAATGCTGAAGCTTGCCCGCGAAAATAACAATTGACATTTCCCTTCTGTTTTATTCCATAGGTGGTCCCTATAGCTCAACTGATTAGAGCACCTGCCTTTCGATTCACCGACTGAGGTCAGGAAGGGTCGAATCGCTTTACGCGCTCATGACATGGCCCTGGTTGGCTTGGCCTGCGGCCAGCAGCAGCGAGTGTGGGAAAAGTCCGGTAACGTCAGAGGGCCCTCCCTTCGGAGAATGTCATAGGGCCCTCCCTTCGAAGTACGTCATAGGGCCCTCCCTTCGGAGTACGTCAAAGGGCCCTCCCTTCGGAGTACGTCATAGGGCCCTCCCTTCGGAGTACGTCATAGGGGCCTCCCTTCGAAGTACGTCAAAGGGCCCTCCCTTCGGAGTACGTCATAGGGGCCTCCCTTCGGAGTACGTCAAAGGGCCCTCCCTTCGGAGTACTTCATAGGGCCCTTCCTTCGGAGTACGTCATAGGGGCCTCCCTTCGGAGTACGTCAAAGGGCCCTCCCTTCGGAGCACATCATAGGACCCTCCCTTTAGAGCACGTCATGGGGCCCTCTGTTCATATTACGACGTGCAGTGTCAAGCATCGCGACAAGTTAGGCTTTCGCCGCAAAAACTTGCCGTTGACCCGAAATCCCACGATCGAATGGTGTTGTCAGCGCTCACGCAACAAACCCCAACATCACGTGGGAGCTTATCTAAGAAATTTACTAACTAATCAAAACTAGAGTAACTTATCAAAAGATAGTTAAAAACCAAATGTCGCAGCGATTCCTTGGTTCTTGTTTTGCATAATTTGATGAATCAAGGCCAAAGGACGATGCACGGCTACTGCCCACTCGCCTGACCCGCGACAGAACCAACCACACAGCAGCTCTTCAGCTCACTTCGGTTACAGTCGAGCTTCACTATCACATCACCGAACGAATGGGCCGGCCTTCAATCACGCCACCCCTCTGACCTGTCGGCTGCCGGAGGCATGCGCATGGATCAGGAATGTTCCGCATAGCAGCTTTGTGCTGCGTTACAGTCTAAGGCTCCGGGACTTGTCTCTGAGAGATGAGGCGCAGCGCAACGCGAAGGAACTTTATTTTTGCTGCAAGTGTACAGACGGCACGAAGAAAGATTGGAAGAGCTGACATGGTCTGTTTATGATGAGTTCAACGTTTTTATGCCCGGATACCGACCCTAAATACATCAGGAAGTACGGGCTGAGCGACGTTGTGAAGCAAACGTCGGTTATATTGACAATGATTGCTCTCTAACGTCGCTTAACCAATGCCTCCTGGTATATTAAAGGTCAATATCTCAGCATAAAAACTCTGAACTCGTAACACCGAAAACCAGGAACTAACACCCTTTCTTGCTTGTGTCAAGTAGCCTGTTAATTGCATTGTCATCACCGTGGGATCGGGGCATATAGATCACCACTGGTCGACGTTGTTGCATTGGGCCCGTTACAGATCACGTGTTACCACACACCTGACTGACATTCAGAAAATTTTCGCCGGATCGAAGAGAAGCTCCGGGGCTCCCATTGCTCCCACAAATTGATCCCACAAATTACGCTCACGAAGGGCAAAAATAAATATAGCTTGTAGGAAAGCTGTAATTCATCCCGTCATCGGTACAGCCGACCCAACGCGTAGTGGGTGGAAAAGCTTCACATGTGACTACCAACGCAGACACTGTCTGCACCCCGACAAAGCACGCAAATCAATCACATTCATATATTCCAGGCACGCTGTGAGCTTCCATGAAAAGCCAGAATGGCACGCGCGAGTGTCAGACACGACCATCGGATGTAAAGCAGTACCGAAAGTGCACTAGTGTGCCACGAGTCACCCGCCGCGCCTATCTCAGAAAAGGTACATGCCAAAAGGTTCCCGGATAACGAGTCGAATGCAGATAACCCAATGCAGGAGGTCTAACGAAAAAAACGAAAAAAAATTGAACGCAAACACATAAAGGAGTCAAAGTCGGTAAGGACAAAAGTCTCATCGGAAAAAGGCCAAGGACGGAAAGTCAAAAGGGATAAAAGGCGAACGAGACAAAAGTCACTCCTGGCAGTAAGCCGTCCTTCGGTCCTTCACGACCAATCCATACGTAGCTAAGGCTACTGGTGACCGATCTCCCGCGAGTACCCTGCCAGTCCCTATCAATTCCCATGTTAAATCTCCCCAACCATTTTTCGGGACGGGGTTGAGCAGTACGGCCGCTCACAGCAGAAGGCGGCGCACAGCGGCGGCGTCCGTCACAAATGCTGTTTTTTATAGTTCTGGTGCTCGATAGACATTTTCCAGGTTCCCAATATAACGTCCTGGCTCCCACTTTTCATCCTGAAAACAACACATTGCATGATTGGTTCTGTATGACTATTTCAGAACCCCTACCCAGTGGTTTCTGGGTCCTGTTGGTCGACTTGCAAACACAGCACACTGCTTCCTGTTCCCCATCGGGTGTCCGCAAACAAAATTATGAATTCCTGTTTCCCACTGGTTCCTTCACAAACACCAGAACGTAGTTTCTGGCCTCCCTTTATTTTCCGTAAATACCAGAACTTTGTAAGTACCCTTGTTCCCATCAGTTCTTTTACAAACACCAAGCCACGGTTCATGGTTCCTATCCAATTTTTTTTGTTCCGGTGGTGAATTGCCTGACCCGCTAACGTCGTCGAAGTTGATCCCTTGCGGCTTTCCCCGATTCTACGTGTATCCCTGTCGACATTTATCCTGTTCGGACTTTTGTCCTTCGACTTCTCTTTGATTCAACCTTTATTCCTTTCCATGTTATCCCTTTAACACTTTGTCCCTTGACATTTTCAAAGCGACTCCCTATCCTGTCGGTCTCAGTCCCTGTCAACTTTCATCTTCCTCGAATTTTTTTGTTGGAATTTTACTGTTTGATGCCATTCGGCTTTTTGTCCGGACATTATGTCTAAACAGCATCTACGAACATCAAAAAGTGGGCCAAATTTTTCCGCTCGAGCTCATTACGTCATCGACACAGCCGCATCCAGTGCGTTGAAAGAGCAAGCCATTGGCCCCGCCGTAACCGTCAAGAAACACATATGAATGGCATGTCGATCTTGCAGGGAGTCAGCGCACATACAGGAGGCACTACAACGTCACGCTTTACTGTCGCTCACTGCCATAGGAAAAATGGGGGTACCAAGCGTGAGCACGTGTGCCACAAGCCACCCGGTGCACCTATGCCACTGACATTTGCGTACCCACAGAACTAATGCCATGCCAGCTACCCTGCTTGTTCGGTGGAACCGGCCACGCCTCGGTGGATCATGGTTCATGTCGGTTGCCACGTTCCCGCCGGCTGACGGGTTCCTGTGATCGTCCGCACACCGCGCCCGTGACAGTTATTCCTTGCAGACCCCCGGGGCGCGGAGCGTGGCACATGCCACCTGGCACCGATCGGTTCGAAGCCGGCACCATGACCGATCCGGCGAACCGCCTCACCTTTGCGGCGATCGGCCAGGCCGTTTCGACGCAGCACGCTAAACAGGATCATAAGTTTACGACCGCAAATAATTTCCAATGGTGGAAATTGGATTTGAATGATTGATGTAAGTGCACTTTGCATGTAACTAGGCGTCTATTGTGGCAAAGCAATTCTTACGTGCGACCGGCGACCGCTGCGAGAGTATTGCCCTTTGCCCGGGCCCAAAGTCAACCTACGCGTTGAATCTGATCCGTCGTGCAGCACCGCCCCCGATCTGGACAGGTAGTGGAGCATCGCAGCCGCCTGCGCTCAGTCCAGGCGAGCGACTGTCGGAAGCACAGCCGCCGGCTCTCAGGCCAGCAACTGCCGGAAACGCCGGCGCTTAGGCCAGTGACTGTCGGAAGCGCCGGCACTCAGGCCAGCGACTGTCGGAAACAGCAGCCGGCGCTCAGGCCAGCGACTGTCGGAAACATAGCCGCCGGCGCTCAGGCCAGGCGAGCGACTGTCGGAAGCACAGCCGCCGGCTCTCAGGCCAGCGACCGTGGGAAGCGTCGGCGCTCAGGCCAGTGACTGTCGGAAACACAGCCGCCGGCGCCCAGGCCAGGCCAGCGACAGTCGGAAGCACAGCCGCCGGCTCTCAGGCCAGTGACCGTCGGAAGCACAGCCGCCGGCACTCAGGCCGGCGACTGTCGGAAGCGCCGGCGCTCAGGCCAGCGACTGTCGGAAACACAGCCGCCGGCGCTCAGGCCAGCGACTGTCGGAAACAAAGTCGCTGGCGCTCAGGCCAGCGACTGTCAGAAGCACAGCCGCCGGCGATCAGGCCAGCGACTGTCGGAAACACAGCCGCCGGCGCTCAGGCCAGCGACTGTCGGAAGCAGCCGCCGGCGCTCAGGCCAGCGACTGTAGGAAGCACACGGCGCTCAGGCCAGCGACCGTGAGCAGCGCAGCCGCCGATGCCCGAAGCCACGGCGACGGGAAGTTTGAGGGCCGTTTGCCCACCACGGGGCCTGACATCCAACAGCCGAAACTGATTTAAGGGTTGCCTGTTTTACTTTTCTCATGGGAAAGCCTTCTGGTTTCGAAAAGAAGCTCTCACAGCCGCATCTGCTGGTACTTAGCGTGTTACATATAAAGCACGTTAAGTTTTGTGTTAGGTAGTGGTTAAGATAAATCGTTGTGAAAATATTCATAATTATGCTAAAAGGCTTGGCTCTGTTAAGTGCATGGAAATGACGTGTGTTAAGTGCGATCAGCTTCCCCACTTCTGCAGCAGGCGTAAGTTGGTGTAGTGGCTTCCTGTATTGTTAATAGCGTGCTTTTAAACTGGTTTTGTCTATCCCTAATTTTATATGCAGGGTGTGGCCGAACTTACTGCCTGGAAAGTAGAGCATTGAAAGCATCGGAGTTTTCAGCCGCTGTGATGTATCTCAGTTGAAGGTTATAGGTGAGGCAATGGCACGGGCAGATCCGGGAAGCTTGTGCCAAGATTTGGGAGAGGTGCGAATGTGGGGTCACCCGATCGCGTGGTCGAGCTGATAAGGCGACTGTGCTGGCTCGTTGCGAAGCCCTCTTCCAGCGTCCGTGCACATGGAAGAGGGGCCGTGATGTGATTGAGGCTCCTTGCGTTGGAACTTGTCGTTGGGAATGTGAGTATAATGGCTGGATTTCGCGTCGTGTGGTCGAGGCATTCGTAGCGAGTTCGCATCGATGCTTGTTGGTTTAGATTATTTACGATGCTCTTTGAACAAGGATCACAGTTATTTTTTGTGGTCTCTGGAAGCCGCATGTCATAAAGGATCAAATGCACGTCGTAAGCTGCGTCGCAGTAGGCAGTATGTAGTAGGAAGGTAAAACTGAATACAAGTTTCGTAGATTGGGACCACAAAGTTTCTATGGTTGCCAGTCCGACTGAGTGGTCCTGAAGCTCTGTTTACCTCGTGTATCATTTTATTGATGTGCACCTGAAATTGAAGATCTGTGAATAAAGTAAGAATTAGGTTCTTGTGGTTATTAGTTGCCGTAACGGGCTCGTCTACAAACGAAGGTCGTGCCCAGCTTAGAGCAGTTTTGTTGTCAATGAGGCTGCTCTGGGGCATTGGACGCAATTAAACAGCCTCGCTCATGTTTATAAATGGAGTTTAAGCCATTTCTCAGCGTAGGTTGCGACTACAGAGGATCACGTGACAGGTATGAAGCGTATAATGATGCGCCGTCGGCGAAAAAGAGAACGTCATTTGTTGTCCTGTCTGGCCCCGTCTGCCCCAGTCTGTTCAAGCAAAAAGAGCGAACAGTGGCCCTGGAACTCAGGGCCGGAGGCATCAAGCGTTGGTACTTGTTTGCTATGACGTGAGCCAGCGCAATAAACTACAACTAAGCGAAATTCGGATAAAGTTGTTTTGCCAAACTCCCTGATTCCAACTATTGTCAAACATTGGAATGCATGAGACGTATTGCAGCAAAGCTTCTTTCGTCTTTCAAGCGTTTGCACACGTGAGCTGAGTGAGTCAGTTGCATCTGTGTACTGATCCACACACACAGACACCTGAATCAACGCAGCATCGGGCCGAGCGATGGCCATACATGAAAGCTTAGCACGCCTTATGTTATCAAAGTACACCTTAAGCTCTTACGATTTTCAGAAAACTTCGACTATAACTTGCATCTTGTCGCGTCGCGAAGCTCTGTACTTCAGTTTGCTCGGCGTGTGCTCCCTGTGCCCGTAAACCAACACTGGAACAGTCCCATCGTCCGCACGGCCGGCGCTGACCTCCGAGGCAATTGCAGCCGAGCCGGGAGTCGAGCCGGCCGCCGTTCGCGATGCAAATGTACGCAGAGGTGGGTCCCTCGCGGTTTGGTATCAATCAGGGTCGGCCAGCCCAGCGGTATCGACCGGCGGCGCGCCATCTGAGTCCCAGCCGAGGCTTGGCGACCCTGCCCATCTGAGTCCCAGCCGAGGCCTGGCAACTCTGCACATCTGAGTCCTAGCCGTGGCCTGGTGACCCTACACGTCTGAGTCCCAGCCGAGGCCTGGTGACCCTCTCTATCTGAGTCCCAGCCGTGGCCTGGCGAGCCTGCCCACCTGACTCCCAGCCGAGGCCTGGCGACCCTGCCCAACTGAGTCCCAGCCGAGGCCTGGCGACCCCGCCCACCTGACTCCCAGCCGAGGCCTGGCGACCCCGCCCATCTGAGTCCCAGCCGTGGCCTGGCGACCCTATACGTCTGAGTCCCAGCCGTGGCCTGGTGACCCTGTACATCTGACTCCCAGCCGTAGCCTGGTGACCCTGCCCACCTGACTTCCAGCCGTGGCCTGATGACCCTACCTATCTGATTCCCAGCCTGTGGCCTGGCGACCCCTCCCAGTTAGCCGTGGCCTGGCGACCCTTCCCACCTGACTCCCAGCCGTGGCCTGGCGACCGTTCCCATCTGACTCCCAGCCGTGGCCTGGCGACCCTACCTATCTGCCATGTAGTTGTGGTCTGACGTCTCTTCCCATCTGACTCCCAGCCGTGGCCTGGTGATTCTTCCCATGTGACTGCTAGCCGCGGCCTGGCAACCCTTCCCATGGTGCCTAGCCGATATCGATGTCCTCACCGACCCAAGGAACACAATCAGCGCACAGGGCCCTCTGACTGGTATTTGATGGCCTGCCTGTGCGACCCTCGACCCTTAATACGACCTCCAGCCAGCCTTTCGGGCTCTTAAATGGAAATCTCGAACAGCCCGCAGGACCCAACGGAACCTCAGGGTGCTCCTTGTGATTCCCTCATGCCTGTTCCACTGCTGGCGACCCTCCCCATTTCACTTCCAGCCGTGTTCTGGCAACCCTTCCCTCCACCAGGCAAGGCTGACGGGCTGTCGACTGCCCCGCCTCTTGAATTGGCAGCACAAGACCAGTACGTTTCTGAACAAGGAACAAATCATACGCTATCCATCACAGCTCCTTCTCCTTCACATTCGTATCTTTCTTACCGCAGTG